>NW_017306656.1:761684-868256 GCF_000935625.1 Nanorana parkeri | reverse complement strand
ACACACATTTTTGACTGGGTGTCTCACCAGTCAGCATGACCGGACTATAGCCTTGCAATTTATGTTAACATTTTTTGGGGACAGATAGCTTTCTTCTGGAGGTATATTATCACCACTGGGGGGGTGATTTTTTTACTATATAATGAAATAAGTACAGTACATTTTTTACAAAAATCAAAGTTTCCCTACGTTATGTTATAAAACATCTATTCTTACCCATATTTTTGGTAAAACATAAAAGACGGGGTCACGTCGGGTAAATAAGACACCAAACATGTCAAGCCTTAAAATTGCGCACGCCTGCAAAATCGAGCAAACCGAAAAATTGGCCTTAGGCGACGCTTAAAACGCTTTTACCGCTCATCAGTTTAGTGTTATCAGTAATTAATGGCCCTAAAATTATTGCTCATCCTCCGACGTTTGCGGTTATATGTAACATGTGCGGCACAATCGTTTTCGCACGTAGGCACACCCGACGCATATCTACATGTGTATGTGGGGGACTTAAAAAAAAAATTCTCTTTTTTAATGCTTCTTTAATTTTTGTATTACTGTATTACTTGTAATAATTTCTGTATTACAAAACCCGCTCATACATGTCTTCATGAACCTTGCTTTGTGCACTGGTGCGCAGTCATGTTGGAACAGAAGGGGCCATCCCCAAACTGTTCCCACAAAGTTGGGAGCATGAAATTGTCCAAAATGCCTTGGTATGCTGATGCCTGAAGACTTCCCTACACTGGAACAAAGGGGCCAACCCCTGAAAAACAACCCCACAACATAATCCCCCCTCCACCAAACTTTACACTTGGCACAATGCAGTCCATCGGATTGCCAGACAGAGAAGCGTGAGGCGTCACTCCAGAGAACATGTCTCCACTTCTCTAGAGTCCAGTGGCGGCGTGCTTTACACCACTGCATTGCACTTGGTGATGTAAGGCTTGGATGCAGCTACTCGGCCATGGAAACCTAGTCCATGAAGCTCTCTACGCACTGTTGTTGTGTCAATCTGAAGGCCACACAAAGTTTGGAGGTCTGTAGCTATTGACTCTGCAGAAAGTTGGCGACTTCTGCATGCGCTGACCCTCCGTTCTGTCATTTTACGTGGCCTGTTGCTGTTGTTCCCAGGTGAGTAGCTGTTGTTCCCAGGTGCTTCCATTTTGTTACAATACCACTAACAGGTGACCGTGGAATATTTAGTAGCGAGCAAATTTCACAGAACACCTGAATCCAATGGATTTGGAGGGGTGTCCCAATACTTTTGGTAATATGGTGAGAGTTTTTTTTTTTTGTCTTATCTTTTGTAGACTTAGGCATTTGTACATTTATTGTTGGTTGTATTCGGGGTAAAACAAACTGTTATCTTTGTTTTACCGAGGTTTGGTTTTATATGTTTGTTGCACGTGTAGGACATTTTCAAGACCTTTTTTTCTTCATCCTGTGATAGAAAGCTATTAATGTCAGTGTCACAGTTAGGAAATTCACTCTCTCCAATGCCAATTCCCTCTCTCCAATGCCGTTATAGCCCAAACTTTCTTTTCCGTAGCTATGAAGTGGGAAAGGGTTAGAACCTCCTTCAAGTTTTACAGTTGCTACATGGACAAGAGGCAAGGAGAAAAATCTTCCAATGGGAACCCTGACAACCATGATTAATATAATTCTTTGTAAACTAGAAAGTAGGGATGTTCAGATACCAGGATTTGTATCGGTGCAGATACTTGGCATTTTCATGAGAACTACCAGGGTTGCAGCGGTTGCAGCTGGGACCTGGCTCTGGCGCTCCACCGCTGTCCTGCAATCATTAGTCTGTATTGTTTTAGAAAAACTGTCACATGACAATAAACAAAAATGCATCAGTAATTGGACAAGTATCAGTACTTGGTCTGGAAAAAATGGTATCGATGATAGATAGATCTATATATATTCAAATGATACAATAAAACAGGGATGTACAAATCCCAGGAGCCCCGTAGCCAATGCTTCTTAAAAATGACAGCTGCCTCCTAACGAGTTCCTCTCTATTCTAGTCTTGGAGCTGGAAAAGTATCTGTACTTGAAGTTGTACCAAGCACAGCGCTTGGTATCTGAACATCCCTACTGGTAAGGCTTTTGGAAGGGCAGGTAGAATCCTGAAAAATGCACAGCAGGTAAAAATCTGAAGACACTCCAGTCCTTGGCAACAGCGAGATTTCGGCTGCTCTGTATTCCCCAGGATTCAGCCACAAGAAGTGTGACCTTGTGCTTGCCCTGGCACTACAGATGGAAGACAGGAGAGAGGAAAGTAAAAGAACAAAAACTTTTACAGGTACATTTTACACCTACTAACTAGCAATTGGTGAAAGGGCCCAGACAGCATCTTACTGCAAGGTCTGCTTTAACAGGTTATCAATCCACCGCACCAAGCTCACTCCTGTGATGGACTACAATCTCACATATTTACTCATTTGTATTGATATTGTAGTCCATCAGGGGAGGGAACTTGGAGCGGTTTACAACACACACACACACACACACACACACACGGAACAAAAGTAGGCACCCTTCAGAAGGAAGGACAGTGTCAGCACCAATTCAGAGATGATTGGAGGATCTACAGCCGATACACAAATAAGATACATTTTTGAAGTAACGCGGAGATCCGAGAATGAGCCTCCAGCAGCCTGTCCCCTGCCTCTGACACCCCCCTATGATGCAGCAGTATGATGACGACCTCAGCCATACAGCCTAAACACCGCCTTCCTGCCGCTGTGGTGTGACCAGTAACCATTGCACACTGCCCGGACATCCCCCCATAACAGTTACAGCTCCAGTCCTCCAGCTGCTGTGTGCGTTGCTCTCCGCCCGCGTGTTTATGTTGTTTCAGCACAGTGATGCTGCACCTGTAGCCCCGCCCCTTCTCTGCAGGCCTCAGCCGCGTCCCTCACCCGTACTCGTCCACAGACATTGTGCGAAGCCACCAACAAGACTCGCCCGTTCCCTTGCTCTCCTGTCGGACCTCCCGTTCCCGCACTTCCCGTACCTGCCGCTCGGTCTCCCGCTAGAGCCCGGACTCTCCAGCACCTCCGGGTCCAGCAGCTCCGTCCCTCGCACTGCGCGTCAGCAGCCTGCCTGCGTCATCCACAGCACCAATCAACACACCGAGCATGTCCGGAAATAGCCAATAGGTGAGTGGCAGGAGGCGGGGGGGAGGGTCTATCTGCAGGTAAGGAGAGGATGCGGACCAATGGGAGGCGGTGACCTGTGTGCTGGTAGTCAGGTGGAGGGTTACCTGCTTGTTTCCAGGCACCGCACACATAGACAGACTACTATCAGTTGTGCTTGGGATACATGACGGCATTTCCGGATGTTTCTTCTCATTATCACAGCGATCAGGGAATACATCTACTGAGGTGCATTGTGCTTCCGAGCAATAAAGACGTTTCAGAACTGTGTGATGTTATTAAATGGGGGTATGGCTTGTTTTATTTGTCTGCTCAGCTTTACCTTATAAGACCTTCTCTGCTTGGCTGCACGAGATGTTCTAAAGGATTTAAAGAGTATGTGCGGCACAAACTTTGTTTTTTGTTTTGGATAGGGTAGGGTTCATTTTTTTCGCTGCTTGCATACCATTGGGGGAGATTTCACTTCACTTCCTGCCCTAGAGACACACCAGGAAGTTGGTAATGGTCACTAGTCATGATTGGGGGCTTGGTGGGAGCCCAGTTGCCAGAGGTTGGCCAAAACTGTGACTGATGCACCCTTTCCCCTACTGGTCAGTTGCAGTACATGGGGATTCCCTGCTTCTGTGTGACAAATGGCTGCAGGGCGGGGAATCCCACGGCCCAATTTATTGGGCCAGGAAGGGGGTCTCCGTCACAGTTTTGCACAGGTTTGGGTGAACTGGGTTTGCGCCAAGGCCCCACACATCACTAGTAATCACCAAGTACAGAGCGTGAATCTCCCCAATATACACAGACCGCAATAAATCTTCCCCCTTCTATCAAAAACAACAAGACTTTGCCTGGAGGTACACCATAAAGTGACCCTGTCACCACATGGGTATTTATTTTGTGTTAAAGCTCCACCACGTTACTGCGTCAGTTATAGAACACTTCTGGGTGTGTGGGATACCTGCTCCCCCCCCCTGTGCATGCTTTGGTTCTTCCCAACGGCTCATATGTCCTGTGGCGACATACAAACCAGCGGGAGGAAGCACAGCATGCAGGGGGGGAGCAGGTATGAACCACAATCAGAAGTGTCAGCTAACTGCAGCAGTCGGGGGTCAACAACATTGTAGTTTTAACACATGGGCCACCAGAAAGCTACTGTAAGTACAAATGATCTTCTTTGATAGGTTGTCTTGATTTTACTTACAACCATGAAGGGACATGGTCACTTGAGTCCCTATACACACCATGGCGTTGCACGAATGTGCATCGTGGTGACGCTCCTTCGTATGCGTTTGCTTCCTGCATTTGGAGTGTGTTCCCATAGATTTCAATGGGCTCCTGAATGCCCACCAAATGCAGGAAAGTAGTGCATGAAACAAATCTGCAATATGCATTCCGCATTTATTCCCACCCATTCGAACACGCAGGAAAACCATGCTTTTGCCCAGCTACATTTGGAGTGCCGTTCTCTAGTGATGGCAAGTCAAGCGTGTTTGGCATCTTTGACGCATTCCATGAAGGCACATCAAAGCACGTGGGTTTTCCCGTGTTTGGCGCATGTTCACAGAACGCGACGCTGTGAACGGGGCCTTGAGGTGTATGTAAAATCTATAGGGGGAATAAATCAAATAGAAAACCAGCTGCACTCCTTACCGGAACAATGGAAGCACTGCAACAGCAGGTGGGTGCTTGTAGCGACCACGGACGGCACCGTGTATAGTACAAGAGTGGAAAGTAAATGTCACCAGCACACCAAAAGTATTTCAGCAAAAGTCAGTTTATTGACACATTGCCATTCAGTACAAGCGCTTTTTGGGGCCCCTTCATCAGGCTCAGAATGATGAAGATGATGGTGTGTTGTAAGACTGTGTCATTCTGAGCCTGATGAAGGGGCCCCAAAAAGCGCTTGTACTGAATGGCAATGTGTCAATAAACTGACTTTTGCTGAAATACTTTTGGTGTGCTGGTGACATTATCTATAGGGGGAATTCATGAAAACCGGAGCAGACAGTTTTCCTATGGCAACCAATCAGCTTCTCTCTTCAGTTTGTTCAGTTAAGCTTTGAACATGAAACAGAGAAGCTGATTGGTTGCCATGGGCAGCTGCTCCAGATTGTATAAATTCCCCTTATGATTGCCATCCTGCCTCGCTGTATGTAGTTATTTAAGCAAAATCGTTTTTTGAATCTGAAAGTTTTCTACCTGAAGATCTGCCAGTAACAGCACTTACTGGAAAATAGATTTAAGGCCTATATATACACTATGGCGATGTTGTAAATGCACGCTATTGCACAAAGTATGGTGACGCACATTAGGTGCAGAGGTGCGTTGCTATTGATTTCCAGTGGCACCCAACACAGCTCCCGGTTGGCAGACATTACCATGATGTGCAACAACGTGGTAGTACAACAACGTGCTTTGCAGTAAAGGAATGCTTGCACAATGCACGTCTGCTGGGAGGTGCATTGGAGTGCCATTGAGGATGAATGGCAGTGGACCTAGCATGCAGTGCCATGTGCTTTGCGTGTGTTAAATGTATGGTTCCTGTGCATTTATTTGGACGCTGTAGTGTGAATAGGCCCTTCAGAGCTAAAGACTTCTGTATGATAGTTTATACAAGTACCAAATTCAGTTACTATGCGATACACAAATCTCATAAAGTAAACAAGAAACTTCCTTTACCTACCCAGACTAAGACAAATCCTACCTCATTTGTGTCTCACATGCTCCCCATCCCAGACACTGCAGCTCACAGTGGGAGGGTTTTCAGCAGCACAGACAGTGCTGCCAATCCAGACAGCAGTGGGCAGGACTGGGCACGACAGGTTTGTGAATGAAAAGAACTATAGAGCAAGACTAGAGTATACCCTTAAACATATAGACCAAGCCTTCTGGAACAATGTGCTGAAGACTGACCAATCAAAGCAAAAGTTGCTTGGTGACAAACTGAAGACAGCAGTTCAGAAGAGGAACCTCGTCACAACTGTGAAGCATGGTGGTAGAGGTTTATGGTTTGGGGTTGCTTTGCTGCTTCAGGGCCTGGGCACTTGAAGTCATTGAGTCATATATTCTGCATCATATCAAAGTGTACTTGATGAGAATCTGAGCATACCAGAAAACCACCAAAGAATGGCTCAAAAAGAAGAAATAAAGGGTAATGGAGTTCCTTTGTCAAAGCCCTGATCTAGTTCCCATTTAGATTTTGTAGGGCTATATTTCCAACCTCATCTGAAAAATCACCCGAATTGTCCTCTCCACTACTCCCAAGACCTCCTATTCCCTTGCAAGCTCCTCCAATGCCACCTCCAGAACATCTCTAGAGACTCTTCCCTCCTCTGAAACTCCCTACCATAACCTGTCCTACTGTCTCCTACCCTGTTTGCCTTTTGGCGATCCCCGAAAAGTCATCTCTTCAGGGAAGCCTATTTGACCTCCACCTAACAACTGAACTTTTACTTTCTCATGTAACTCATGCTCACACAGCTACCACCTTTTGTATTATTTACCCCTCCCTTTTAGATTGTAAGCTCCCACAATCAGGGCCCTCCTTACCATCTTGTCTTGTATTGTGATTGCATTGTCTCCCTTTATATTGTAGAGTGCTGCGCAAACTGTTGGCGCTGTATAAATCCTGTATAATAATAATAGGGGGATTTTGAAATGGACACTTCATGCAAGACAGTCCACAAACTAGCAACTGAAGGAATTTTGCATGGAGAAGTGGAGTCAATGTCCAAGACTAGTGGGTAGTTATACAAAATGTCTACAAAAAGTAATTTCTGCTGCAGGAAGCAGTGCCAACTACTGATGCCAAGGGTGTACTCACATTTCCCACAGTGCAACATTACATCTAATTATATTTTTGTTGAATAAATTATTGAACAGGCTCATTTGTCATGCGTTTTTATTGAAGTACAGTATATCACCTTTAACTGTAGACACAGCCTGAATAAAGAGCGAATGTTTGCCTGTTCAATTATGTTACAATAACAATTACATGTGGTGCCATTCAAACAGAACTATGGCCCAACCTTTTTTTTGCCATTGTTCTTTTTAGGGTCACAGAAGGACATTTAATGTTCTCCTGTGACCCAAAACTCAACATACAGTATAGCAAGCTATTGCCGACTATATGCTGATACCACAGAGCCGTGCTGCAGACAGGAAAGATCCTGACAATATTGTCAGGATCCACCCCACTGCCTGATTGACAACTGGCTCTGCCTCTCTAGAACCAGCGGTGCCCGCCTCCTCCTCAGTCTGTTCCTCCAGTCAGCATGGGAGGAACAGGGAGGGGGGAAATCCCTGCTGGGCGCAGTGACTGACAGTCACCGCTCTCTGCAGGGAGAAGATCCTGAAGTGAGCGATCAGAGGTGTGTGGTTTGTGATCACTCTGTTCTCAATCAATAGAGCCAAACATATGACAGCTGCATTGTCACACGTCGGCTCTAACTATGGGGATAAGTGTAATTTACTCTCCCAATAATTCTACTTTCACACGCTATATAAATACCTGTAATAAATAAGTCGCATTCATAATGTATAGAGCACACTAACCCAGATAGCAAGCAATTGAGGTGCAAGTTTGAAAATGACTTGCTAAACTATTGCTAGACTTGCCAAGCTTCACAATTGTGTTGCACAATTACAGCAAGTCTGCATTGCAAGTCTCCAGATCAACATGCTTTGCAAAAGTGCAGCGCTCTTGTTAAGACCTGCTGGACTCTTGCTGTAGATTTGCCAAGCAAATTTGCTACAAATTCAAAAAAGTGTCAACTAGAACTTGTGCTGCAAGTGTTCTGCAAGTCTACAACTTGCCAGGAATGTGTGCAGCAAGCAGTGGCATAACCAGAGTTATGGGCGCCTGGGGCAGAACATTCCCCCCCGGCAATATCTGGTTGTTGTACAGGGGCAATGAGGGCATGCTGGGACTTGTAGTTCCCTAGCTGATATGTTATGAAGCTGTATTTCCTTAGCCTGGTGGTCAGTGGGGGCTTCCTGGACCCTGGTTGTGGGGGTGCCTGCCGTGGACCCTGGTTGTGGGGAGGGTCTGCCGTGGACCCTGGTGCAGTGGTTATGCTTTGCGGCCGCCCGAACAGTTTCGTTTTCTCGGGCGGGAGCGCGCAAAGTGAAAAAGGTAAGTTTAAACCGCTGTTTTAGCTTTTTTTTTTTTTTAAACTGTTTGCCTATATCTACTGCTTGATAGCAGTAGATACAGGCAAAAAAACGCGTGGGTTCAGAACCCCTTTAACACGAATTACAATTTAACCCTCCCACAAGTTTGTAGCAAGTTATCCTTGCTATCTGGGAAGCTGTGTTGCCAAATAGAGTCTGATGTGCTTTTTCCTACTTTGATTATGCGTTGGCTTGCGAGCTATAGTCTGAACAAGCTAAATGTGTTAATTGATTCCTATGTGCAACCAGTTTTATCTTCTGTTTTTTCCGATGGTTTTCCTCTGGGGAAAAATCCTGTGTGGCTGGTGAATACGTTTAGAAGGTGAGTGCTAGCAGTAAAGTGCAGTTCTGTGTTAGCCATTATTAGCAACAGGAGTAAAAATGTAGGCGATACCTTTCGTTTGCAAACTGAATAAAGTTTGGTTTGCAATCTTTCAACACTCAGGGGGCTATTCACAAAAGGGTGAAGAGTTTGGAGAAGGCAGGAAAAGTGAACAATCTAGGACAACATAGCTGAACCGGAAAGTGAGCTGAATTGTAGAATTTTTCCAAATTAGATATTTTAGCCTAGATTGTTCACTTCTTCTGCCTTCTCCACACCCTTCAACCTTTTGTGAATAACCCTGTAAGTTTCCTTCATCAGACATGGACATCTTTAGGCAACCTACCACCCTAAAGCACATGATTGATGGCAGCACCAGAAAGAACCCATGCAAGAACTGCACATCTTGCTTGCAAAAACAATGGCCTAAGACCTTCAGACACATTTACAACACTGACTTTGCCGAAATATCATTATAAAGTGACCTTCTGCTTATGTTGCGGTGACCATGACAACCTGTAAACAAAACAATTACTCAACTAGAGTGCTAGCTGCACATGCTCAAGATGGGGAAGCACATTGATTTGGGGACTGGCACAGAAATGCACTTAGTAAATGGTTGGACCACTGTATGCCATTTAAAATGGAGGCACTGCAGAGACCAAGCACACTAACAGTTTAACAGAATGCAAGGTAATGTTAGCCTGCATTCAAAGGACAGTATGGGGGGAATTTATAAAAACTGGAGCAGAAGAATCTGGAGCAGTTGCCTATGGCAAACAATCAGCTTCTCTCTTCAGTGAAGGTTTAAAAATGAAAGGTGGATGCTGATTGGTAGCCATGCACAACTGCCATGTTATAACGTTCTTAAATGTGCCTTCTTTCTAATTTACAGGATTAGGGTGAAGTTCCCCTTTAAATATCCTCTATTACAGTCACTTAATTCATATCAGTGCAAGGGGTGACCTCACTATTGTCCCCATGAATGGCATTACTTTTGCATAAAAAGTATCATGGCTCAACTTTATACCGAGGTGGAGCTTCTGTTTCCCATGTGTGTCTTTGTTACGAGTGAAGGAGTTCCTTCCATCCTAGAGATGGGCTCATTTTAACAAGCTACTTGGGGAATAGCAGGTGATTGACTCGCTTGGTTTAATAGTTATTCAACAATTGCATTATCCTTTTAGCATTTTTCTAGACCTCTTGCAACTACCAGGTTTACAAAGCACAAATTAATGCTTTGCCAGTATTGTGAAAGTGACATTTCTAACTGGAGATACATTTTACCTCTATCGGGAACAAGTTTTACATCATAGCTATATAACATTTTCTGAATATGAAGTGGTGTAGCTATAGGAGTGGAAGTATTGGACTGGCAGCATTAGGGGCGTAACTAGAATCTACATAGCAAAAATATGGGTCCCCAACAGAAAAAAATACCATTAATACAAGACCCTAATTTCCATGGCAGGTGATGGAGGACTGAAAAGGTTGTGGTAGTGATAACGAGGTAAGTACGATTCTCGGCCGGGAGACGAGCTGAGACGCAAGGTAAGTCTATGGACGCGTGCACCCGCATGCAGACACCGCTGGATCGGAGGGACAGAGCAGTCAGCGCTGGATCGGAGGGCCACCGCACCGCTGGAGGGACAGATGAAAACATCAGCAAAGAAGAAGATCGGAATAAGAGACATCATTTAAGGTAAGTGCTAACATTAACATGGGGGGAAGGAAATTTTTTTGACTTTAATGTCACTTTAATGGAATGATGCATTGTGGCATAGGGAATGCACAGCATAGCATATGGAATAGGATGGTGAGGAATAGGGAAACTTCAGCATGTTGTACCGAATGAGGATTGGCAGGACAGGGAATATACATCATGGCATATGAAATGAAGGGATGTGGAATAGGGAATATACAGCATGGCTTATGAAATGAGGCTTGGTGGCATGGGGAAAGTACAGCATTGCATACAGAATAAGGGGGTGCAGAATAGGCAATGCACAACATTGCACGGATGCTGCAGCAATTGGAATGTACATAAGAGTGAGATAGTGGAGCTGATAAGATAGAAGCTAGATAAGAGGATGACTTTATAGTTCATAAATAGCTGGTAGTGATGAGGTCCAAAGGCAGCTTGGAAACCAACACACGCAAGAAATGAATTGGAGAGCACAGTGGCCCACTCTCTAAGGTTTACAGTAGTGTAGAGAGCCCTGGTCAATGTGGGATTGTACTGCTGTTAGGGCAGATAGTCATGGAGCATGGATGCTCCACCGGTAGCAGCCAAACAGGAAAAATTGGGTAACTGTTCAGGCAATTTGGTAAAGAAAGAGATCTTGTACCACTGGCCTTATTTCGGCTTGCTATGGTAATAGCTACAAAACATATTTAGTTATGTGGTTATTTATTATGTTTAATACTGCATGGAAACATTAAAATATCTGGCAATGATATTTTGTGTTGCTTTTAATTGCTACATTTTATACAGTAGGTAGAAGACATATCCTAGCTTCCTAACTGATATTCACTGCAATGCTCGTAAGCAAGAGGGTATAGTAATACTAGCATGCGAAAGCAAATGAAAAAATGTTCCTGAATCACTGGTTTCATTACTAGATGCAATATTTATGCAAATGAAGACACATAATCCTGATTATGCCTAGTGTTTGTGCATTCAAATATGCTTTTCAGAATTCATAATGCTAAGTTTCTATTTGAGTAAACTTGTTAGAAACAATTATAACATAGCCCTAATTTTAGGTCTTTCAGAACATAAACTCTATTGGTATAAGGTCTGCCTGACAAAATGGGCCACCTTGCCCCAACCTCATATCCCCCCGCCCCCCCCAGCCGCCGCTGATGACAGCTATCATTATAAAGGGGACCGTCGGGGGAACCATGCTGATATAAGTTAATGGTCACAAAAGCGACCATGAGCTTATAACAGAAGGGAGAAAGCCACCGACATAAGGCTTACTGAGCTGGCCAGCTGGAAACAGTTGTGTTCCACCATAAGCCTTATGTCAGTGGCAGGGAAAGGGTTAAAGGCCCTCTGCACTGTGAAGCTGGAAAGCATTCAGTGGGTCTGGAGTTCTGTCTGATCCTAGATGTCTGCAGCCCTAACCCTCTCTCCTTGTTTTGCTGTTCATGGAATAAAGCATTAAAAAAGCCTTAAAGTGATTGGCGCCCAATTTTGCTTTTGACATTCCACATTCCGGGTAAGGACTCTGAGGTGAAATGTCAGCTCCTTCTGCTCCTAGATGTCAGGGGGGCGCTACACTTCTGCACACAGAGTGTAGAAAGAGAGCTAACACTGAACTTACCATAATGACAAACCTGATTTAAACAGTTAGGGACTACATAGCAACTACCAACTGTTAAGACAATAAACACCTTGGTTAGAGATATGTAATGTACAGCACAGCTAATATACTGTGGTGGTAAGGTGTATGTAACATAGAACATTCGATCAGAAGAGAAAATACCCTAAGAACATTTGATCAGAAGAGAAAATGCCCTAAGAACATTTGATCAGAAGAGAAATAGCCCAACAGAAGAGAAAATACACTGGGAACATTTGATCAGAAGAGAAAATACTAGGGATGCACCAATACTGGTATTTCAATATCGAGTACGAGTACCGATATCATTTCTGGTACTCGCCGATACCGAATACCAATACTGGAAGTCCCATTAAGGAAGCCAGGCAGTGTGTAATGACTCGCCACCCGGCTTCCCGATTAGCCAGGAAGCTGTCCCCATGCTTCTCGTCACTAGGTGACGAGGGACCATGGAGCCGGCTTCCTGGCCAATCAGGAAGCCGGGCAGCATGTAATGACTCGTTGCCCGGCTTCCTGATACCGGAAGTATCGGGCTAGGCATTGGAGCATTTGGGCGAGTACGGGCATATACTCGGCATCGGCACCAAAACTAGTATCGTTGTTGGTGCAGCCCTACAAAATACCCTGAGAACATTCGATCGGAAGAGAAAATAGCCCATCAGAAGAGCAAATACCCTAAGAACATTCGATTAGAAGAGAAAATAGACCATGGATATTCAATCAGAAGAAGAAATGCCCTAAGAACATTCAATCAGAAGAGAAAATACTCTAGGAACATTCGATCAGAAGAGAAAATAGCCCAAGAACATTTGATCAGAAGAAGAAATCCCTTTACAACATTTGATCAGAAGAGAAAATACCCTAGGAATATTCACTCAGAAGAAAAAATAGCCCATGAGCATTCAATCTGAAGAGAAAATAACCTAAGAACTTTTGACCAGAAGAGGAAAAGCCTAAGAACATTTGATTAGAAGACAAAATACCTTGATAGCATTCAATTTTGCCCAATTTGCAAAACAGCCACAGCTTTACACATTGTGGGAAAAATCCCTAAACTAATGAGGGAATGCTGGTTATTTTAGAATGTATATGCAGTTTAACTGGATAACTGGATGAATACAGTAGCTATGCAAATTTATTTTATAAACACACGCCTCAGTGCCATCCAGTTAGGGACTACAACTGCTTTAACTTAGGCAGATCACAATCAGGTCTTCATTTCTGCCAAACAAGGCCGTGTAAATCTCAGGACTGGATGGACAGAAAAACACATTTTGGCAGATAAAACAGCTCCCATATAGGCATTTCATCTGCGTATTTAGCTGTTTGCCTGAATTTCATGTCTGAAGTAAACTCATCATTCAAATGTACCTAAATGAGTAGGACAGGGCTAGGCACCCCAGCTGTGGAACTACAAGTCTCACAAATCATTGCAAGAATCTGACAGCCACAAGCTTGATGGGATTTGTAGTTTTAGCACAGCTAGAATGCCGAGGCTATCTACCCCTGGAGTAGGACACAGACATATAAAAAACTGTCCCTTAATGTGACCTAAAGGTTAAGTAGCCTGGATCACATTGTCTTCCAACAATATAATACAGAGGGTTGTGTTGTTTTTCGGCATCTGGGGGTGTATAGTGTTTTATATATATTTATATTTACTTTGGTCTCAATGCTGTATGGTGTGCAGCAGACATCTTCAACATTATATGGATAAATACGTTGTCCCTTCCTGTGGATTAAACGGAAATATCTAACCATCTTATCAACTAGACATGTGCGATTCGTTTCGTTCCGAATCGAAATTCGGACGAAATTTCGGAGATTCGGATGTATCCGAATTCAAAATTCCAGCTAAAACGAATGCAATCGAATTTCCGATTTCCCGATTCGTTAGCGGTAGTCTGGACGAAATTTCATTTATTGGGCGAAATTTTTTTGCAGCAAAATGACATTAGAAATTGTTTACATTTATTTTTTACAGTCTGCAGAAGAGGGGAAAAAAAAGCGTGAGGTTCCCCGTCAATTGATACCAGACCCTTTTGGTCTTGTAGAAATGTTAGGAGGGACCCTCCCCCAAGTTAAAACAAGAAAAGTGCGTGGGGTTCCCCCCAAAATCCTACCAGACCCTTTATGTCTGGTAGGAATTTTAAGGGGGAACCCTTAAGGAGTGGTGCCATCTGCGTGCCCCTTTAATTAAAGAGGTACCCCAATGCAAATAAGCCCCTGTGCCCGCAGACCCCCACAACCACCGGGCCAGGGTTGCGGGGAATAGGCCCCTGTCCCCATCGGCATGGGAACACCCTCCCAATGCCGAGGGCAGGTGGCCTGGCAAGGCGCGGGGAGGGGGTCGGATCAAGGGTGAAGGGTGAAAGGAATGTTAGGGGGGACCCCACATTTCCTCCCCCCCCCCATTTTTTTGGGCTGGGGTTCCCCCTTAAAATTCCTACAGACCTAAAGGGCCTGGTATGGATTTTGAGGCAACCCTAGCACTTTTTTTTGTTCTAACTTGTGGGGTCCCTTCTAAAATTCCTACCAGACCTAAAGGCTCTAGTATGAATTGGGGGGAACCTCACACTTTTTTTTTTCCTCTTCTGCAGACTGTGAAAAAAAAAGTTTTTCTTTCCAATGTAACTTTGCTGCCACGAACGAAAAGGAAAACAAAACGAAATTTTGACCGGACTACCGCTAACGAATTTCGTCCCACACCGATTCCTGAAACAAATTAAATTTCTGACCCGAATCCGAAAAACGAAATAATGCAAAATCCTGAATCAAAACGAAACGAAAATAAACAAAGTTTTTGCTGGTACACATGTCTATTATCAACCTTCCCCTTCTTTTGTGAAGTACAAAGCAATGCCACTCTATGCAATAGAGATGAGGAAAGGGGGACGTGATTGTAGTTCAAATCAGGAGATCAGCCTACAGTGACAAGGCATCTGTCTACATATATTTTATTTAGCTGTTTTCAGCTTTTTATCTGTTGTAATACCTGAAGATGGAGATTTAGAACTCTGAAAGCTTATATTAAAAAAAATTTAGTTAGCCACTAAAAGGTATCGCTTTGACAGCACTTTTTTTTCTTCTCCACCTTTAGCTTCGTGAATGGCTTGAAGCTGTTCTAGATCTAATCATCCAATTATGTGCGAGCAAAATTCCTGTTCTTTGCAGTGTTCATTTTCACCTTCACCTCATTTACTAAGCTAAGTAAAAATTAATTCCGCAAAGGTAGAAATACATTTACCAAGTGAATGCGCTACTGCTTTAGGCGATACATATCGCTTGTTTTTTTCATTTCCATTTATCCCTTTTTTGGAAGGAAAACACCATGAGGGGAATTTATTAAAACTGGAGCAGACAGAATCTGAAGCGGTTGCCCTTGGAAACCAATCAGCTTCTCTCTTCAGTTTGTTGCGTTGTGGTTTATGCTGCAATTTTATAAAAATACAAATTGAAAGCTGGGTAGCAAAATGTGATTTGTTTGTATTATTATGAGAATTGTATCTGAATTGTGATCAGTTAGTATTTAGTTAGTATAAGGGACCAAAACAATTGATAAAATAACAGCCCTCAGTCTGACTTCCTATTGGGTATTAAGGTTAACACACTGGGAGTTGAATAGTGATAAACATTTTCTTGAACTGATTGATTTTATTGTGAGTTTATGTGAGCCTACAGTCGCTATGTGGGGGTGACATGAAATCAGCCGTACAAGCCTGAAGTGAATAGTGTAGTGAACAGTGTTCGGCTCACTTCACTTGGGGTCGGTTGTTCACTCGGCTGCCCTTGACAGCTTAGTGAATAGACCCGTATGTTTTTAATCCTTAAATTATTATTTTTGATATGTTGAAAAAATATCTTAGGATTTTAGAGATTGTAAAAAATGTTTTGATTGTATTTTAAACAACTACTGTAGCTTGATTATTAAAGGAGAACTATGAGGTGAGTGCTTTTCACTCACCTCATGGTTCTAGCCGACCTGTGACAATGAGACTGTCACAGGTCGGCTCAGTAGATCTGGAAGTGAGTGAACACATACCGGCGTTCGCTCACTTCTCGATCCTGTCACAGCTCTCTGCCGTAACAGGGGAGTGGCTGGATTCCCCCCTCCCCGCTCCGATCCTCCAGCGCTGGCTGGCGGAACGGACGGGCAGGGGCGGGTACAGCTGGCTCTGCCTCTAGATAGTCATCTGCTTCAGCTGCGGCGTCTCAGTATACCGCGAGCTGTAGCTTGCGGTATACTGCGGCGTCTCAGTATACTGCGAGCTGCAGCTCGCGGTATACTGAGCTTAGGGTGACGGGAGGACGCTAGTTTGTGTCCTCCCATTACCCTAAGGAGAACTATGGGGAAAAGCCCTAACCCCATAGTTCTCCTTTAAGACAACAGCTTAAATGGGAATGGTTAAAGCTCTTTCATTCAGCAAGAGCAATCCATCTTATTATATGCTATTGATACATAAAGCTTTAAAATGAGATGGACCCCCTGCAGACACAGACTCTATACACATATCTTCTATAAGTCATTGTTAGAAACGGGTATAAAATTGCTTTTGTTTTCCAGCTTCTTGTGTCCATGTAACACTTTTGGGATTAAAAAGACACAGCAGGAACAGAACAAATCTGTTCTATGAACTCATCATTGTAGCCAGTGTATGCTGTATTGCAGAAACTGTGTTTATGCTTTAAGTATTATTACCAAAATACACAAAAAGTCATGATTCCTTTATCTAGCACAATGCCTTATTCCTGGAAACATTGCCACAGGTTTTCCTAGGAAATCAAAGAATAGATGCAGTGTTGTAGCTATGGAAATGTTACAATGAATTCATGTGAACATGTCATAAAACACTGCTCATGTTGTGTGTGTGTGACTGTATTAGACATTGATATTGCTCTTGAAGCATGGCCAACATCTGTATAGTTAATGTTGTAGTCCGTATGCATGAAGCTATGTAATACCATAGTGTGAGGTCCAACACTGAAATAGATCTGGCAGGCTCTTCTCATTTGTTCATTTTCTTCCAATTTGTAAGTCCAGAATTATTTAAGATTAATAATAATCCATCTTGTCATTGTGGAGCGCCCAGCTGTTAGCACATTATGCACGTTGGCACCAGTCCTCAAATTTCACCATTTTCTAATTTCGTGGCTGCAAAGATTTATTCTGTCATGTTGTGCAGAAAATGTATATCCATGTTTGGTTGAAATCATCCTCAATAATACTTAGAAGTGAAAGAAGCACACTTCGGTAGTAAGATAAAAAAAACTAACATAAATTGAAACTAGTACAAGAGACGAGGAGAGGATTATATTCTATATGGTTAAGTTTTATCTTTGTTTAATGAGATAAAAATTATACGCTTTCATGCAGTTATTGTAAAATTCCAATTGCTTTAACAAATGTTTTTCAAGTTTCTACTAATATATTGTCCATATACAAAGCAACAAAACAGATGGCTACGCAATTTTCACTCGCCAATTGCGAGGGGGCGAGTGGAAATTTTGAGCCCTGCTGTACACCATTAGAAGCCTTTAAAGAGACAATAAACTCAGGAGTTAAATCTTAAAAAAGCTTTCAAGTACCCCAACTATTACCTAAAATGTATCTTATTTGTATATCACTCAGCTATAGATCCTCAAATCATCTCTGAATTGGTGCCGAGCTTGGAGTGGTGGCTACTTTACAACACACACAGGGACCATGGGGAACAAATGTATCCCCCCTCCAGAAGGAAGGACAGTGTCAGCACCAATTCAGAGATGATTTGAGGATCTACAGCAGGGACGTGCGGTCAGGGGAGGCAGGTGAGGCAGAGCCTCACCTAGAATTATGGAGGAAAAAGCTGTCAGTTTTATGTTTGAAGCTGACAGCTTTTTCTCCATTCAGATCAGCATTTAACAGGTTACACAGCAGGGAAATCCTCCCTACTGCGTAACCTGTCACAGAGCCTCAGCTGTGAGGAGCAAGTGAGGGACCGGGAGGCTCCTCCCTGTCTCCTCATTTACACTAGCTTGTTGGGGGTGGGACTTAATTTGACGGGGTGGGGCTTCGGCCGGCAGGAGGTGGAGCTTCTGCGGACAGGGTGGGGCTTCAGCCGGCGGGCTGGGGCTTCGGCCAGTGGGCAGGGCTTTGGCCAGCGGGCAGGGCTTCGGTCGGCGGGGCGTGGCTGGGGAATGCCTCACCCCGAGCAAGAGGTACAGCACATCACTGATCTACAGCTGAGTGATACACACATAAGATGTTTGTTAATAGGTAAGGTACTTGAATTTATTTTTAAGATTTAAGTTCTGAGTTTAGTGTCACTTAAATAATATCACCAGCACTAATGGATACATTATTTATACATGAATGTATGTAAAAATCAAATGTTCAATGATTGAGGACCTAGGACACATTTTACCCCTTTTTTTATCACCCCCAATCTAGGCTAAGAAAGGAGATCTTGGTTGACTGCAAAAGATCAGCAATTTTCTTGCTGCACACTATCATGTGATGTTGAATGCATAAATATACTATTCTTCGGAGCATTGGACAGCTGGTGATAGTATTTAACTTTTAAAGATCAAACAACACAAGAAATTATAGGGGACATCATTCTGAAATTTAAACACATGGTTTGCATGGTATAAAGATTGCAAAAGTTACTTGTAAAGCTAGCAGCTAAAGTAATAGTATTTCTTAGACTATGTTCTTTGTAGTAATCTTATAGCAAAACTGGACACAGGTAGCCATTCATTCGACAACAGGAGTATTCAGCTTCTGGAATGTGTCTGTTTAGTATACACTTTCCTAATACTTATACATTTCAGATCATTGGTATTAGCTCATAAGAGGTTGGGAGCAACTAATGTTTTGACCTGTGATATTAGGCAGTGTTGTCAGATTTATGGCTTTTTGTTTAATTAAGGTAAAGAGCTATCGCTGTTCTGATAATGAATTGCTGCTCTTGATCATGCTTGCCTCTTGCTGTAATGCATATTTGCTGTAATATAAGTGTTAAAATCCACTCTATGCCAAAACACTTTGATTTGATTTATACATATTTAGCTAAAGTCTTCTGACATGGCATACCGCTAGTAAATAATAGACACAGTAATAAATTAAAGTAAACTATATAGAGTTTACTTAGCCAAGAATTTCTCAACAAAGGTGTTGAGAAACCCCTAGGGTTTCTTCCTCAGGAATGCCTCAAAAGTGTTCACACAGCGACATTGTCAGGGTTTCTAACCCTTCCTTGTCCTGTTGAGCTGCAGCCTGTCTTCTGTGCAGTGTGTCTGACCCTGCCCGTTCCTCATCAGCGACCTCTTATGACAAAACCTGTAGACATAATCATTCTGCAACTACTGACAAACTTCTGACAACTTCCTGTCTCAGAGTGATGATGCAACACCAGTTCACTATTTAACCAGCAGCTTGTCTATTTAGTCTCCGCCTTGCATTTGTGCAGATCTACCAATTGCTCTGCTGTTGTTCCTGTTCTGTGTATGAACCTGGCTCTAGCTGACTGGTCTCCTGGTTCCTAACTTTGGCTATTGTTTCAATACATCCTGCTCTAAGTGTTCCTTAACCTGGTTTAGCTTACTACTCGCTTTGGTATCTGACCTCTGGCTTGGCACTGACAAAGTTCTGGACTTTCTCTATTGTTTTTTTCCATTTTGTTTATTGTTATATTAAATAAACTCATTTTATTTTTTTAACCGACAAGTTTTTATCTGGTTACTTGGTTTCCGGACAGTCATGCCTTTCAATAGTGCAGACGAGCTTCTGATGTGACGGGGGCTCCTGATGTGAAGAGAGAACTCTGATGTTAAAGAGATGTTAAAGATATTAAAGGGGGACTCTGATGTGCAAGGGGGTGAAGGGCTCCTGATGCAAAGAGGGATGTTACTGTAAAGGGGGGCTCCTGATGTAAAGCAGGACTCTGATGTGAAAGGTGGTATTCTGATGTGGTGTGTTGTTGTGTGCGCCCTACCCCCTTAAAATCCTTACCCTATAGCCATATTCATGTGTCATATACTGCATTATACAAAATAGAGCATTCATGAAGAACTTCTAAAAATGTGGTATTGAACATGATTTATAAACAAGAAAGCTAGTTGTACATGTATGTACAAGCATTTATATAGTGCTGACAATTTACACAGCGCTTTACATAGTTGCACATTAACATCAGTCCCTGCCCTCAAGGAGCCCTCTAAGGTCCCCATCTCACATACATACAGGGCCAATTAACCTACCAGCATGTCAGTGGAAGGAAACTGGAGTACCCGAAGGAAACCTTTGCAAGCACAGGGAGAACATGCAAATTCCTTTGCAGATAGTGACCTGGCCAGAATTTGAACCAGGGACCCCCAGTGCTGCAAGGCAGAAGTGCTAACTACTACACTATTGTGCTGCCCAGTAAAGTAGATCTCATAATGCATAATCCAGTTTGCTTCAACAGGGGAGATTATTCCTCCCTGATCCTCTAAGTCAATTGGACATGCCTTTGATTAAGGATGTTGTAACTACATTGTTAATAGTATTCTGGATTATATACATAAACTGAATATTTGGTAAAACATGCTAATTGCTTTAATTTGTAATAAGGGAAAAATATCAAACAACAATTTAGAAATAAAATTGCAAATTATTGAGCAGGCGTTTAGCAGAATTACCTATTTTCTTTGGTAGTGTGCTGAGCAAAGAGACCAGGTTTGCTGCAGCTGTAAGTGGACACGTAAACAGAAATACATATAAAACCTTGGGAATATACAGAAAGTAATAGATTGCATGACAAACAATAGTGAATGACATGTAAACACAGCAAGCAGACGGAAACCAAGCTACTGAGAACATAAATGTCTGAAATACATTACGAATAATACAAGGGAAACAGAGAAACAATACATAGAAACCAAACTATATGCAAAGCTTAAAGTAATATCAAACACCCAACCTTTTTTTACAAAATGCATCCAGATCACAGGTTTATACATTGCCCAGAAAATTACGGTATATCTTTACTATTGTGCCCAAGCACTTCCATTTTATTTTCAAAATGCCAGCTCCAGCTCGCTTCACTTGCCAGGAAGTGGGTACACTGGGCACATATCAGAATGGACAACGCACTCTCCTGCAGCTGTCCATCTGCTTCAGGGGTGGGCAACCCCAGCCCTCCAGCTCTTGTGGAACTACAAGTTCCATGAGGCATTACAAAACTGACAGCTACAGGCATGACTCCTTGATATTTGTAGTTAAAGCACAGCTGAGTGGCTGGAATTGCCCACCCCTGATCTACTAGCTTGGAGGAGGGAGGTGGTGGTAGCGGAGGAGTGGCTTGGTGTCTTATGCTTTGGGCCTGTGTGTTTATGGGGACAAACACCCAAACAGAAGTGCACATGCAAGGGTGGCTCCACAAGGCCCTTCAAGGGAAAGTAGCCATCCTAAATCTACATGTCAGGGCAGCACTCGGGGGACCATCGGATTTAGAGAGGACAGCAACATTTCCAAGATCAAGTATCAGTATACTTGGTAAGTGCTTTCCGCAGCATTTTAATTAGCAAAAAAAAAAATCTTTAATAACACTTTAAGCCAGGACAAATAGAGACCCCTAATGTCTCACATATAAACATAAATACATGTCGAGGTGCACCTAAGTGCAAAAACAAAGATTACGCCACACATGTTGCATATCACCGCAACGCCGGAGTGAGAGCAATAATTCTTGGGGCCATTAATCACTGATAACACTTTACTGAGCGGTAAAACCTTTTAAAGCATCGCCTATGTGCAATTTTAGGTATGGTAGTTTTTAGTTTAGGTATGGTAGCAGTGACATGTTTGGTGTCTATTTACCCAGGATAAAACGTGTTCTTCCAGATGAAGGGGATCCTGCGAGACCCCGAAATGTCCCACTGAGTGTATCACGTTATGCTGCTCATATCAGTCTGGATGTCACAACACTTCTTAAAACTCAACCTTTCAAAAACTGAGCTCATGATATTTCCTCCTGCCCGTGCACCTTCCCCCATTTTTTCCTTGAGATTGTTAGCACAACTATCCAACCCTCCCCCCATGCCAAGGTCCTAGGTGTCATCCTTGACTGGGACCTCACCTTTCTTCCCCACATCCAATACCCCCTTCCTCACCAATGAAACCACAAAATGACTCATCCACTCACTTGTTATCTCTTGTCTTGACTATTGCAACGACCTCCTCATTGGCCTACCTCTACACAGGCTATCCCTCTTCAGTCTATCATGAATGCTGCTGCTAGACTCATTCACCTAACCAACCACTCAGTGTCTGCAACCCCCCTCTGCCAATCCCTGCACTGGCTTCCAATAGCCCAAAGCATAAAATTCAAAACATTCACAACGACTTACAAAGCTATCCACAACTCTGCCCCCGGCTATATCTCAAACCTTGTCTCAAAGTATCACCCTAACCGTCCCCTCCGCTCTTCCAAAGACCTCCTGCTTTCCAGCTCCCTTGTCAACTCCTCCCATGCTTGCCTCCGGGACTTCTGTAGAGTCTCTTCCAATCTCTGGAACTCTTTACACCAACCTGTCCAACTATCTCCCACTCAGACTGCCTTAAGGCGATCCCTTAAGACTCATCTCTTCAGGGAAGCCTATCCCAGCTCAACCTAACCACTGAACTATCACTTTCTCAAACAATTATTCCCCACACAGCTACCTCCTCATGTATCACTTGCCGCTCCCTTTTAGATTGTAAGCCCTCACGGACAGGGCCCTCCTTACCATCTTGTCTTGAATTGTATTGTCATTGTAGTGTATTCCTTATATTGTAAAGAGCTGCGCAAACTGTTGGCGCTGTATAAATGCTGAATAATAATAATCATCATAATAATAATACTTCAATAAACAGACATATTTGACTTGCTATTGGAGTGCCGGTGTCTATCCATTTTGTTTGATATTTACCTGAGATTACCCCATCTTTTCTATTTTACCAAAAATGTAGGTAAATATAAATCTTTTATAACACATTGTAGGGAAAACTGTTTTTTTCCCCCAAAATTTTCAGTACTTTTTTCATTATATAGTAAAAAAGAAAGCTCTATCTGTCCCCCCAAAAAACGGTATAACATGAATAATACATTTATACATGCGTTGCATGGCTAAATAAATGTCAGTTAAAGTACCGCAGTGATGAATACTGAAAAATGGCCTAGACAGAAAGGGGGTTTAACACCCCGGTCATCAAGTGGTTAAAGTGGAGTTACCCTTTAAATTCACACTTGCCTGTGGTCAGCGGAGGCACATGCTATGAAATCCAAATGCATACTATCATCAGCATACAAGATCATTATAGTAGAAAGGGTTAGATTAGTGCTTCTTTAGGCAACTAGCCATTTCTGTCAGGAAAAATATAGGTTGCCAGCTTGGAACCTATTTTACTACAATTATAGCACTGTTATTTTGTCACTAGATATTCTTATCCGAACTGTAACTGATTCCTCAGTTCTGTGCTCCCATTTCAATCTCAGCTTCCCTCTTATTATACATGGAAAGTCTGAAGGGAAATGTTAATATTTTCCTATCTGTTCACGCTGTAAAGTGTCTTGTGGGAATGCCATTACAAGCATTTTAGACACACATCCCATTAATCACAGTGATGGGAAGACAATGGTTGAGACAGCTTAACAATGTTTATTATCCGATGGACTGAACACTTATTTCCTTGTACTGTCTTTATTAACTGTCTTATAACAGGAAAGCGCATGTTTTGATGTTAAATACTTTTTTTTCTCCATATTCTGAGAAAAGAGAAAGTAACTTTATCTACATCTGTGAAGTGCAGACTCTTGTTTAATGTATGCACTATGCTAACCTGGGTCATTTTTTTCTTGGCATTAATATTAATTTGTTGCTGTTACAGTTCACGTATTTGGAGCAAATTTAAATTGGCCTCATTTACATTTTTACATTTTATTCATGAAAACAGAGCGCCTTCTTTCTGTAATTTTTTCTGGCCTAAAGATAAAACTGATTGTAATTTTATATTATTTTATTAGACAGGAATGTCTAATTTTCCATTCTTAAGGATTTACCTGTAATACATAAACCTTTTCACACAAAATATATTAGTGAAAAGTGGGTGATATCTATGTAAGAGCCTTTGCTTGTTGGAGCGTCAAGTGTCAATCTTTCCTTGTTTTAGAACCACAGTAATTGGTTTGCTATGGTTGTGCATATTCACAGAAGTAAGTGAAATTGTTTCAGTGCATTGAGAAAATATACCTATGGGCATCTTCAATAAGTATGTTTACAAACTTCTAAATCAATATGGTTATTAGAAGTGGGATAGAACTTATGGAAATCCATTATAGAAATACAAATTATTTTTTAAATTTGACCATAGATAGCCTTCAAGGAAATACAGAAAATAACCTTTGCAGAATCCCACATAGTTAACACTACTATAATAATCTGAAGGTCAAAATAATAGTGATTATGGCCATCAAAGTAGCAGTGGGTCATGCCACATTCTTGAGTAGACTTACTCTACTGTGATTCCCTGCCAGTTTGCAGCCATGTGTGTTTTCTTGTAAATCTTGTGGGCTCTCCATTGTTGCCAGTATTCAGTCTAACTCAGAAGACAGCTTTCTTGCTGTCTACAGCAGCCAGTACAAAGGACCTCAGTACACAAGGATATGCTGTCATTTCATGGGGAAGATGGCTGGGAAGGAGTATTGGTTTCTGTTAAGTAGGGGTGTTATATACATCAGCATGAATTACAGCTTAGGAAAGTGGAAGACTGTTGCTGTACTGCTTTTTCTCACTATCATGTGTACTAAAAAAAACAGGTAATGTACAAACATAGAAAAAGGAGGGGGACAATTAGAGCGCAAATCCTGGGAATGTGAGGGGTATAGGGACAACCAGTGTCTGTATGTGGCGGGTGGAAAAACTAAAATTAATAAAATCACAAAAGGTGAAGGACTTACTTGTGAAGCCGAGGTCATGGAGGGCCCTTTTGGAGTGTGGGCAGTGCAAGATGTACTCGGTGTCTCCCAGCAAGTGGAGGGACCCTAATTCATCCTTAAGAACCATGATTGAATCAGACCAAATATTACAGTGTCCACACCACAGCCCCCACTAACACAGACAAACCAAAATGTCCAATTAGAAAATGCACAGCCATATCAGCCATTAAAGTCAGACTCTTTTTTAATCAATTCAGTCAAGCAATTGACTGATCGATCCATTAAATTTTTTAATTTATTCATTATTTATTCACTGATCATTCATGAATTATTCTTTTTATTCATTCAAATCTTTTTATTCATTCAAAACTATTTATGATTGGTACACCGATTTTAATTCATCCTTTTTAAATCCTTTTAACAAAACACAACACAATACAATACAACACACCCGCAGAACCGAATTCCCCCGGTTCTCTTATATTATGCCATGTTATAAGAACCCCCCGATCTGCATTGACGAATCCATTGAGAACAACCCACATAGAATAAACGTAGGCAGCTCCCTTTCTCTCTGTCAGCTATACAATACAAACACTTATCCACGGCTCCATGCCCCACACACCGTCCGTCCCGTCAACCTTTTCCACCTGTCACTTTTTAAACCCAGCGGATCGCCGCCAAATGAATTTTAGCCATCCCTCACACATCATTGTTCATGGTCACACATAAACTTACCCCCCACCACACACTAACATTTATCTCACTATTTACACTCCCACAACAAATATTCCCTGTCAGAGCAATCAGTACCAACTGACACAGTGGCCGTCTGCAGGAGAGTCCGTCCATGTGACTCCGCCCACCTGTCAGTTCTCTAAACCCGGCGGTCCTCCGCTAAAAGAATTCCCGTTACCCTTCGCACATCGAGTTCCTTAGCCACACAAGAAAGCCTTCCATAATCCACACACCTAGAATATTCATGTACATATACACACATGTTTATAGATGTCCGCCCAAGTTTTCAGGACACCGTGACACAGCCGCTCAGCACAGCGGATTCCTTTCCCGTTACTCCGCCCACCGGTCTTTTTAACCCGGCGAATCTCCCGCCAATGTTACTCACCCTTTCACTCGAGCTTGAAAAATAGGATCACCTCGAAACGCGTCACTCCTTTACCACTGTTCCGTGCACGCCCTCTCCCAGCCCTCGGTCCCTTTCACTCCGTCACGTCCTAAGAACACTGCCATCAAGACCATAGGCAGCTTCTTCACCAGTTCCCGGGCACATACAGCATTCAGTCCACATTGATTCCTCCTTCATCCATCCCTCCACTTGCTGGGAGACACCGAGTACATCTCGCACTGCCCACACTCCAAAAGGGCCCTCCATGACAGGACCTCGGCTTCACAAGTAAGTCCTTCACCTTTTGTGATTTTATTAATTTTTGTTTTTCCACCCGCCACATACAGACACTGGTTGTCCCTATACCCCTCACATTCCCAGGATTTGCGCTCTAATTTTCCCCCTCCTTTTTCTCAGCTCACAGGTTTCTCCCCCTGTTTTTAGAGCAGCAATCCAGATCACTTGCACCCACACAGACCCCACATTCCTAAGAGAGCGCTGTGTTCTTTTTCTGTTTGTTGTTTAATGTACAAACATAGACAAAGCAAGGTGCATCTTAATAAAGGGCAGAGAAACAACAATTCTATGTAGAAAAATTTGAATATGCAAAAATATTTACAGAGCATATCGGTGCTAAGTGACATAAAGGTCAGACTTGAGAAATTACAAAGACGACATGGAAACAATTTTTGGGATGCTCAATCTATGGCTACTCCCAAGAAACTGTTTCAGATGTTAAAACTTGCTGATAAAGAGCCATTATTATGGACCCTAGTAGATGATGAGGAGTAAAGAGCCAGGATTTTGAAGACATTAAAGCCCAGCCCCAGTTGAATTAGAATTTGTTTGAGAAAGACCCAACTGACCCTTTCAAAGTCCTTCTCTGCATATGTGAAGAGAAGCAATAGGGGCATATTATTGGTCTGGGCGCGGTAGGTTAAGCAAAATTGTTTCCAGAGTATTTTGTGAGTTTTTTTGCATCCCTAAACAAACCCCACTTGATCTTGCTGAATTGTTTGTGGGAGAATTAGTTGAATATGTTTGGCTATCATTTTTGCATACATTTTAGGCCCAACCTGATAAGAGAAATTGACTGGAAGTACAAGCAATAGGAGTAGTCCTTGTCAGGTTTTAGAAAGATGGAGATATGGGCCTCCAGGGTCCGTGGAAGTGGTAATCACAGATGAAGTTCAAAACTTTAAGTAGGAAAGGTGATGGAGTTCCTATTAAGTTTTATAGAATTGTGGGGTAAACCTGTCTAGCTTAGGGCTTACTGCAGCAGTATTTCTGCAATCAAAGGGGCATCTAGTGCAGTACTAGTATTGTGGGGTCTAGAGGGGGAAGCACAGTCTACAGCATATATTGCTCTATAAAATGGATGGGTTTGGCTCTCTGGTTCAGTAAGAGAGTATTAAGTAAGGAAGATTATATAGTGTTGAGAAATAATCACTGAATGTTTAAAGGATGAGTGTGAGAACTTACCTCTGGGTGCCCTGCGTTCCTTGGATGCATCCCCCCAGCTGTCCATGGACGTTGGGTGTCAGCCACGGGTCTTGTGTCAGCCGCGGCCGATGATTGTGTCTCCTCTTCCCCTCCATCAAACTGCTCCTGCTCCTCCCTGCAGTTCTCTGGCTGCTGACACCTGCATGTACACACCCCTTAAAGAGACAGCGCCATTCACTGCACAGCCTAATGAAGACCAGTAGACAGGAAGCTACTCCTCCAGGGAGGATGTCACTTTAGTGCCCAAAGGTATAAATTTGAATCAAACCAAACAGTCAGTGCTTGGTTATTGCAGTATTTCATAGTGTAGTACCTAGCTCTCTTAGTTATCCTGCTACTACTGTTATTCTGACCTTTGGCTTGTCTTTCTGACCCCGAAACTTGCTGCCCCCCCTGACCTGTGCTACGTATATTGGATTGAGACTCGGATTTCGCTTATGGTTTCCTCGCCCACGGACTCTCCCTGCATCTGGGTTCCTGACACCAACACCACCTGACAGTAAGTTTAAGCATTATGGGAGTGAAGAGGTTGTGCGAAGAGGTCTCCTGCATTTGTTCCTGTGTTTGTAGGACCTAAAGTGACTTTCTCTTTGTAATTTTTGTGAGCCTGATCATAGAGTTGAAGATGGGATCTAGTTATAGAGATAGTTGCGATTGAAGGTATCGGACAACTGAGTTTGTTTGTGCTGGGTTTCCAGTGTATGCTGAGGAGTGTGTTGGAAATAGCTCTTGCATGCTCTTTTTTTATTCTGTCCCTAAGCACTATTTTTAGTGCCTTGCACTAAGGCAGGGTGTGTGTGTGTGTGTATATGTGTAGGGGGGTAATGTATTGTCTATCTCAATGGGAAGAGTCTTGTTAAGATGCCATGTCAATTCTCTTCAAGGGGCTTGGCGTACTTCAATCCAGGACCCAAAGCCTACCATGGGGTTCTATTCAAGTACAACTAGTAAAGCTATTGCTAGGTAGCTAGTAAAAAAATAGTCGATTCAGCTGCACAACTGATGTGTAGCAGAATAAAAAGTATAGAAAGCGTTTTTTAGCTTGGGGATTGAGAATCTGCCATATGTCCACCAACTGGTGGTTGGAGAGCTGTTCCTTCACAGTACTCAATTACTATAATAAATGTTCTGTTGGAAAAGGTCTCAAGATGGGGTTTGAGGGGTTGTTCCCATTCAACAGGATCCGTGGAGAGCTACTGGGAGGAGTTGTAGATATTGTTTGGCTATGGTTGCCTGATTTTGATATGGCAGATATATATTCTCGGTTGTATAGCTTTTTTCCTTAATGTTAGTTTGAGAAAAATGTATCTCCCATAAGGGACAACTTTCAGGCCTTTTTCGACCTTAACTTTAAGCATAGCATATAAAACTTGGGCCCTCTTGGACTGGTTGTTGAACTCTTAACATATGAACATACTTTTAAAACGGCAACATTAATCTCATCTCCTCTTCTCTCTGCTCTGCCACAGGTAATACTGCTCTCAACTTCATCTGGTCAGTTTAACCCTTTCTCTGCTGTGCATAATTGAAGCTTTCCTTTTGCTGATTTTATACCTGGTAATACTGCTCTCAACTTCCTCAAAATTGTATACATTATCAACAAATTGTCACCTCCTCTGCTTTGCATGATCAAAGGGACCTCCTTATCTTTCTAACACTAACCACCCTGCAATGTTGTGAAGGTAACTTGCCTGCATCTCATGTGTCTCTGATCAACCTCCCGATAGAATAATTGGCAATTTAACCCACACAGCATCTAAGTATAAGTTTAGAATTCTTGGGAAGGCACAGTCAGGGGGTCAAGGCACAGGACAAACATCGCCATCGATGCACATCGCTATAAAAGGATTACTTCTGCGCACTTTTAAAACGGCACTTTGAAAGAAGGCTCTGAATAGATAGTGCCAAGAAATACTCCTCTCAAAGACTGCAGTAGGTAATTTGTAGGTAAAAGTAAATGTAAACAAAAACTACTTCCCCTTTAAGAATTGAGAGTCCAGTGCTATGGAGGCAGTAGTATAGCAAGAGATACATAGAGTGCCAATTACAGTTATGAGCAGCGATCTTCCTAGCAGACACTGCACCATGAATACTTGCTGTTGTAGTTTAGGCACTAGGGGGATCCTCTCAGTCCGTGGTTCTCAGTCCAGCAGCAGGGAGCAGGCTGTCAGCTGGCGTTCCCAAATGAATAATAGAATGCCATACTGACCTGGCTTCCTGCTATTTAAGAGGATGTGAAGGGGAGGAGCCGGTGACGTTTTCCCGCACCGATGTGTTCCACGCTGGAACGCATCGGCGATGTTACTTCCGGGTTGCGGCTGCGTTCCACCCTGGAACGCAAGCCGCGATCGTACAGTCTCCCTTGCGGCTGCGATCATTACAAGGTGCACTGCTCTAAATCTAACTATCATCTTACTTCACACACCCTTTTGCTTCTCCTGCTTTCCGGTGACATTTCACCTAATCCTGGTCCCCCACAATCTATATCTATTCAGCACACCAAACACCCCTCTTCCTCTGGCAGCAGCAGCCGCGATCCAACTTACCTCATTCCCATATCTCCACTCCTAAGATCCAGTCCCCCCTTTTCATGTGCCCTCTGGAATGCTCGCTCAGTCTGTAACAAGCTCACCTCCATTCATGACCTCTTTATCTCCTACTCCTTTAACCTACTTGCTGTTACTGAAACCTGGCTCCAGGATTCTGGCTCTACCTCATCGTCTGCCCTTTCCCATGGTGGCCTCCACTGGACTCACTCACCCAGATCCAGTGGACACAAGGGAGGGGGAGTTGGCTTCCTTCTATCACCACAAAGCACGTTCCATGTTCTTCCTACACCACCTTCTCTATTACTCTCCTCTTTCGAAGTTCATTGTATACGTCTGTTTTCCCCTGTTTCTCTGAGGATCGCTGTGATTTATCGGCCTCCAGAACCGGTATCACGCTTCCTTGACAACTTCTCTGCCTGGCTACCCTATTTTCTTTCCTCTGAAACACCTACTGTAATTCTCAGTGACTTTAATGTCCCTGTCAATATTAGTAACACCACAACCTCCGAGCTACTCAACCTAACTTCATCCTTTGGCCTAACTCAATGGACTAACTCTTCTACTCACTCTGATGGCAACACCGTTGATCTCATATTCTCCCTCTCTTCTATACTCTGCTACAGACCACCTTTGTGACAAAATCAAAACCCTTTCCTGCCCTGACCTTGCCACTTCTCTCTACAATAACTCACTCTCATCCTGTATGGACACACTTGCCCCTTTCACCTCTCATAAAATCAGGCCCCGTCCACTACAGCCTTGGTTGACACTAGAAGACTCAGAAGACATAGTCGTGCACTTGAGCGACAATGGCGTAAATCCAAATCCCTGCAAGATTTCACCCAATATAAATCTGCCCTCCAAAATTATAGTACCTGCCTCCACACAGCCAAACAGACCTACTTCATCACACTCATTAACTCCCTCTCATCTAGTCCTCGTCAACTCTTCTCGACTTTCAACTCCCTACTTTGTCCCCCACCGCCCCCTCCAACCAACTCACTGACTGCCCAGGAAATTGCCACTCACCTCAGAGACAAGAATGAGGCAATTCGCAATGAAATCTCCACTGTGCAGACCTCCCCCACTCCCAACATACCTTGTCTGCCACCACACTCACTACTCTCTTCTTTTGATCCAGTTACCAGCGACAAAGTCGCTACTCTTTTGTCTAACACTCGCCTAACCACCTGCCACCTGGACCCCATCCCCTCACAACTACTCCGGTCACCCTCTAGCTCTATCCTACACTCCCTTACTCACATCTTCAATCTCTCCCTTTCTAATGGTGTCGTCCCTGCCCCTCTAAAACAAGCACTAGTAACTTTGTGGGCCGAAGGGGCAGCTGCTTTGGGCCCCACAACAATGATTGGGCCCTGTGCGACTGCCCCTTTTGCCCTGCGTTAAAGACGGCCCTGCAATTCTACCTCCTCCTCTTCTCTTCCACAAGGGTGTGTCCTTGGGCATCTTCTATTCTCTATCTACACTTCTTCCCTGGGTCAATTGATAGCCTCACACAGCTTCCAATACCATCTTTATGCTGATGACACCCAAATCTATCTCTCCACTCCTCAATTCTCCCCCTTTGTCTCTTCACATGTCTCAAATCTACTCAGTGAGATCTCAGCATGGATGTCACACCACTACCTCAAACTCAATCTGTCAAAAACTGAGCTTATAATTTTTCCTCCTCTCCGTGTTCCCTCCCCCAACTTCACCATCACAATCAACAACACTACGATCAACCCCTCCCATCAAGCCAGGGTACTCGGTGTTATCCTTGACTCTGAGCTCTCCTTTCAACCCCACATCCAATCACTATACAAATCTTGCCGACTCAACCTCCATAACATTTCTAAAATACGCCCCTTTTTAACAAACGAAACCTCAAAGCTTCTAATTCACTCCCTTGTAATCTCTCGTCTCGACTACTGTAACTCCCTCCTTGTTGGCCTACCACTAAGCAGGTTATCCCCCTTCAGTCTATCATGAATGCTGCTGCCAGACTCATCCACCTTACCAACCGTTCAGTGTCTGCCTCCCCTCTCTGCCAATCTCTCCACTGGCTCCCACTTGCTGTTTTATGTGGTAATAATGACAGTATAAGTCATGTTCTTAGAAGAGAACCCACAGAACAGGAACAGGAAACGCATCACAGGAAACAAGTGCCACAGAGATGAATCATAGAGTTGCATATAAACTAAACATAACACTCATAACACTTGCCCAACAAATAAAATTCAAAATACTAACAACAACATACAAAGCCATCTACAACTCCGCCCCAACCTACATCACCCACCTCAACTCAAAATATCACCCAAACCCTCCTCTCTGCTCCTCTCAAGACCTCCTGCTCTCTAGCTCTCTCATTACCTCCTCCCATGCTTGCCTCCAGGACTTCTCCAGAGTGTGCACCATCCTCTGGAACTCCTTACCCCATTCTGTCCGCCTATCTCCTACGTTGTCCACCTTTAGGTGATCCTTAAAAACCCATCTCTTCAGGGAAGCCTACCTCATCTCAACATAACTGCCTTTTACTTCCTCCAATAAGGCCTCGTTCACACAAAGCGCGGAGCAGGTGCAGAGCAGTTACAGACCAGAGGAAAACTGCGTCCAATGTATTCCATTGGTATTTTTAGCTCCAGTTCACATCGCAGCGTTCAGCTCCAGAGCAGGTAAAAAAACTGCAGCAGGCCCTATTTTACCTGCTCTGGAACGCATGCAAACACCTGGAACGCACTGAAAGCCACTTTTAAACTAAAAAATATTTTTTTTTAATTAAAAACGGCCCGGAACGCATTAAAAACGCGGCAAAAACGCGGCAAAAACGCGGCACAACCCACTGCACTGCGTGTGCAGAAACTCATGCAGATCTGCTTTGCATTTTGTGTGAACAAGGCCTAACTCAACCCAAGCAATTATTACCTTTTGTATCACTTGCCCCTCCTACTAGATTGTAAGCTCTCACGAGCAGGGCCCTCCCAACCCTATTGTTCTGAAACTGCATAGTACTGCAAATTGTATTGTAACTGTACTGTCTCCACTATTTTGTAAAGCGCTGAGCAAATTGTTGGCGCTATATAAATCCTGTATAATAATAATAATAATACTGTAAGCACAGAGAGATAAGCTTTGCAAGATGTCATAAAGGTGATAGGGAGAAGGAGGGGAAGAAGAAAAGTGATGTATGTGTGTGGTGGTCAGGGCCGGCCTTAGGCCGGCCCAAAGAATACAATTTAAAATGATGGCAACCACTTACAAAGCAATCCACAACTCTATCCCCAGATATATCTCCAACCACGTCTCAAAGTATTATCCTAACCATCCCCTCCCAGGACCTCCTGCTCTCCAGCTCCTTCATCAACTCCTCTTTTGTATCACTTGACCCTCCTTTTTAGATTGTAAGCTCACATGAGCAAGGCCCTCCTAACCATCTTGTCTTGAATTTTATTGTAACTGTAATGTCTTTGTTAGATTGTGAAGTGCTGAATAAACTGTTGGTGCTATATAAATCCTCTATAATATAATATAAAAAAAGGAGAGCTAGTGGTGTTGCCACATGGGGGTAGTGGTTGGCAAGCCTTGCCAATGTGACCTCTTCTTCTTCTTCTTCCTTCTCCTTTTTCACCTCCTGCTGCCTCTACTACTCCTTCCTCTACTCCTCCTCCCATTCCTCCTCCACCTCTTGATCCACCTACTCCTCCTCCCCTTCCTCCTGCACCTCTTTCTTCTACAATGTAATTATGGCATGAGGAGAGGCTCTGTTTTTTTCACTCTGCCAGTGATTCATCATACAGGAGGTATTGAAGTGGCTGAAAAAGCCTTTCTTTACTTACCCCTCCCAGATGCAAAGCAGCCAGTTGTCTACAAGTGCTGCTAATGCTCCATTCATTCCCTCTTCCTTCTCCTCTTCTGCTTATCCTGCCATAGCCCCACAAACTGGCTTTGAGGAGTCAGCAGGATTACAGGTCACTTCTATCCCCAAGGTCCACAGAGCTCCGCAGTGTGGGTCCTTTAATGTGTGATGAATAAGGGAACTCGAGATTATAACTACTTCACCCTGCAACATAAATTGACACCCTAAATATAAAGCTGTGTCAGTCCTATAGCACAGTATTTGTCATTAACAGTGCCCTGGATAGTTCTTGGGGGTTGTAGTTTTTGTAATATGATATTGTAATAATACAAATTGCTTTGTGCTTTGTAAGTGTATACGTTTATTTATAATATAAATTAGCAGTGCGGCCCAATTTCTAGCTAATAGTTCCCTTGATGGGGCTTTGGTAATGTATCTGCTGCTGGAGCAGAAGAAAATTACCCCCATGCGCATCATCATGTTAATGCCAGCTTGGCAGATGACTTTTCAGCTGCTCCCATTCCAGTTCTTAGAATCACCCCTTACCTTAAATTTATGGACTTTGCTACAACAGAGTGGCAAGTACCTAGCCACCATTATTTTGCCCAAAAGGCCATCCCCAGCTGCCATTATTTTACCCGGTCATCTCTGCCTTTTTCCAGCATGTAGGATGCAAGGAGACAGATGAGAAATGTGAGGAAGGGGAAGGTTGGGGTGCTGGCATTGAGGAAGAGGAAAAAAGGGACCTAATTCAAAGGTAACGTTTCACCCCTCCTAAACTTTCGGAGTTGTCCATGGGTGGGGTGAGATTGGGGGGCAGATGCTGTTTGTGCACTTTGGGTTATGGGGTATGAACCCTCTGCCCCATGTTAAACAATCGCCTACCTGTAAATCACAATCACATGCTCTCTCAGAAAAACTATAAGCTGTGGTGCTAATGCACATTTCTCAGGCATATTCCACTGTTGTCACCATTTTAGCAGACTTTTAATGGAAATAAAAGGTCTACTGTATTGAAAGCCCTCCACCCCACAAAGTCAAATCGCCTGCAAAGGTGATTTAAAAATAAAGCTGTTGCTTAGAAAAAATACCTTGGCCTCAGCTTCCGCAAGGTGTGCGTTAAGCTGAGCACTGCCATGGGGGACCTATACCAATGCAAAAATATAATTAAAGAAGTGCAGTGGGAAAAGGGCCTTTTTATGCTGTGAGTGCGACATTGAAAATACACAAATCTTTTAAATTGTAGTTTTGGGGGCTGCCTTACCGCTATATGTGAAGCTGTATAATTTTCATAGACAGCCTCAGAGACAGCGTACTCTGGCAGCACATATTTGTGTCCTGGGCACTGCCTGCCTTATTTTAGTGAGGGGGCTGGCCTGTCTGTTTCTGAAGATTGTTGGGTGTTTGAGCTTCATCTGACTAGGGGCAAAGGTTATGCAGTGCATTTTTGTTGCAAATTCTTGACTATAAATGTTGAATTTTGCAGAACCACAAAACCAACAGATTTGCTCGAACACAAGGCGGCTCTGAACTTTAATGATGAGCAGGTGACTGTGTGCAGGGCTGGGAGCTCTGCCACTCAACCCTATGGCATTTGTTGTTTATACAGGAATATGGTCCCACACACAAAAAGAAAGCATAATAAAAATATTTAGGCTAAATTCAAGTGCATTTATGGGGTTTTATGAAGAATTCAATGATATTGTTTTTTTTCCCTACAAACATAGCAACAACATTCGAATATTACATTAATTTTAGAAAGTATTTTTTTTTTTAGTTGAACTCTGACCTTTGAGTTATAGTGCATTGTAAGTGATGACGTTGAATAGAGGGGCAGTGACTGTAAAAGAACAGAAGCTTTTAGGGGACTGTCCTGAAATAATGAGCATAATCTTCTGCATCTGTAAGGGGGGCCAAATTAGATGTCTGTGGCTAGTCTAGAATTGGGCTTTAAGCCATACACAGTGGCCTTCTGCACAGACACTGAAAGCCATCAATCATCAGCAGATTTCTCATCCACGTGATCAAAGCCATAGTGCAAATTGCACATGACATCATACTTTTTTTTATCTTCACAGAAAGGTCTGTAAATAGTACCTTTGATTGCCTTGATTCATTCCGCAAAAGTTAATATATTTTAAAAAAATAGAACGGTGTTCACATCTCTTAGTGTGAATATGTTTTCTTTTGACTGATCCATTACTGACATTGCAGATTATCTCATGATTCACTTATACAGTGTCAGTTCAACATGTGCAAGATGTTTCAGAAAGGGCAAGGATGATTCATTGTATGAAAAACTTTTAAGACTAAAATAAAAATTGAGAGTTAGGCTGATTGATAACTGTAGGTGAATTAGTCAATCTGGAAGGTTCTCATTTTTCTTAAAGTCCATTTCCACCTTTGTAAGTGATTATTGTGGTAATGTAGAGGTGCAGTGATGATGTATACATGTGCACATTTTCATGACTTACATTGCAGGCTTTCCTTATTTTTTTAATGAACGTTTTATTATGCCTCAAGCTTAAAAATTCAAAATTTTCTCCACAGGCAATTTAGTCAGATACCAGGGTTGGATGGTAATCAGGCTTAAAACAGTTTTCCCCCTCCCTGTTACTCATTGTAACATAATCAGTAAACACCAGCTCTGTCTTTGCACTCAATACACTGTCGGGGGGGAGTGCCACTATGAATACTAATCAACAGGAGAGCTCAAACAGAGCTTGCAAAACACAGGCAGCCATTTCCATGGGAATATGAAGAGGAAAGCTAACAAAACAGTAAGTTTGTGTGTCCACAGTGTGCTGTGGACCTAGAGAACACAAATGCGCCCTATTTGCAGACGACTTATTGCTGTTTCTAACCCAACCTTTGATCACACTTCCCAATGTAATGGCATCCTTGGAGAGTTTTTCGAAGATGTCGGGGCTTTATATAAATCCAGCTAAGTCCGTGGCTCTGTACATAAATTTGCCCCCAGAGATGGTGACTACACTGAAGGGTGCGTTTCTGTTCTCATGGCCGGCATCTACGATACCCTATTTGGGGATTAATTTGACCCCCTCCTTCGACTTATTGTACCAAGCGAATTTCCCTCCCGCTTTCAGGAAACTGAGGGGGGACCTGGAGAGGTGGTCTTCATACAATCTTTCATGGTATGGGAAAATAAATGCTATTAAGATGACTTTGCTTCCTCGTCTGTTATACCTCTTTAGGGCCCTCCCTATCCACGTCCCTAGATCCGAACTGACTTCTGTTCAGGCTACTCTAACGAAATTTATATGGGGGGGAAGGGGTCACCGTCTACCTAGAGTCACACTATATAGCGCCAGAGAGTCTGGGGTGTTAGGGGTCCCAAATATATATAACTATTATTGGGCCGCACGGATAGCTCAGCTATCTGCTAGTTATGCAGTGGAGGAACCACCAGATTGGGTTATCATGGAATCCAAGGCAGCTAGAGATCTGCCTCTAGACTTATTGAAATGGTTACCTTCAAGATCACGCCCTGCTATTATGGCCCCGACTCTTTCTAACTCTTTAACCCTTTGGGACCGTGTGAAAACATGCAAAAATATCAGTTCGCCCCACACCCCGCTGGCCCCTTTATATCAGAATCCAGCATTTTTGCCTGGAATACACTTGAAATCCTTTAAATGGTGGCTAGATAAGGGGTTATATAGAATTAATCAATATCTTAGACTGGGGAGACCCCTGACGTTGGAATACTGCAGGGAGCAATTGGGCATGCCGACTGCGGAGTTATTCCGGTTTCGTCAGATCACGCATTTTTTAAACACTATACTCTCACGGGGGGACTCCCGGGGAAGCCCCAGCCCATACGAGCGTTGGTATATCCAAGCCAACAATCAGAGAGGAGCTATTTCCATGTTGTACTCCATATTGCTCGATTCTCCCCCTAAACAGCCGTATATGTTGGCCTGGGATCAGGACTTAGGTGAGGTGGCTTCGGAGGAGGATTGGAAACGTCGATCAAGGGTGACAACCCGAGGCTTGCTTAATGTTTCACTCTCGGAAGCCAACTTTAAAGTATTCTCCAGGTGGTACCTGGTGCCCTCTAGACTTGCACTTATGTACCCGGGAACATCGCCCTTATGTTTTCGGGGATGTGCGCTCGAGGGCACCATGTACCATGTATGGTGGACATGTCCGCGTATCCGAAACTTTTGGGGAGGGGTTTTTAACTTAATCTTCCGGGTCGTGGGCATAAGGGTCCCAAGAGACCCTAGGCTGGCCTTGCTTAATGACACTATCCCTGAAACTCCTAAACACTCTAGAAGATTGATAAATTTCATATTCCTGGCAGCTAAAGTTACGATCGCTAAAACATGGAAGACACCCAGGGTACCGCTGAGCCAGGTTAGGACTAAGCTGTCTTGGATTATGACTCATGAAAAATTGGCGAGTATACTCCAAGACAAAACGGAACAGTTTGAGCTTACCTGGGCACCGTGGGCGGCATATGTAAACCCTGTAGGAGTATGAGAGGAAGGGAGCGAAGGCGAGCCCTAGCCCACCCCGACCAGAGAAAAATTTTAATATGTTCAAAACTAAAACCTATTACAACAGTTGCTATATAACCACATTGTTTTTTTTTGTTTTTTTTGGTGTTGTCGTTTTTGCTTCTTGTTTTTGTTTTTATTATGTCTTTAGGTTTTATAAGGTACTATAATAGGGATAACCTAGTAATCTGGTCTCGACTGTTCTTACACAAGCTTTTGGTAAGAATAGTCGACAAGTCCCTGGGTTTTTGACCATCGGCCGAGCGACTGCTAAACCCCAAGATGACAAGATGGGACGTAGGTATATCTTCAGGGGGTAAAATAGGAACAGTTCCGCTAAGGCCGAAGTTTGGAGCGGGAAGCTGGGCAGGGGGCCAGCTTGAGCCGAAATAAAAAACGGTAAGCTTGTGTCGACAATTGAGACCAGACACTAGAGATGGAATAATAAGGAATCCTGAAGACTGTCTTTTTGTTTTTTGTTTTAGGTTGTTCTGTTACATTGTAGTATGTAGATGGTCATTGTATATGCCTCAATGAAAAAATAATAAAAACTTTTGAATATAAAAAAAAAAGTTTGTGTGTTCATATACATCAGTGGCATGTGCCTGCTTCATGTACACTCAGTGTACCTACCTGGCATATGTTTTTTTAAATACCTCTGCAAAGGTGGAAATGGGCTTTAAAGTATCTCTAAGCCCTGCCTCGATGGCCTTTAGTTTGCTCAAGCACCACGTATCATAAACTTTTGCTAGTTTAAAAAATAAAATAAAATATGTTTTTATCATACTTTGTTGCTTCCACGTCTTGCTGACCTCCTGAAGCCTCTTTGCAGCTAGTTTATGTCTACATGCAGTCGCTCCAGCAACTATTGCACATTACTTTTCCACTGCACTTTTCTGATGGTGACAACATCTGCCATCTGTGCAAAAGCAATAAATTAGTTTAAATTGGATTGATCTGTTATTATTTTGCACCTCCATACGTCAGAGAGATTTATCTTTAGAGTGGTAATGAAGAGCTAAATGGGATACACACCAAAAAGTTGTGTGCTAAAAAGCCCACAATGTGATAGATAGAAAAAATGACAGGTCCTCTTTATGGAGACATCAGAGGCCCCCAAGACCCCGAAAGTCACCTAGGGACCCCCAAAGTTCTCTGCTTCATCAGCTTCTTCTCTGGCTCTCAGCCAGAGAAATGACAGCTAAAGGCGGAGGTGATGTAATGCACATCACATCCGACTTTAGAGAGAGAAGGAGGAGAGATCAGAGGTGGGGGAAATGATCTCTCTTCCTTCTCTCAGAGCAGCCACTGAGCCGGTGTTCTCGGTCCCGAGCACTGCAGAGGGGACAGCGAAGCCCGGGATAACCGACAACGGACAAAGGGGGGTGCCGCTATGCGAGGTTATACAAGCAATCGGCCTGGCTATGGAGATGGCCGAACGCTTGTATAAAACCGCCGTTAATGGGCTAATTACCTTCCCAGCGGGATTCTGATCTCCCACGCCCGCTACACCCGCCGTATTTTTCCAATGGGCAAACGGCAAGGGGTTAATAATGACAATTTACAAACACATACTTCTAGATAATTGCCGGCTTTGTATTCTTTGCCTACTTGTTTTCTCTTTTCTTCCCCAGTTTTCTGACAGTGGCCATGTTTACTAAGGGCAGATGACTAGCTCTCCTATTACTTCCTTGATTTCTGGCACATGTAACACGACATGTGACTAGGACATGTGACCATGCACATCATCTCAGGGGAGGAATATGCTTTTTCCTGAGACCTCATGAGATTAAAGATGAGATTTCCCGGCAATGTTCTACTGATGACAAGGCAATCCCAGTGTACATTGCTTTGGCAAACTGAAGTCATTTTGCCCCTTTAAAAGCAGGAAGTGAATGCTCTGCAAGTGTAAGTATTTCAAAATCACAGCATTTTACACCTGACATGTCTATGTTATTATTACTCATCATACATAGAGGGATGTATTGGCAGTATTTGATTTTTTTAAGTGTAAAGGTCCGCTTTAATGCCAACTACTGAGACTGAGATTCTAGAGGTGTTTGAAGTGAGAGGATGAACCCTCAAGAAACTAGGGGGTCTATTCACTAAGCTGCCGTTGGCATCCGAGTGAAAGACCGACCTGAAGTGAAGTGAGCCGAACGCTGTTCGGCTATTCACGTCAGGCTGGTACGGCTGATTTCAGCCGTACATTGGCTGAAATCAGCCATACATCGGGTGGCTTCACGTGGCTTCGGGTCGGCCGAACATGCTCAGCATGTTCGGCCTAACCCGAAGTGCAGGAGGAGTTCAACTCAGCCGATCCAACATCTGGATCGGCTAAGCCGAACCTCCGGCAGGCTACTCGCTGCTGTTCGGTCTATTCTTATAGATGCCGAACAGCAGTGAGTGAATAGCCGAATGCCGCTCGGAGGGACCGAGAAGAACAGATAAATAGTTTAAAAAGTACTATGGGCAAGATTTGTCCCATCATGCACAGGGTTGGCAATAAGCCAAGACTATGTTCAAAGTAAAGAACAATTTCCACCAATTTAATTAAATATATATCAGACTAGGCCATTGACTAGACACTAAAATCAGTTTCCTGGAGATTATACAAATGTATATAACAAATGTATATATTTATCTCCCTAGATTGAAAGACATAATTTGTAATGCAGTTAAAACTATCTCAAATCAATCTAGATCCTACAAGAACTCAATGGTCTATCCGAATATATATATGTGGCTAATGAATTGCCTCATATAAAGATATAAATTTATACTTTACCAGCAATTTAATATTAGTTGTCTGAAAAAGTCAGCAGTCACAATTCATAAATAAGGGATGGTCAGGTTCTCTTTAGTTCAGTTTCCTTGGGCAGCCGTTCTCAGCTCCTGACCTATACCCTTGAGGTAATTAGTTTCAAGACACATTGGTTCTTAACACATTAAAAGAAAAGAAAATGCATTGGCATGTACCACCTAATTCTTTGCACTTAAAATATAAAAAACCCCATATTAATAATACACACTAAATATATTTCAATGGGTACACTCAAACAATATATAATGAATATAGTTTGGATATTATAAAAGTACATGTATAACATTTTACTTGAAATTAGTCAATAACATAAGCATACAGATGCTGCATATAATATAATAATATAATAACATTATTCCTAATTATTATCACTACAATGAATAGTAAGGTTTCATAAGCAACTTTTAAATAAGCCCCATCTTCCATTCATTGAAAAAAAAATCTTTAAAACATTCTGATCTCTTGTCTATTGTACTCAATGAAAGTCATCAATCTTGACCTACATAGGCTGGCACCATCCTTTACTGATGCGCGTCTGAGACCCCCACAATTTACGATCTGAGAATTTTTATGCTAAAATTCCTAACGTCCTCTCTGTGAAAGTCTCTTTCCAAGAAGAATGAACTCGCATTGACCTCCTATGCAATCAAACAAAAGGGCTACCAGTATGCCCATATACAAATCTGTAAAATAACATATATAGGCCTATGAAATTGATTCCTTTCTGCCCAATAGTTCTGACAGGGGAGTCTCCTGCACCTGGCCGCCCAGGAGAGAAATACTGCTTTTTCTTTTTTTTCTTTATTCTGACACGGAGCCGTACAGCAGTAGAACCGAAGGGGTCCTGGGGGCGAAGCTAGCCAAGGATCGGCCTAAGCTACGGCTAGATCCTTCGGCTGATTTGTGAATAGACCCCTAGGTGTCTGGTCTGACCCAACTGTGCATATTCTCATGGCTGTATCCATGTGGCAGATAGAGTAAACACAGGATGTTCCATTGACCTTAAACTGTTGGGGTGAGGCCGTTCAGGGAACTCCATTTCCCAGCAGGCACCGCGGTGAGGGAGCTGGAGGGATCCCATTTGTGTACTATCTACTGCCCTGATGCAGAGCATGTATGGAAACCTCTGCAGAGGGGAATTAATATTTAAGCCAGCTTATGTGAAGGTCAGTTCCAGTTGTTACTACATACGGAAGAGTCTACACCCAGAGTACCTGAGACTTTGAGAAGTAATTGCATGGGTCCAACTTATCAGTGGTTTAACGCAATCCTGTTTTTTTTTCCAATCAACTTTATTAGGCTTTATCATACATGAAGCTTAATACTATACCACAGACCGCCAAACTATTATAGATTAAGCCCCTAATGGGGTGAAATGCATCAAAGGAGAAAGTGTCTGGTGTGGAGGTGTTATGCTCGTTGTATGTTACAGTCTTTAATGGTTGGCTACAATTTCACTTTGAGAACTTGCTTGTATCATGCTACAAAAGAAAAATAAACATGAAAACATACTGCACAATACATAGGCTATATTTGTTTTTCCATGATAACCCAAAAGGAGAATTCTTCCATCCACTTGTCTAAAGAATGTAGATATGTTAATCACGCATGCCAAATGGCCAGAAGGGATAAACCTATAGTTCTTTGCACACCTCGTTAGTGCATAGCTTATTATTTCTTTGTAGTCCCTTTGACTTCTTGTAACCGTCATTCTAAAGGAGGCTGTATTGTTGCAAAATAGGTCTAAATAAAAATACCAAAATCCAACTTAACTCAGTTTTTCCAAAACAGGTGAATAGCAGATAACATACCTATGTTGTAACATGACATAATATTATATACTTTTTTTTATAGATCTTCCAACTTTCATGTAGGGTCCTTTTTTTTTTTCTTTACATAAAAAATCCACAAATGGGGATGTTGTAATGTACTAATAACACCCAGATTGATGCAGAAAGCATTCTTTCCTGTAGTTATGCAAGTAATAAGAACCACTTTTTGTGCTGATAAATACTTAATAAATACATCACTCCCAAAATATTTTTTTCTAACATTGACTAAGATATTTCTGTTAATGTATTATTATTTATATTATTCTATCAATTATGTTAATCACATAAACTGTTGTATAACCTGCTATGGTACATTAATGATTTTATACAGTGAAAGGAGATTAAATCAATGCAGCTCTTTAAGATTCATGGAGCATTTTATCATACTTCACCCCATTTGTCTTGATCAATAAGCTCTTGTTATGATCTTCAGATGAGACATGTGAATAGGTTGCTAAAAATGTTCCTAATATTTTTCAAGTTTGCCTTCTAAAACCCTAAATAAAATGTCTTAGTGAGAATGTGTCCTTGTTTGTCTGTTTATGGATGCATAAATTATTCCTCAAATGCCATTACTGTATTTATTTAATTCATGAAATCTAAATCCTCAGTTTTCTCGCCCTGCTCTAAATCCAGCGCTATTTGCATGTAAATAACTGTGTACATAATAAGTATTCAGTGATTGCCTGCTCGCTCTTTTCTTGTATTATATATTAGGTCATAGTTTAATCAGTCTCAAATTTCTCTGTGTTCCATTTACTGAAGGGTGAACTCACCTTAGTTGCAAGGTTTTGCTGATATTATAAGCCTGACAAGTTCATATATATTCTAAAGAGTTATGAACTTGTCAGGCTTATAATTTTAGCAAACCATACAGTTTTTAAAATGTGCTCTACATTTTTGTCCTCTGCTAGATGCCTGTATTTTATGCTAATCCACTGGTTTCAATACTTTCTAAATCATTAACCCAGAATAAGTGTGGAGATCAGGAAAGTTTACGAAATGTTCTTATGTGCCATGTAAATATAATTTTTAGAAGCGGAAATCAACAGTGGCAGCCTCCATGTTTTACTCATACCTTAGATTGTAAGCTCCTTGAGGGCAGGGACAGATGTGAATGTGCAACTATGTAAAGCACTGTGTAAATTGTCAGCGTTATATAAATACCTGTAATAATAACAATAACAGATCTCTTTTTACTGCTTTTTAGCAACCCCATCCCCTCCCATACGGCTGTGGGGTAAAAAGGTTAGTAAATAAACTTACCTCTCCCTGGCTTTCATACTGCAGGGGGTGACATCACCATCCTTCGAGCAAGGTCCCAGGAGGTCTCAGGAGATGCCGATTCTCATAAGATTTTTGGTACTCAGCACTCCTTGGGATGTTGGTTTGTCAGGAGGATGGTGATTTCACCTTCGCTTACCAATCTTTTTTTCCCTAATGGCTTTTTTTATTCTTCTACATACTCAAAATATTCACTGGGTCAATATACCAAAAACTACAGATAATTATTGTATAACAAACACTATTCTATAATCATTTAAAACTTAAAATCCTTCCAGGATGCTTTAGGGCTATAAGCCATTTACTATCCCTCTGTGTGAATGTTCTATCCCTTTAAAAGGTGACACCCCTTATTGATAAATTCTACAGCAGTGATCAAAATATTATTCAATAATGTAAACAGTATATCAAAAGCAAATTAATTTGTTATCTTATTCTCACTAGTAAGCATGTGAGAATTGGTCTAATATAAATCAAATGGTGCAAAACATACATAAGTAATATAAAAAGACATAACATACAAATTCAGTAAGAAAGAAAATTAAAAGCTGGAAAAAAATTTCAATAAATGCAAAAAATAAAAAACACCTAAAAATAGGGTAAGTTTTAAACCTGTAGCTCAACAAGTAGTATTATGTGAGGGATAAAATATAAGAGTCATTACTGTAAATAACAGATACACATTTCAATGCCCAACCACTGCCAGGATGGGTCATGACAGGAAGCAGTTAGTTTAGTCCTACACTTGCAGCGTGAAAAAACTCAGAAAAGTGCATAGTCTTCATGCAAGCCTGTAGATTCTTGGTGGAAAACAAAGTGTATGCTTTGTTTTAATTTATCCAGCCAGGTAAAAGGTCAAAGCTTTTTTCATTATGATTACATGGAAATGGTTTGACCCATTCAAGGTCCAATCCAACTGTCAGCTCAGCTTGTCGGGGATGGAATACCACTATTTCATTTCAATGGAGTCTATTACATGTGGTTTGGGTAATTGAGCCAGTATTTGCCAGTTCTAAAAAAATCACATAAGAAAAGCTAAAAAAGAACCTTCTGTACGGTGCAGTATATTTTTGAGGCAGAGTCCAAGAAAGATTTAAACAACGCTCTCTTTAAGGCATTCAATAAACCATCCTGCAGCTCTCTCGGGTACAAGGAATGTGTGCCAACCTCAAACAAGACAAAACAGATGTTATGATCTTATCTAATAAAAACAACCTTTATTTTGAACAAATAAAAGAACTATCTATGCACTAACATCTACTCAGGAGGTGCAGTGTATATAAAAAATGGATATGAATATCCATTGAATTATTATAACTCAATGGTGGGGGGGAAAAAACATGGCAACATAATAATAATACATGTATAACAAATTGATGAAAAAATAGTAAAAAGTTTATTAAAAAAATGTAAAAGCACAATATACTCTAGACCACAGGATATTTAGAAACTAATTAAAAGCCCAATATACTGTACATTATTTAAGACCCTACAGAGAGACAGAGCATGTATGTTTAGATATTGTAATATTTTTCCCTGAAATAAATATACTTAGTATTTTAAAAAATAAAATTGTCTAAAAAAATCATACCTGGCTGCAGATTAACCATGTCATTACCAGAGGTAATTGATGCCTAGACACCCAGACCGAAACGAGCTGCGTCAGTATGTGTTAGTTAATCTGACATTAACGATAAGACTAATTTACCAACATAAATATTTTTTACACGTTTTTTTAAGAACATAAAAGGCTTTATTTGGAGTTTCTTAGAGTTGGCTCCAATTCTTTTTTATGTCCTTGCAATGGTCAAGCTGTCACTATGAACATTTTTATTTTTGCTCTTACCTGCCATTTTACTGTGGCCATCCACTGAGGGTGGGTCAGGCAGAAGCGCTAACCACTACACTACACTACACTACACTACACTACACTACACTACACTACACTACACTACACTACACTACACTACACTACACTACACTACACTACACTACACTACACTACTGTGCTGCCTGAATATGGCAGTGGTTAGCAATTCTGCCTTGCAGCACTGGTAGTCCCTGGTTCAAATCCCAGCCAGGTCACTATCTGCAAGGGGTTTGCATGTTCTTTCTGTGCTTGCATGGGTTTCCTCCGGGTACTCCATTTTCCTCCACACTCCAAAGACATGCTGGAAGGTTAATTGGCTCCTCTCTAAGTTGTCCATCTATGTATGCATGTGAGATAGGGACCTTGGATTGTAAGCTCCTTGAGGGCAGGGACTGATGTGAATGTGCAACCATGTAAAGTGCTGCGTAAATTGTCGGCGCTATCTAAATACCTGAAATAAATAAATAAAATATTCTCTTTGTCTGATATGTTATACATGTGCTTGGAATTTCACCTTCAAACAGTTCTGTATATTATGACTTAAATTGTACTACTAACTCTTAATATAAAGAGATGCTTTTGAGATTTGCATTAAAATGTAATAGGTTACATTGAATGTGTTTGAAAAATAATGTCCAGTAAGGTTGCTAGTGTGGAATTTTGAAGTATGCTGTTATTCTGGTGTTAGAAGGGAAAACCTAATTTTTGCATTGTAAAACTTTGAGCACTCGGTTTCTGACAGCATATTCACAACACTCTTTGTTCAAGTAGAAGAGATTCTGGCTCTTTCTTTAGGGAATTTGATTCAAAAGAGTTATATTGATTTCTTTGTTCTGGGAAAATAATAGAAATGCAGGGCTTTATATATTTACAAGATAAGGATAAAATAGCTCACAGGGTTGTTGTTTTTTAACTTGGTTTAGAAATGTAGTGTATATGCAGTATATGCCACAATCTGCATCTGTGTGTGAAGTGAGAAAAAAGGGTTTTTAAATAGTTGATTCACTCCGTGGTTCTCAAGCACAAAATGTAATTCATACCCAACAAATTTATTACTAAGTATCATTAGAAACATTATGGGTCCTCGCATTACAATGAAATTAACTCCCCCTCTAGATGTAATGTGTGCAATAAAGGCTGCCATGCATACTGAACACTGCATGATATTTTAGATCATTTCTATGTGCTGAGATATCAGGTTTGAGAAATAACAAGCCCACTATTCCTGAAGGAGAACGCTACCTAAATATTACACTTGGAGTTCAGTATATTACAAAAGTATTTTTAGTGGTCCAGTGAATGTGTTCACTTCAAACTGTGAATCATATGTAAGGGGACCCCCTATTAGAAAAAAGACACGTATAGTGTTGTTGAAAATGAGTCCTTTTGTAAGTATCCTAAACCCTCAAAGGTTTTAAGATGTGTGTTGTCCTCTGTGTACCGCACTGTTGCCAACATTTGGAAATCATTTTAGGAAACACCTAATACAGTCTAAAAACGCCACTGTGTACTTCTACTTTATTCTGATGCATTTTTAGTTTTTAGATTTAAAATATTATCTTGTGTAAGTATAACTAGACAGGTTATGATGACAGGGGCTTAAGGAAACCATAAAGACGCCCACAAAACCAGTGGGAAGCACATTCAAGCCTACTTACAAAAGTAGGCATATTCATGTGTCATTAACATCACAAATCCAAAAGAGAAGGGGCTTATACCTTATTTTTTGGGATGAGTTTCGGGTTCAGGTCGACCATGAGTTCGACCAGATGTTTAACTGTTCAAGGTTTGGCAGAAAAATACATTACAAAATTCAGTTTCCATAGACTTTAGGGCTTTGGGCGCTATGTTGTCATCATCAGGAAACCTGCCCATAGTAATGCCATGCAACCATCACTGGAGCAGCTGCATAAAGACAGGAGTCGGCAACAAAGGGGTTACTGGTGATCAGCAGCACTAAGATGCAACAAAGAATTTAAAAGCCTTTCAAGAAATGGCAATTGTTTATAATGATTTATAATACACATTGCTAAACTAAATTTACCAAACTAAATGTTGTACAGTTGGGGTTTACATCTACTTTAAACTTGATTCTGCAGAGCAGAAATACAGTTTTTGTCTGTCATGATGTGTCCTCTATATTAAAGTCACCGGAATTGATATCCCCTGTGTGCCAGTGGCAGTGCTATTAAAGCTGTTTAAGGGAAATGCAAGAGTCAATTACAGGAACAGAATAAAGCTACTGGGGAAAAAAAAGAGTATTCACCAACATTTTACCCCTTTAAAAAACAAAATAAGTATTCCGAATAAAAATTCCTTTGTTTTTCCAGTAGAGATAATTTTGTGACCAAAGCCCACAAATGGCCAGTGTAGGGAATTCCAAATGACTTTCTTATCTCTAGTAAGGTGTTACCCAAGGTATTTGGCTTTACTGTGTATCTCATATTAGAAGAATGCAACAATAGAACCATAAAAACAGTGGGATATTGTTGCATGGAGGAAATGAATAAACATTAGCTCAGATCTCCCACAGTGGTGCTGGGAGTTCTGCATCAGCTTCAAACACGTTTGATGTTACTGTGAGCAAATCCATAACAGAGCTCCTCTGTCAGGGTCCTCTAACAAGCAGCATTAAATATATTGGTGCCAAGTGTAGGGTTAGAAAACCTCAGAATAGGGAAGCACTCTGGCCCCCCATGCTGAGAGAGCACCCGTTCATAGGAGCCACGCTCAGCATCTTCTCCGCGACACGACGCCACAATACTCTTACCTCTCTTCACAGCCCCATGGAACCTCTGACACACAACAGGGACTTTCCTCCGGGTGTCACCAGGGACCTAACATCCTACTGGGCCCAAGACCCTCCTATCAGAGTAAAAAAAAATTTGAAAAAAAAAAAAAAAAAAAAGAAAACCTCAGAAATACAGAGGAAAATCCTATTATCTGAGCTAACATTTTACTTGGCTGCAGTATTTTTTATTATGTTGCTTGTTAGGACCCTGAAGCCAAGATAACGGATAACCATTTGCTGGAAATTTGCAGTAAAACAACAGGGGGTATTTATAAAGTATTGAATAACAGTTTTCTCTGCCTTTTTTACATACTTCTGTTTGGTTTACTATTTTTCATCTATACAGTGAGTTTAGTGCTTTTGCATTCTTTATTTTATCATAATGGAATACAACAAATATGTGAAGTTGAAAAAGTGAAATTCCAGCAACAATATTTGTATTATGAGTTCAACATAATAACTCTGGCAAACTTTATTAAAAGAGAAATGTGGCCAAACCTTTTTTGGCCACAGTTCTCTTTATGGTGCCTGGAGGACACTTACTAATGCCCTCCTGTGACCCAAAACTCAGCATATAATGGGCTATTGCTTTCTATATGCTGACAGCGCAGAGCCATGCTGCAGCCGGGACGGATCCCGACAATATTGCCTCTCTGTGCCCACCCCCTCACCCATCTGTCCCTCCAGTCAGCGCTGGAGGAATGGAGAGGGGAGGGGGGAATCCCTGCCAGGATTGGGACTGACAGTCACAACTCTCAATCAATAAAGCCGATGTGTGACAGCTGCAGTGTAACATGTCGGCCCTAACTATGGGGATAAATGTATTTCACTCTCCCCATAGTTCTCCTTTAATTGTTATAAACGTCTTTACCTATTACTCTGTTTATGTTTGCCAGTAGAGGTCCACTTTGTCAGAATTTGATTTGAGCAATTCATGCCCTTTGTCCCAAAAAAAAGAAAAAATCCACTTTGGTTTAGAACCTTCAAAAAACATTTTCCAATTTGCCAATTAGCTGTTTGCTGCTTTATCAATTTGACTGAAATGAGCGCCAAAATGTGCCATACGAGGAAATGGTGAACACATTTTTTTTAAAACCCCAACAGTCTGTGCAGCTGCTGTGCAGAACATAGAGTGCAAGGCCAGAACCCTAAATTTGAACACCAATTAACATTCTACAATACAAGAAAATGGTGAACAAGGCCAGAGTGCAAGGCCAGAAACCTCACTTAGAATTAACTCCAATGCAATGTCCTGATTTAACTTTCTCATCCAGAGGAATAATCCTAATTAAGGTTTCTCCTTAGGCAAAATTTTGTAGAAATGCATTAAAAACAGCTAGAGGTTAACTTCTCCAAAATGTCATCTCATCCCCAATGGTAACGGTTACTGCCTCTGTCAGCTGTTCTCGTTTCCATGCATTTCTGTTGGCTCTTCTCCAATAAATAAACATGCAGAGGGACCAATAGAAATGCAGAAGGGGAACAGTAGACATATTTAATGTTTTTTTATGTGCAGGTTCTAGAGAGCAAGTTACAGAGAGTTAAAATACTCAGATTTTAGGTTAGAACCCTTCAAAGATTATAAACACAACCCCTTTTTGCTGAGTACAAGGCATGGATTATTAAAAGCAATTTGCAAGAAAACTTTGAATCGTTGCGGTAGTCATCTAAATAGAAGTGTAAAAGCAGACTTCAGAATCCTGGCTGTTTTTCAATGTCTGATTTTTCTATAGAGCAGTAAATTGTCTCTGAGATTGGATTCAGCATACATCAAGAAAATGCATTTTTATGGTTTTGTATATTTTAGCATTTTTGCAAAAAAAAATAAAAAAAGCTAACTAAAATGGCACAGCTATGTGTGCTTCCTTTCTTTCTAATAGAAGATATCATACACTACAAAGCTGGCTTTATACATCTGTCTGATCTGGAAATGAAATTGGACTGGAGAAAATAATCACAAAATGGTATCATTTTTTCTTCTTCTTACTTGATAAACTATGTTTGGGAATATTGCCTTTGAAGATGTGATCATTCTGATTTCAGACTCATTTACATTTGACAAAATAAGCGAAATATATAATGAAATAACTATATAAGAGCCTTCAGTAACCCTTTATTACACTTTTATCTTTAAGGCCTTGTGCACACCTGGGCAGCGGCGGCTTCTGTACGTTTTATGTGCATTTTTGTGCACGCGTTTATGCACATTTTTTGACCAATGAAAAGTAGTCAAATTCATGACATAAGTTTCTGTTTTTGTTTCCTTTTTACATAACTTCCTGTTCCTGTTTAGATAAAGAGATTTAGTCAGATAAAAGAGAGTGTCTGCTGCTGTGTTTCCTGCTGCATTGTCTTGGTGATGGATCATTATTACTTTTAGCGGCGCAGTCTGGCAGCTGTCTTGACCACAATAAGGATCCTAGGCAGCAGGAGAAAGCGAAGGCGAAGGTTCTGGATCCATCCTGCCATTGCGAGCAGACAGCAAAGCGGCCAGTTCTGGGCCATGTATGATAAGTCTGTCTTTCTGTTAATGTGACCATGATTCATATTACACCCTGAATATGGGTGTAACAGAAAACATGGCAGTAAAGGTAAACTTTAAAGTATAAAAAGTCAAAAAAAGTCGGGGGGAAGGGTGGGACCACCTGTAAGGTTTTAATTACTGTGTTCACACCGGGGATATCTAACCTTGCATTTTGTCTTGATGGCCATTGTCTCCAGGAAAGAAATTTAGGAATAATGCAAATTTTTACAGCTGTCAGCCATATAGAAGTAATGGGGATGTCTTGTGGGGACATCTGTTCGGTGACAGCTGCCAACAGTGTGATTTCTCCTCATTTTGGATAGATTTCCACTTCTGTCCTGTTTTTGAAGACAGGGTGTGCAGGGAAATCTCACTGATGGGGCTATAGACAGCAATAAAAATGTTAACTCCATAACTCCATTAAAATTAAAAAGGTTTTCAGCTAGAGTTACACTGTAAGCCCATATGACATATTGACACCAAATTTTCTCTACCTTACCTACCAATTCATGCTGTTCTTCTTTAATAACTAATTAAGGTTTTTTTTATGGGGAAATCTATTGCTCACTTAACTTGTTCTATGCATGTAAATTACTTGAATTATTATTCTCCATTTAAGGAATAACTGCAATGTTAATGAGATTGGTACCCTCCCAATAAGCAGCCAATGTGCTATGAAATTACAAATATAAACCACCATTTATTAGAAATAATCATTCTTCCAACTGCCTGGCCTTTTCTAGACTTTAACAGAATTTGCATCTTTGAAACTTCTTGCAGAGGAGCTAGTATGAGCATTTACCCACTGGATGATGGTAGTGAGGTCTGTGATAGGGGTGAAACATGTCTGCCTTCATTTATCTTCATTACATTGTTGAATTATTGGACTAGTAGTTTACACAATAAAGATATGGCTTTTTATTTTTTTTCTTTGAAGTTCACAGAAAGTGACAAGGACACTGCATTTCTGTTAAGATCAACAAGTATTTTCTAAAAATGTTTTTTTGCCTGAAAAGTGAAAACAAACCACAACTAAGGACTGGTAAGCTGCAATATGTTTTTGTTTTAAGATATGTTTTAAGCCTTATCTTACGCCTGTCTTTTGAGCTATGGGTGCTGATGATTCTCCAGAGCTCATCTACACTCTCAAGCAGCAATCAATTAAGTGATTTATGGCAGTAGACAAGGTGCAGAGTTAAACAGTCAATTAGATGCACACAATGGTAAAAATATATTGCCACTTAAGTCCTCCAACCTTTTTTTGCCATAGTTCTCTTAAGGATCACAGGGGGACGTTAACTACTGTTCTACTGTGACCCAAAACTTAGCATTGCCCGCTATATGCTGACAGCTCAGATCCGCGCTGCAGCCGGGACAGATCCCTTTTAGAGCCAGCTGTGCTTGCCCCCTTCCACGTCTGTCCAACAGAGAGGCGGAGAATCCCTGTGGGGGGGCGGTGACTGACAATCACCGCTATCTGCAGGGAGTAGATCGGGAATTGAGTGATCAGCGGTATGTGATTGCTCAGTTCTCGATCAATAGAGCTGGCGTGTGACAGCTTTAGTGTCACACATTAGCTCTAACTATGGGGTTCAGTGTCTTTCACTATCCCCATAATTCTCCTTTAAAGTGGTTTACCCTTTAACAGGTCTTAATCATAGTGTATTCCAAGGCTCTTGGAATATACTGTACAGTATAAATAGAAATGTTAAAGACTGCACATTGGAAGTTTAGGGCAGTTATTTACTAAAGTTTTTTCTTTAAACGTATTCCAAGGGACTTCTATTATTTATTAATGGATTGAAGAAGTTCATTTTTTAATTCCCTTTAAATTAATTATAGCTATTACATTTTAAGACATGGGAAGTTTAGATATATCAGAAACAAAACCAGGTTAGGCCTGTTTGATTTCATTTTTTCATTTTTTGAGTAAATTTACTCTTCTTTTATTCATTTCATCATTTTTCGGTGAGATTCTATGCTTTGCAGCTTCCAAATTAATAGTTTCAACATTGACTCACAAAGCTATAAATATTAATCAGACTATTAAAGAGGCATCAGCGCAAAACAATAAATACAACTATGCATTTTCCTAATTAAATAAGGTGCTCAGTCAATTTTATTTAATTGTGCAGTGTATTAAAAATGTTTCTTAATTGTTTTGCTATAATGTGCTTTTTTATTAATTTAATTTTATTACAGTTATTATGATTTGTTCATTTTCACAAGACTTCATTTATCGAATCACCCGGCGACTATTGTTCAGCATCATAGGCCACTTCTAAGGAAATACAACTTCAAATTGGCCCTATTAAAAAATATTTGCCAGAACATTTACTTTTGCACAAAGGAAATCTTGAAATAGAATACTTTCCTGCAGGTACTGGTTATAAATAATTCTGCCATTTTTGCAAGAAGACTTTATGTTTGATCATTAATTCTGTTCCGATATTGAACTTCGGCTTTTATTATTTAAAAAAGCACTCCACCTTTTGGCAACATTTCTTTCTGTGGATGTCTCTTTATTTTTAGGCAAGTCTATTATGTAGATATCTGTGTTCCAGTCTTGGGGAAAAAGCAGCAACAAATCCGCTTATGGTAATTTTGCTAACGTCTAACATGTTTAATAATTGCTTGACACTATTACCCAATGATTATAAACTATTTTTGAAAGCAGCTAATGGGCAAACCTTCTAATTATAACACTGATTGCATCAATAAAAAATATATGATAAATGACACACAGAGGACCTATTTGTTAATATTTTCAGTAGCCTTATTTCCCTACATTTAATGGCAGGAGCAATTCTAAAGTTTAAAAAAATATATTTATGAACTACCAATATTGATATAGTACTTTGAGATAGATAACATTGTGATAATTAATTTAACCATATTGCTAAAATTTTAATAAATAAAAGCAGAATCATCATTGCTTAGATTATTTATCATTAGACTTAGGGGTCTATTCACGAAGCAGCCGGAGGATCTAGCCGTAGCTTCGGCTGATCCTTCGGCTAGCTTCGGCCCCAGGACCCTGCGGTTCAGTAGAACCGAAGGGCTGCTGTACGGGCTATTCACTGTAGCCCGTACAGCTCCCGAACTTGGCCGAGCGCTTCAGTCGAGCCGAAGGCATATGTCTCAGCTTGGCTGAGCCGCGCTGAAAGCCGAGCTGGCCGAGCGGCCGGCCGACAGCCTGCTTCTGACAGCTGGGCGGAGCCAGCCGTGATTTTACGGCTGGCTACGGCCACTTGCAGAGAGATCAGCGTCCCTGGTTACCAGCTGATCTCCCTGGACAGCAGACTCTCCCTGGCGCTCCGGGAGTCTCCCGCTCCCGGCCGCCAAGGAGAGAAACACTGCTTTCTCTTTTTTTTTCTTTATTCTGACACGGAGCCGTGTCAGAATAGAAAAAATAAAAATTTTGCCCACAGGAATGCATTGCTAGATTCCTATTGGCTATTTCAATTTGCAATAGCCAATAGCAAACTAGCATTGCACCCGCCCTCTGCTTTTCTGCTCACTGTCAGAATAAAGAAAAAAAAAAGAAAAAGCAGTGTTTCTCTCCTTGGCGGCCCGGGAGTAGGAGACTCCCGGAGCGCCCGGGAGAGTTTTTTTTTTCCTTTTTTTTGACGGCAGCAGAACCACCGGCCAATAGAAAACTGTTGGGCTAGCAGCTGTCATTGCTAGCTCCGCACAATCGTTTTCTATTTATTTTTTCCTACTATTTTTCTTTTCTGCTCGGTACTTATGTACGGCTGATTTCAGCCGATATACGGCTGAAATCAGCCGTACCAGCCTGAAGTGAATAGCTCACTTCGCTTTAGGTTGGTCATTCACTCGGCTGCCTACGGCAGCTTAGTGAATAGACCCCTTAGTTGCCCTCTCAACATTTAGAACAAATGTAGGCACTGCAGGATGGCTCTGTTACAGAGAGTGATATATAGTAATATACAATACACTGTATATACTGTGTGTGTGTATGTATATATATATTTATTTATATATACATACATACACACACTATATTGCCTAAAGTATTGGGACGCCTGCCTTTACACGCAAATTAACTTTAATGGCATCCCAGGCTTAGTCCATAGGGTACAATATTGAGTTGGCCCACCTTTTGCTGCTATAACAGCTTCAACTCTTCTGGGAAAACTGCTCACAAGGTTCAGGATTATGTCTATGGGAATGTTTGACCCTTCTTCCAGAAGCGCATTTGTGAGGTCAGGTACTGATGTTGGATGAGAAGGCCAGGCTCGCAGTCTCTGTTCTAATTCATCCCAAAGGTGTTCTATCGGGTTGAGGTTGAGGTAAGGACCTGGTGCAGGCCAGTCAAGTTCCTTGGCGAGTACCGAAATATAAATAGCGGTACTAGTACTTGATACTGAAAAACCCTAGTGCAAACCCAAGCACTACACTACCGTTCAACTCTAAAGTCCAGGGACACATTTGTATTTCTATCAGTAACAGCACATCAACTCATTCCATCTCATGTTAAAGCTATAAACAAATCTTTTACAGACTCTCAATATTGATTTATTTGGTTGCAAAAGTTAATAATGGACAGTGATGTATTGAAGTGAAGCCACAGTTGCTGCATTTTCTCAGTCTGCTCCCCTCCAGTAATCTGACTACAACACTGTAACTCGTACCAAGTCACTAGGTAGGGGAATAATCTATGTGTCACATACCTTAGGGGAGTCTGAAGTGTCGAGGGCGACCTCTCTCACAACTCCGGTCCCGGGGCACCTGGATTGGGTACAGGAGTGCCGGGGCACAGAGGGGCAGGAGTGCCAGTTGAAGATAGATCCGCAGAGCAGGAGATGCAGAGATGGGTGCAGGTCCAGGCAGGCAACGGATCGTGCAGAATCGTCAGGACAGGCCGAGGTCTTCAACATGCAGGCAACGCTGCAGCAGGGGATAAAGCAGAAACAACGTCAGAAACAAGCCGAGGGTCGAAGCACTGGAGAGAAGCAGAAGGGTCAAGCCAAGCAGTGTCAATAGCAGAACAGATACTCAGGAACAGGATGCAGGAACTCACAGGGAAGCTGACACATCTGACAGCAAAGGAGGTTTGTTAGTCACAGCCTTATATAGCCCAGAGGGTGCCAAAAACTCAAACAACACGTCGGCATGCGGCCGCACTCACGTGCATATGAACGCGCGCACATTTACGCAGATACGCTGCATCTGACACAACTCTATGAGCTGTACCATGCGTATTGTGAGAAAAGTAGAAAAAAGTAAATAGAAAACGATTGTGCGGAGCTAGCAGTGACAGTTTCCTATTGTCCGGCGGCTCTGCTGCTGTTAAAAAAGAAAAATAACAAAAATAAAAAAAATCTCCCGGGCGCTCTGAGAGGTTCCCGCTCCCGGCCGCCAAGAAGAGAAACCTGCTGTGTCTTTTTTTTCCTTTATTCTGACACGAGCATGTCAGAAAACAGAAAAAAAAAAAAAAAGACGAATTCCCATTCAAAAGCATTGGGAGTTTACTATTGGCTATTTCAATTTGCAATAGCCAATAGTAAACTAGCATTGTACCCACCCTCTGCTAATGGACCTGATGGGGAACTGAAAAAGAGGGCGGGTACAATGCTAGTTTACTATTGGCTATTGGCTATTACTATTCTCTATTCCGACATGCTCGTCTCAGAATAAAGAAAAAAGACACAGCGGGGTTTCTCTCCTTGGCGGCCGGGAGCAGGAGACTCCCGGGGCGCCAGGGAGAGTTAGATGTTTGGAGATCAGTGTCCCTGGTTAGCAACCAGGGACGCTGATCTCTCTGAAAGTGGCCGGAGCCAGCCGTAAGATCACGGCTGGCTCCGCCCAGCTGTCAGAAGCAGGCTGAGCTTCGGCTTTCAGCACGGCTCAGCGCTCGACTAAGCTGCTCGGCCGTGATCGGGAGCTGTACGGGCTATTGTGAATATTGTGAATTATTGTGAATAGCCCGTACAGCACCCCCTCGGTTCTCCTGAACTGAAGGGGTCCTGGGGCCGAAGCCAGCCGAAGGATCGGCCGAAGCTACGGCCAGATCCTTCGGCAGCTTTGTGAATAGACCCCTATGTCAGGTAAACACAAGCAAGTCATATGCACTAAGATTTACATTATTGTGTCATCTCTGAGCCAGCATTTCAGTCCAGGTAGTAGATACTGTCCCTAGACAGTGCCTAAACAAAGATGGAGAAAAAAGCAGAAGACATTGTCATGGGGAGTACTGTGATCATTGCGAGAGGTAACATAAACTTGTGTTGCACACTGTACTTATTATGAAAAATTATAAAGCTGTTGTTTGGTAATTTTCAATGTACTACAGATAATACAAATGAAACATCCTAAATAGGCATGGCATACTATCATTAACATGTCAAATATTTTAACAGGGTTATTCACAAGGGGGTGAAGAGTTTGGAAAAGGTAGGAGAAGTGAACAATCTAGGACAACATAGCTGAACTGGAAAGTGAGCTGAATTGGAGAATTTTTCCAAATCAGCTATGTTGTCCTAGATTGTTTACTTCTCCTGCCTTCTCCAAACTCTTCACCTTTTGTGTATAATCCTGTTAGTGTCAAAGTTATAGGTTCTCACAAGTTCATTTGGTGTGATTTAAGATTGTAGTAGTAAAGTCTACACGTTATGGTAAGCTCAGAGTACCTGTCAGGGACTTCCAGGAGATCCTCTACTAATGGATCTCACAGGGTCCAGGCCAGTACGGCTGATAATAGTAACAGAGTCCAGACCAGGACTTCCAGTGTACCCTTAGGCTGGGCGTTTCGTCTCTGATTCAGAGGGGTATTTAAGCACTAGCTCTGCAAGCACTAGCTCTGGTGCTGTGTCTTTTTGCCAGCTTCCTGTTTGTGAAAGAGCTTATACTTCTGCTGTTTTCTCGTTGCTGACCTGGACTGTCTGACCCTTATTCGCTTGCTGCCCGCCCTGTTCTTCTGCCTGGACCTGACTTTGCTCTTGTCTCCTGTGTTTATCCTCTGATTGCTAGTTGCCAACCTTGGACTGCCTGACCATACTCTGCTGGCCGCCTGCCTTAAACACTGCCTGGATCTGACTACTGTCTCCTCATTGGAGCCGTCCTGTTCTTGTTCATCCCTTGGCAGGGCAACCCCGGGGACCGCAACCTGTTACCAGCAAGCAGCCTAGCCCATCTCCACCATCAGGAGCTCTGGTGAACACCGGATGGTACTTAGACCCCGCCCCTCAGGTAAGCCCATACTACCTGCCAGGGGGTGTCACCCTAACACTACACTGGTCTGGTTCTGTTTGTGACCTTTATCAGTAGGCTCTAGATCGGGGTAGGCAAACTTCAGCCCTCCAGCTCAGTTGCAACTGCAAATCCCATTGGCATTGCAAGACTCTGACAGCCATGGGTACAACTCCAAAAGGCAGATGCATAATGGGGATTTGTAGCCTCACTACAGCTGGAGGGTTGGAGTTTGCCTACCCCTGCTCTAGATGATAGGTATAAATAATATAAAATGCATTTTGTTCATAATTTGTTTATTTTGGAATACTGTAATAAAAAGAGACAAGTAGCTCGTCAACTTATAAATGCAAGTTACTTCAAGACTTTTTTTTAACCTTGCAGTGTTTGGTGGTTTTCAGCTGCCCTGAGTATGGTCTTGTGACCTTTTAGAAGGCTTTGGGTACTGTCCTGGTAAACTTTGTTCTCAATGGTGCAATTATATACAGTATGGGGCATATTATAAAGCAGTTAATCTTATATTCACCAAACATCTTCTGCAGGCAAATCTTCAAGGTACATGTGTTTGGTGAAAGTCACATTCACTGCTTTAAAAATATGACTCTACGGGGTTGATTTACTAACCTTATAAACACACCACAAACATGTATACACCTCTGTAGTGTGTTCCCTCCCAGCATGATCTATGGGTGGAATCTAAACACCTTTGTAGTGTGTACACACCCAGCAGGTGTGTTGTGCAAAGCCCTGCATGAATTTGCAAGGTGATGTTGTGTAAATTAGCTCTATGTTGTGTTGCTTGCGTTGATGAATGCAGGAATGTAAATGCATGAGCTAACCATTTTTGTCTAAACTGTGAAGCAGCATTATATATGCATCGTGTGCATGATTTTTCCATATATGGCAATAGTGGAAATATGCTTTTAGAGACTTTTAGGTTGATAAATACGTTTTGCTGTGTAAAAATCACACGCACCTAGTGCGTGCATGTGTGTTTAGGTTAGTAAATTACCCCCATGTCCCATTGTTGATACTCTGATGGCTTTCAGCAGGATCACAGTTGCAAAGGGGACCTTGATAGTGGAATACAGCCTTTGCATTAATTAATATTTTGGATATTTAAAATGTACCCCCATTTATGAGGAGAATTTTGCACTAAGGAACTGGTTTTATGCACCTAATTTTAACTTTAAAGGAGACATCCCTAACCAATATCTAATGTGTTAACAAAAACAATCCTATTCAGCTTTTATAAAGGTCAAAAGTTTAGAGTTATTAACAAGTGAAACTTTACGTTTAGAAAGATTTGGTTCTTTTTTTCTATTTTGTTCTTTGCGGCTCTATTACTTTGCATCTTAAGAATAGAATTAAAAGGAAACACACAATTGTGCTGCATAAATTTGAATTCTTTCGAGCGTTATTTTAGAAAACTAGAAAAAGCCAGGCAGCAAAAGACATGACAAGTGGATTAAGAATGCTATATGCTCATTTTATATTCAGGATTAGGAATTATTCATAGATCTATTGCTGCATTTCAGGCAGATAATAAATTTTATTTTTCTAGCGAGTTGCAAAATTGCACCCTTAATTACCATATATAATTTGCTATTGTTCTGGTGAATTACATTGCATTATAAAAGCATATTTTTATAGTCTGCATGAAGAACATTAGTTTAGTAACTTAAAATGCTTGGATGAAAATGTGTGCTAGACAGAGCAAGTGGGAACAATAAAAGGTGTGTGCTTCTCAACTTCTATAGTTAAAAAGACTACTACTGAACAAGCCTATTTTATCTTTGTGAAGATGACGTCCCCCTGAGCTAGTAATCATCTCAAGCATTTATCTGACAGTTCCACTGTGACTTTTGTGTGAATCAAAGAAATCCGCTTTATCCATGGAAGATGAAAGACCACAAGAGGTTCTCTAAATATCATAATCATGAATGTAAATTACCACATTTCTTTGGCTAGTCTTTTATGTAAACTTTACACTAGCAATGCCAATTGGAGGTGTACATTCTATAAGCTACAGATGATAAGTTCTTTTTTTGGATTATTACCTTGAATCGCTAAGATCTCTATTTTTCCAGAAAGAGGCCCAATCAAATTAATCCTGTAACTGTAAAATGTCACTTGCTTTCAGAGATTGCTCTTCTATTTAACATATTGTTTATGTGAAAAGATGTCTGCTAAATGATGGATGTTACTATGTATTGTAATAACAAAATCACCAAAGCTCTGAGAGTTTCAGCTATATCCACAGGTGTTTCTATGCTGCTTTGATGCCAGATTCCTGTAATTGTTATGACAATTTAAGTCCATATTAGCCACTGATTATTACAGAGTTTGGTGTTTAATTAATACACTTTGTTGGCTAACTAATGTAATGAAATACAACCATTAATAAAATACAACAATTTTTTTCTTCACACACTTGAGTAATAACAGCTATTATAAATAATTAGGCTAAAGAGATATAGACCAGTGCTTAGGAGTGTTATTGGTGTAACTGACTCAGAGATAAGAAGTCCAGGCACACTTTTAATCTCAGTGGACCTTTGTGAGTCCTTTTAAAATGTTGGTATACAATAGAATAAATTAAGTACGACCATTAATAAAATGGCATTATTTTTTCTTTGTTAAGACGCTTATTAAAATTGTACTATTTAGACTGCAAAGCAATCATCTGCAGATGGTTCAGCTTTCTTGTACAGTGTTCTGGGAGCTCTGTTGTGCAAATAGCAATCAGCACTGGATTGTCCCCTATTGCTTCCAGTGCTTGTGACACTAAACTCAGGAGGTAAATCTTAAAAATACATTCAAGTACCTTTACTATTAACAAAAATGTATCCTATTTGTGCATCACTCAGCTGTAGATCCTCAAATCACCTCTGAATTGGTGCTGACACTGCCCTTCCTTCTGGAGGGTGGCCACTTTTGTTCCCTATGGTCCCTGTGTGACATTAAGGGGGAAACACACCAGACTCTTCAGAGTAAACCTGTCATGTGGGAGATAGAGGTGCTGCCCCTACTGATTTCCATTTGCAAGTCAACAAGCAGATTTAGAAGAAGAGGGTAGCAACAGTAGTTCCATATTTTTCTCATTATAAAATGTCCTTTTAACTACAGGGCTGCTCTAGGTGGCATTGGAGGGACACATTTACATAAAAGTGGTATTTGATAACCTTTAATGCTGTTAGTTTACTTGCTCTGCTGTCAGTTTAGAACCTTACTTTATCTTACAGGTACACTTTAAATAAAGTATATTTCTTAAATAAAAACACTGACATTTCAAGTTAAAAACTGTGCTTGCATGCTTACCTGCACAGTGGTCATTAGGCATTCTCTCAGGCTAGTATGTAATATTTTACTTTGCTGTTTTTAAAAGGTTTTTTTGGTGTTACATGTATCAGGGATCAGTAAGTACACAAGTGTTATGAGTTGTCCTAGTTGTCCTTTCTCTGTCTATCACCATGTATCACCTTGAGAAAGTGCCCCTGAAATGTTGATGTATACGATATATGTCCCTTCTTATAATTTTTATGTGACCACTTTTACATTTTTACCTCAATACATTTTTGAAGTCATGGGCAGTGTGCTGGCTATTTTTTTGTAATTGTGCTTTATAAATATGATCCATAGATTTGCAAATATGCATGCATGATTAATTTGTAATGTGCATGCACACTTGCAGAAGTGTTTGCATTACAAAAAAAAAATCTTTGGCTCTGCTTTAAGCTTAGGTCACATAAACATTCTCAGCCATACATATTGGTGGAAGCTCCTTTTCTGGGACCCAAATGTTAATGGCAATAATCAGCCTTCGAACAATCCTCCACCTATTGAGTGAGTAGACATTACTCACTCTTTCCACAACAGAGGTTTTAAAGTTTACCTCCATGCAAACTGCTAATACACAGAATATATACACATATGGGAGCTGTTCTACCTGCCAAACTATTTATATTTCTGCCCATCCCAGTTCTAAGAATTACACTGCAGACAGAACAACAAAATGGATGACACAATTTTCTTTGTTACATTTATAGAGTCTAGAAGTAATACATTGGGGTTGTTTCTTCAACCCCCCCCTCAGCCTGGTGATTAAGCAGTGATAGTGCAGCAGACTGAGGAGGTCATCTATCTGTTCACCCTGCTCTCTCCTCAAATGTTCCTTGTCAGCACATTTGCATGTAGCACACTTGATTAGCTCCCAGTCCTTCCCTCCCTCCCTCCCTTTTTCCCTCTCAGTGCTGCTTACGTACACCAGATGCATTTAATAAAATAGATGTAATGATTTATTAATGCATACTGTTTGTGTCTTTTTAGAAACAGTTTTTTAAAAATATGTCCATTCTCTAAATATGATATTTCATTGGTGTCTGCTCATAAATTGTACTGTAACCATTACCCACAATTTTCTAATAACAGTTATATTTACTAGGAATTGCCACCATTTTATCATATGCATTGCACACACTGTAGCTAAATAAGCTCTTTCTGAAAATTTTTTAATGTGCAGGAAGTTAAAATAAACACCTCTGCAAATATACATTATTTAGAAGTCACTTGACAGTAGCCTTTCAAATTAAATCATTAGTTTCTGGCACTATTGCTTGCCCAAGGAAACATATACAGTACTCAGGACCCATACTGCTTCTACAGACCAGTCTCCATAAATTCATCTAGAGATTTTTTTTTAAAACACAAGAAACTTATCAATGAGAATAGTAGAACACACACAGGACATCATGTATATTGGAAGCAAGGGACTTGCAATCAGCAGCAGAGACAACTTGAACTGCTGTAATAGAATTGAGCACTCAGTGTGCCCCCAAAAAATTGTACTGTGAGCAGCACTATATAACAATTTGAAGTATAGAAATGCACATTCTGTATTTTGTGTAAATGTTTTATTGCAAAACCGCTAAAATAATGTCACTAGAATTTCAGCTCTGCCACACAGTTTAAGACCATAGAAAGAATGTTCTTTCTTACTGAGTTATATGCAGCTTTCTTGTAACAGAAATTATGATCTTTTTTATGTAATAATCTTACTGCTCTCTGAAGCACATACTGTGCATCATTCTGAGATTCGGTTTCAGAAGCTTGCTCATTACCATACTCATTAATGTGAATTACGGAAGTTTTCTAGCTGGTCTTCATTAACCATCTGTTAGTCAAGCATTGATTTGTATCTATGTGTAAAGGTATTTTTAGAAAAACACCTGAACATCCCCTAAGTTGATTTCATCTGCTTCTTCTTCACGTTAGCAAGCCAGCTGTTTATTCCAAAATACTTAGCTTATTTAAATTAGATAAAGAAAGCCATTCACTGGTGTTTCACAATAGCAGACTTGAGAGAAGAGCCTAGTACTTTCTTCTGAGGTCTTCTGTGCAAACTTCAAGGTAAGTGTGTTCTTGTATGTGTATCCACTTTTCTGTCCCTTCACTTTCCATTTCAATCATGTAAATACACAACTAGAAATTGTAGGATCATGTCTGTACTTTGTATTAAAAGGAGTATTTCATAATGAATAAAAACAATAGCAACCATTGGCCATGGCTTGTAGGCAGAAGCTGCTGTACATCTTGTCTTTACATATGATGCTTCATGAGCTACCTTAGTGGGTTTACTATTGTTTTGATTTTTTTTTCTTTTTAAATATATTTTATTGAGCAACAAAGAGGAGGTACAAAGACGAACAACAACCAATGTTCATCAATAGGACAGAAAATCTTAACAAAGGAGGCTTACATAAACACTTTGGTGGGGACAAGTCACAGAAACCAAGTACCATCAGTACAGGGAAGATGGGCTTGGGCCAGTTAACGCTATAGGATCCCAGACCAACACACAGGGCTTGGGAGCAAAGTGCCTATGAGCTAAGTGGCATAAAAAAATTGACGTTTAAACAATTGGAGTTTGAACTGTAAGTACTATCTTTAATTTCCTATAACTTATATAAACATTGTAACAGGGATGATGTATGCTAGTATGGTTGAAGGGTTTGTTCAGTGCACACTGTGCCACATGTATACACAAATGGAGCCACAGCTCCAGGGTGAATACCACTGTGACAGATGTGAGCAGGTTGCACTCCTGGAAGCTCATATTAGATATCTGGAAGAGCGAATAGCAACACCGTGGAGACTTGTCAACCTTGAGAAGAGTCTGCTGCTCACTAACCAAGTAATTACAGACCAGTAAGTTTAACTTTAATAGTTGGGAAGATACTTGAGAGTTTGATCAAGCATCATATGCAATTGTTTTTGCTTGAAAATAATATCATAAGCGATAGTCAGCGCAGATTCACAAAAGACAGAAGTTGTCAAACAAACCTACCGTATTTTTCCGTTTATAAGACGCTACTTTTTCATTAAAATATTTACCTAAAAATAGAGGGGCGTCTTATACACGGGGCCGAGAGGAGAACCACGGTTTGCGACACTCCCGAAAGTGCCGATACCACTGCAAACTAGCCTCACGAGTGAAACTTCGGATTGCAGAGACAAGATAAGTTTTTCTCCAATCATAAATCTTTTGTACCTGACGTCAGCTGTTGCTGGGGAGAGTGGCTCTGTAATCCGATCATAAATCTGTTGTACCTGACGTCAGCTGTTACTGGGGAGAGCGTGTAGCCAGAGCTGTAATGTCGGAGCATAACGTGATTGACTCAGAGGTAAGTGTAATGCATTATATAATTGAAAATATTGATTTCTTAATTTAAGGTAAGAAAAGTTGGGGGCGTCATATATATGGGGGCGTCTTATAGACGTAAAAATACGGTACTTTCTTTTTATGAGGAAGCGAGTAATAAATTGGACAGAGGAATGGCTGTGGCTATAGTATACTTGGACTTTGCAAAAGCGTTTGACACAGTTCCCCACATGCGGCTAAAGCCCCGTTCACATTGAGCGATTTATCGCGAGGTAATTCCCGCCATATCACGGCAAATTACCGCGCAATATCGCGCTCCAATGCATTTCAATGGGGCAAAGGGTCCTGCTGTCGCGGGTCGTGTGTCGCTACAGCAGGACCCTTTTTGGAGCGGATTTAGCCGCGATTCAAGCTTGCTCAATGCAAGCTTGAACGCGATATAGCGCGGCAAATCTCGCGATGTCGCGCAGTGGGAACGGGGCCTTATGTATAAGTTAAGGTCAGTAGGTATAGAGTATTCAATCTGTAATTGGATAGAAAACTGGCTTAATGACCGTATTCAGAGAGTGGTGTACCCCAAGGTTCAGTGTTGGGCCCCTTACTGTTTAATCTTTTTATAAATGACATAGAGTTGGGGATTAAAAGTACAATTTCTGTGTTTGCAGATAACACCAAGTTATGTAGTGGAATACAGTCCTTACAGGATGTCTCCAGCTTACAAGCAGATCTGAATGCAGTGTGATTGGGCATCTATTTGGCAAATTAAGTTTAATGTTGAGAAATGTAAAGTTATGCACTTGGGGACTGTGACGACATGGTGATGAGTTTATGAGTTAAATGTGTATTGGTGTTGAGTTATGTTTGAGTGCGTTATACTGTGTAACCTGGTTAGGAAAAGACTATCAGCACCATCCCTCGTTATCTCCCATTGTACTGGAGCTCGTTAGCAGGGGAAGCCCTGTGGTGTTGATCAGACCTATTGTCTGAGGAGGGGAGGGGGGATGTGATGGGATTATAATCTGATCTCATCACTTGCTGTATAAAAGTGTGTGCAGTTGCTCAATAAATTAGAGTTTGTTTCACCCTACACTCGAGCCTTGACTAGTGACTGGAGAAACTGGGAGCTAAGGATCTTCAGGTTGCAATATCTCCTCAGCAAGGAAGGATACAGCGGCGGACATACTCATCCTGAGTACTGGGGTCCGTCACAGGGACTATGATGGAAAAATATCTGGGTGTACTGGTAGACTATAGACTCAATAATAGCATGCAATGTCAAGCTGCAGTTTCTAAAGCAAGCAAAATACTTTCTTGTATTATACGAGGTCTAGACTCCAGAGAGAGAGACATCATCCTGCCCCTGTACAAAGCATTAGTAAGACCTCATCTGGAATATGCAGTTCCGTTTTGGGCACCAGTTCACAAAAAGGATGTTGTGGAACTGGAGAAACTACAGAGAAGGGCAACTAAACTCAGAGGCATGGAGGAGCTCAGCTATGAGATTAGCTGACCTAAATTTGTTCTCTCTGGAGAAGAGGCGATTAAGGGGGGACATGATCACAATGTATAAATGCATAAATGGTCCACATGGTGAGCTTGGTGCCAAATTATTCACGTTAAGGTCACTGCAAAGAGCAAGGGGGCACTGTTTGCGTCTGGAGGACAAGAGGTTTAACCTTTGCATACGGAAAGGATTCTTCACAGTTAGAGCTGTGAAAATGTGGAATAGACTCCTCCAGGAGCTGGGTATATCCATTGATGTAATATTTGATTTATTTTTAAATGTTCCATTTAACGCACTAGATCTCTGTGCCCTTTTCGGCTCATCTCTCTTTGTCACTAGGGATGGTCCGCCGGTTCGATTTGAACACGTGTTCGAATCGAACATTGGCTGTTTGAGCGCTCGCCGAACGCCGAATTTTCTGGGATGTTCGCGGTCTGTTCGACTGTGCAACCTCCCATACTACAAAGAGCCCTCCGAAGCTCTAATTGGTTAAAGACTTGCACCTGACCACAGGTCAGGTGCAAGACTTTGCCCAATCAGGGCTCAGTACTCATTTGGAGCCATGATTGGGCAGTCATAATGACTCTGCCCAATCATGTCTAGCCTATCAGATGCCAGCAAACGACACAAATGGGCGGAGTTAGCTGTCACCACTAGCTCCGCCAAATTGTTTGTTTTGCCCGCATCTGTCAAAATGTCATTATGCGGCGGGGAGCGGACGGGGCGGCGGTCGGCGTTTTTTAAATTTTATTATTTCTTATTGTTTAATTTTTTATTCCGTTGTCGTCGTGGACAATGCTGGATGCCGTGATTGACCATGGATTATGTCGGTGGATCCATTTTTGTTTTTTTTTTAAATAAAAGACTTGTCAAAAACATGTCTTTTGTTTTTGTTTTTTTCAATTAAAGGATTTTATCAAAAGTCTGGACTTTTTAATAACTATTTGATTTAACCCTTTAGTGAATGGGTAGGGGTACAAGTACCCCTTACTCATTCACAAGGGAGGGAGGCGGCATCTTAATTAAAGAGGTACACCGATGCAAATAAGCCCCCTTGCCCACAGACCCCCACAACCACCTGGTCAGGGTTGTGGGGACGAGGCCCTTGTTCCCATCAGCACGGGGAAACCTGCTCCTGAAGAAGCACCTTTCAGTGCGAAACGCATCGAGAGTCACCAGCATCGTGTGACTCCCCTGGTTAATATCATCCCCCATACCCACCCTGTCTGTTCCACTAGAAGACTTATTTTCCTAATGATGTACCAATGATGGTGTACTGGTTCTAATACTGCACTTTTTGGGTAAAATTTAAAAGACGGGGTCACGACGGGTAAATAGACACCAAAAATGTAAAACTTTAAAATTGCATGCACCCGTTAAATCGCAAAAAACGACCATACTCATATTACAAGCGATCGGGCGTCTCTACAGACACCCGAACACTTGTATGTAAACAGCCATCGCTGGCTGTTTACATTCAAAGCCGGTTTCCCGCTCGTGCGTGCCGCCTAGCAGCTGGCACGAGCCGGACGGGATGGGACGTCTAAAGACGCCCACCCGCTCTCAAGAAGCCGCTGTCCGGCCGTTTAATTACAACGGCCGGACAGCAGGTGGTTAAATTAATTTTTCTCCCCAGTATACACGAAGGAGAAAGACAGGTTTAATGGGTTTAATGAAGATAAGAATATGAGTAGCTCAGTGGTTGACCGTAGACATGTGCAATTCGTTTTGTTCTGAATCGAAATTTGGATGAAATTTCAGAGATTCGGATGTATCCGAATTACATATATAACGAATGCAAATTAATCTGAATTTCTGATTCCGAATTTCCGATTCGTTTCTTTTGGACGAACTTTCGTTTTTTGGACGAAATTTCGTTGCAGCTAAGTGACATTTAAGAACAAAAAACTTTTTTTCCTCTTAAATGTCACTTTGCTGCAATGAACAAACGAAACGAAAACGAAACGAAATTTCGTGCGGATTACCGCTAACGAATTTCGTCCGAATCCGAATTCCGAAACAAATTTACTTTCGGACCCGAATTCCGAAAAACTTAATAAAGCAAAATCTGAATCAAAACGAAACGAAACACATTTTTTGCTGGTGCACATGTCTAGTTGACAGTAGCCGGGGGTTCAACAAAGACTGGAAAATGTTAATGTAAATAAAGCGCTAGGACCAGATAACTTGCACCCTGCAAGGTACTTAATGAGCTTGGCCAGGTTTTTCCTCATTTTCAAGAACTCCATAATGACTGGAAGGGTACCAAGAGACTGGCGGAAAGCTACGTTAGTACCAATATTCAAAAAAGGTTCAAGATGCCAACCTGGGAACTATAGACCAGTTCGTCTAACATCAATAGTATGCAAACTGTTAGAGGGATTAGTAAAGGACTATTTAGTTGATTTCGTTTGTAACAATGGTATAATAACTGATAATCAGCACAGATTTAGGAAGGACTCTTGTCAGACCAACCTACTAACATTCTACGAAGAGGTAAGTAGAGATCTGGATGGAGGAAGGTCGGTGCATGTAGTATATGTGGATTTTGCCAAAGCTTTTGACACGGTACACCATAAATGCTTAGTACACAAGCTGAGGTCTATGGGCATAGATGAAATGGTGTGTACATGGATAAAGAACTGGCTACAGCAACGTGTCCAGAGAATATTGATAAATGGCTCTTTTTCAGATTGGTCTAAGGTCGAGAATGGCGTGCCCTAGGGTTCTGTAATAGGCCCAATACTGTTTAACCTGTTTATTAATGATATTGGGGAGGGTGTTACTAGCCATGTTTCTGTGTTTGCTGATGATAGTAAAATTGGGAGGGCAATAGGCACAAGGAAAGTCAGAAATGGAAAAAGATCTGGGAGTCATAGTAGACCACAGATTGAATAACAGCAAGCAATGCCAGGCTGCGGCAAACAAAGCTAGCAGAGGACTGTCATGCATTAAAAAGGAATGTACTGTAGAGACAAAGCAATAATGTTGCCACTTTATAGATCTCTGGTTCGGCCTCATCTGGAGTATGCGGTCCAGTTTTGGCCAACAATCCACAGAAAAGATGTCCTTGAGCTGGAGAGAGTCCAGAGAAAGGCAACTGAACTAATTAAGGGACTGGAGGATCAAAGCTATGAGACAAGGTTACTGAATTTAAATTTGTTCACGCTGGAAGTGAGGAGATTAAGAGGAGACATGATTTTGATGTACCAAATGTTTAGTGGTGATGGCAACATCAGCAGCAAACTTTTTACAGTAAACTCCATAACAAAGACTAGAGGCCACCACCGAAAACTGGTGGAGAAAAGATTTAACCACGAGGGGCGTAGGGGCTTTTTTTTCAGTTAGAGCAGTTAAAGTCTGGAACTCGCTGCCACCAGAAGTGGTATCAGCTGAGAGTTTTGAATCATTCAAGCAGCATTTAGATAACTTCCTCAGAGACCGTAAGATACAGGGGTACAGGTACACTTAAAACAAGGTCACACAGGGACTCGTGTACACACATACACAATCACACACAGACACACAAAGGTTGAACTTGATGGACCTGTGTCTTTATTCATCCTCAAATACTATGTAACTATGTATGTTGTCCCCATTAAGTAAAATGTTTCTTACGTGATGTCTCATGACATCAAACAAAAGAAAAATTGTGCGGAGATGTCTCCAGTTATACCACAGACAGTAATAAAAAATCCCTTTCTTCAGCTGGAACTGGGATTGGTTACAACTCCTGTCACTTTTTGTCCCAGTAATAGTGCTCTCCAGAATCTCAGTCAGCAAAAAAACCAACATGAGTCGTAACAAAAAAAGTTTGACTTGAGCTATACTGTAATGTTGAAGCCCTTGCAAATATTATTACAAATATTATACATAAATGCTTCAATATTAAAGTGGAACTAATGCCTAAACTTTTTTTTCCATATGGAGTAAGGGAGGGTAGTGTTTGCCATCTGTGTCCCATGGGGAGATTTCTCTTCACCTGTCATATTGCCACAGCAGGAAGTTAAAGGAAATCCCTGGTTGGCACCAGGGTCACCATAACTAGTGTCCACATTGGGAAATTTCCCCTATACTTCTATTCCTGTACTGGTAACAACTATAAATTTGGGATTTTCTTTCCTTTTCACTCTTGGTGATAACGGTCACCAGGAAGAAAAGTGAGGGTAAATCTCCCTAACGAGCCACAAATAGCAATAAATACCTGACAGCTGTTCAAATCCATTTTCAGAGATGTAAAGATAAGTGACCAGCACTCCAAAATGCAAAGAAAATATAGTATATTGAAAATAACATCACATAGGTCAAAATTGCCTACGTTTTGGGGCTGTGCAGGGTCCTTTCCTTAAGTCGACACAGTGAGGATCCCTCTCCACTCCCTGCAGGGATTCCCCCTCTCTCTGTTCCTCTAGCGTTGACTGGAGGGACAGAGGGGGAGGGGGCGGGCAGAGCTGGGTCTGCCTCTATAGAGGCAAAGCCAGCTGTCAATCAGGTAGCTGAGTGGATCCTGAAAATAGTGTCAGGATCTTTCCCGGCTGCAGCACAGCTCTGCACTGTCAGCATGTAGCGGGCAATAGCAATGTGAGCAGTTGTGTGGATTAGCGCTGTAACTCCTCACTGTTCCCTCACTCACCTGCAGCTGGGACAGACACAATACTCTATCCAGGGAGACAATACACTGGCTGAGAGTGGCACACTGTGTATAGAAAGGTAAGAAACAGTAATGTACAATGTAATAAGAGTGAGCTGAGTGCTCAGTGCTCAGAATTCCCTGAGAAGTTGAGCAACTCCCAAGTATAGGAAAGTTCTAAGCAGTGAGTGGCAGGGCCAGCTGATTCCTGACACTGAGAGACTTGTATCATGTACATTCACAGGAATTGCTAAATACGTCTCTCACAGCTTACATTTCTAGCCTCATTCCTTTGTAATTTTACTGCTGTTGTATAACTTGTGTCTTGATATTGGAAGATTAGTTAAGCTGTAAGGGGCCACATGATTTCTACTAGCAACCCTGAACAGAGCTCACCAGCTACCTGCATTATTTTGTATTTAGAAAACAATAAGGAACCACTGAACTCCTCAACACTATTTCAAAAGTTCAACATAGACCTTAACTAATGGTATAAAACTGCCTTCACATGGTTTGGGCATAACAACATAGTCAAAATTAATATTTTGACTTGACTGCGTTACCTTTTGCAGACCTTACCCATGCAACTCCTAGTGAAATTCCTCCCTAACCTTATTACCAAACTTATTGACCTTTTTTGGAGCTGGACAAAGTCCATAGTTAGCAGCCCCATTAGATACCATAAGTGAACCCACTTGAAATTAATTCTAAACTGGTGCAAACATTACATCCTGGATCAGATTTAACAAGATACCACACACACCCCTTAGCAGACAAACCATGGTGGCTACCCCCAATTCCATATTAAATCTTAAAAAAACAGAAATCCCCCACTCACAGATACAGTACTACCCCAAAAATAGCCTTATGTAACCAAAAATCTCATCCACTCCATCCCCCTTGCCCCTAATTTGAAGACCCCATCCTTACTACCCGGCCTCCAAGACTCCCAATTTAAATGGCTCTGTAAAAAATGATCTATAGGAGTCTTCATTTCCCTTCTGGAGATAAATTCCTAGACCATGAAGGCCAACAGGACCAAACCATTAAGACCTAGACCTATGAAGAATCTTACAGCTAAACCGCCTACTTGAAATCTCTCCCCACCCAGGTATATTCCACATATTCCACATACCACCAAATCATTTTGAACACACATATCTAGATCCCAACCCCATTTGTCACTAACTTCCCACCTTCACTTGCGCAGAACTCTCAAAACCCCCTGCCTTGTCTCAGAAGGTCGCCGGACAACCTAGGAACCACTTTAACACCAAACCAATCTGATTAGCATACACATTTTAATCTTCAACTGATTTTAAGAACCAGGTTATAAACTCCTGTTGAAATAGTATAAAATGCCTGTTTTTAGTACACATTTTTTGAGAATGCCCTAGTTTAAAGAATTTCTGAGCCTCGGGGTCAGACATTATTCACAAACTCAGTCAAGGACAGTGAGTTCTATTCACAAACTCACCCCATGACCTGGATACTATACATGAAACTCAGTCAAGGACAGTGAGTCCTATTCACAAACTCACCCCATGACCTGGATACTATACATGATTCCTCTCGTGGTGAAAAAATGTTTTATTGATTCACTTGCTCAGTGCAGTCATGGCATGTATTCCAGTTCTCTGTAAACAAACTATGTCACCCACAATAAGTCAATGGTTTGAATATATCAATTCAGTTATGCAAGTGGTAGATCTCACCCTCTCACTTTACCACCAGGAAGAAAAATATGCAAACCCCTGATTATAATTGGTTTGAAGCTATCTCCTGGCAGACATCGCAATTGTCAGCCTTGGAGTCTGTACACCACATCAAGAGTGCCCAAGTCCACCCGACCTTCTCCCTCTCCCCAAACCACCTAATCTCTTCTCACCTGATTTGACCCCCGACTTCTTACTTCCACCCCCCCACCTTGCCTTCAGTCCCATTGCCTACCCCTCCCCCACTATATTTACGCCCCTCCACCAACCCATTCCCAACCCCCAAACCCTTCCCGACCAATTCCCTCCCACTCCTACTACCACTCTAATCCCCCTTTCCCCATATATTCTGTCCCTGTAAGCACCATGCCCGTTCCACGCATGCGCCAAGTACCGCTAGCCAGAAGAATACGCGCATGCGCACAATGACCACTTCCCACAGAAAGACACGCAGTATGGCACACAGGAAGTGATGCGCAGATGGAGCGGGTTCTAAGAAAAATGTGCCAAAGGCGCACAGGAAGTGATGCGCAGATGGAGCGTGTTCTAAGAAATATGTGCCGAAGGCGCACAGGAAGTGATGCCCAGATGGAGCGTGTTCTAAGAAAAAGGTGCCAAAGGCGCACAGGAAGTGACATAATTGATTAGTTCACTTCCCTATTTAAACCAAGCCAGCCAGTATCGTTGCCTGGATTTTGACCCGTTCCTGCCTCAACTACCTACCTTGACTGCCGCCTGCTTTTTTGACCCTGGACTGTTTTGATTATTCTTCTGCCTCTTCCTTCGGTACTGCAATTGACCTCGGCTTGCCTCAACTTTGAATTCTGGATTACCCTTCTACTTGCACGGTTTCATAACTACTGGTACTCGTGCCACTCGGTGTCTGCCTGGCCTCTGTCACCATCCTCAAAGGGCTTTTAGACACAAGGTGCAAGGGAAGCCTCCTCAACCATCCAGTCTCCCAGACCAGGTTCGTAATAGTCCCGTTAACCCACCTACTACCCACTCTACCCCACATCCTCTTCTCCACTCCACTTATTTAACAATAGTTCTATTCTGCTATCTTCCGATGGAGGTTAAAAAAAAATGATGTTCCATACCTATGTATGGTAAAAATTAGGGATGCACAGATACTTTTCGAATACCAGTGCAGATACTTGGCATTTTCATGAGAACTACCAGGGTTGCAGCGGTTACAGCTGGGGCCTGGCTCTGGCGCTCCACCACTGTCCTGAAATCATTAGTCTGTATTGTTTTAGAAAAACTGTCACATGACCATAAACAAAAATGTATCAGTACTCGTACTTGTAAGTACTCGGCAAGTACTAGTACTCGTACTCGCAAAACTGGTATCTGTGCATCCCTTTATTGATATTTATAAAAACAAAATTGTACATTAAAACAGAGATGTACAAATCCCAGGAGCTCCGTGTGCTCCTTACAAATGACAGCCGCCTCCTAATTTTTGAATTTTTCTCTAGTGTAGTCTTGGAGCTATCGGTACATGTACTCGTACTTGTACCGAGTACTGTACTTGGTATCTGTGCAACCCTAGTAAAAATAAAGAACACAAAGACAAAGATCTCTGGACAGGGCAAAACATCATCTTGTTTAATGTGTAAAAAACAAAATGATTGCACTTATAATACAAAAGCTTGGTAAATAGCATATCAAAGGCTGAAGCTCCCTGGTTGTCACACTAACCGTCAGTGAAGAAAGGCACTCCAACCCTTTCTGTGTGGTAGGCTGAATAAGCAGAGGATGCAGACTGAGAATACAAACACAGGATAGATGGAACTTAGCACACTATAAAGCTACATACAGTTGAAATGTGTAGTGAGGCACTAAGGAAAAAGCAGATAACAGTCTGGGAAATAATAGGCATGCCCCTTACTATAGTTTTTCCTTATTGTTTTTTTAGTTTCTAGTATGCCTACAAATATGCTATGAACTTGCAAAGATGAGCAGACTGCTAACTGTTTCTTAACTCTTTATGCTCAATATATATAATTACAAGGAAATATAGTAGTAGTCTTTAAAACAGTAGTTTTAAAGAAATGGTTTTAAGTAGTAAAGATAATAATGCAATACAGGAATATATTTAAAAACTACACTTCTTACCAGCTTTGTGTAAATAATTGATTTTTTTTCCCACTAGATTATTCTGTTACACAACTGCTCTTTAATTTGGTTTGTCTATATACTTGTAAATAGATTTCCACCAATTTAGTGTAATGGTCCCCCAAGTACTGGCTTCCAGCACAGCATGCAGTTTTTTTTTAATTGAAGTGTCATATAAATGTGAAACTCTAACATATGAAAAGAAAAATAGCTTTAGATTGGGTTCATCTTGCATACAGAAAAACTCCAACATGGTAAATTTGTCTGATTTGTAGTTCCTGAGTTATTTTGCATAACGTTGAAAGTAATGAAAAACAAGTTTCAAAGGTAAAGCACATTTCTGTTGTAAGTCTTCAAGGGGATATCTGGAATCTTGTAAAAACATCAATGACAGCATAAAATCAAAACAGTTTCCTAATTAATCAGTTTGTTAGTATCATAGGTAAAACCAGGCATAAATACTGGATTATTTATAAAATGATTCACTGGGGATGGTAAAGATCCTAAAGAATACTTTGAATTCTGCAACATTCTATTCGAAAATTCGGTATTTACAAAATCAAAGTGAATGAACCAATTCTCACTGGACGTAAGTAACTTCAGTGAAATGAATTGGATGGTGTGAATTTAAGGCAAGAACTAAATTTCAGACCATCTTGTTGCAGTAATTGTGCAGTGTTGTGTGGAATATAATGGAGGTTGGGGAATAAATCCGTTTACAATTTACTTTCTTACAATTTTCTTTAGCTTTCTTTTGTTACATATGGCAGTTATGGTTCTTTATACTAACCCCATCCAAAAATGTCCAGTGTCAACAAGACTATTTACTGATTTATAACCCAGTGATGGAGGTATTCATATATTCATATCTTGCCACAAACAATGGTAGTTACCTAGACACCGCTCTATTTCTCTATTTTAAGGTTATTTAACAGTTTCCTGTTGGAAATGATGAAGATGTGCAGCATTTTATAATTAACCAGCACGATAATTAGTTTAAACCTACATATATGATTTTTAATAATTGTTTGTTTTAGGCCTGAAAATGCCTTAGACCCGTTCTATACATAATACTGATATTGTTCATCAGTATCACTTGTGAAGTGTAATACAGAAATATACATGCTACTTCTCTTAGCTGGCAGAAAAAAATGCTCTGTGACAAAAGTATACATTTGTTTTTCAATCATGTTATTTAAAATCTCTAAATGCAGACGCATGTTAAAAGGGATAAAAGGGTTCCGTGTTACACTTCCTAGGGTGCTGACACATCAGTTTAAATCACCTGTTTATAAACATCAGAATGTAAATAATAGGTTCATGTTGCATGTACTCAATGAGAAATTAACATGGACAGAGTGCCCGGAGGGAAAGGTGACAGCACACTATAGTGCACCCAGTAGAGAAATGAAAGAACAGCATTAGAACTCTCATAAGCATAGAACTGTATATCTGTATAAAACACCAACTCCAGAAAACAGGTAACATATATGTATGAATTGCTAATTCTACCCAGGACTAATGCTGCAATGCTAAAACCCTTTATTCTGAAGAGGACGTTGAGCATATGGAAATTAACATAGGTCCCATGGCTATATAGCATATTAACCACTTCTAGCGGGTTCACTGAAATACACGTCATCCACTTGAAGTGATTAAAGCAAGAATACGGCTGCGGCAGCCATGTTCTCGGTATCATTTTAAACAGCAGGTGATTGCTGTTTATGTACAAGAGAAGCGGCGTCTGTACAGCTGCCGGATCGTTTGTAGCAAGTGGTCCTGTGTGGCCCCCCTCCACCGCCTCCACCTTCCAAGAGCTTCACTGTACCCATGTGTGGGCCAAGGACCGGCACGGCAGGTCTCCCCTGACAGATCGGAGGGAGATCAGCAGGCTTGCGCCTACGTGCAAAAACGAAAATTGCGTCACATGTTACATATCACCGCAAACGTCGATGTGAGAGCAATCTTTTATATTTTACCAAACAATTGTGTATAATATTCTGTTTCTGTGCGCTAAATGTCATTTTAGCGTATTTCATCCTAAAAATACTGGTTTGATAAACATTTGCGCAATTACCGTGCAACATAAAAAATTGCAACTAGCATTTTTTCATTCTATAGGGCCTCTGCCTTTAGAAAACATATCATTGAATGGGGGTTTTGAGCTGTTTTCTAGCAAAAAAAATCAGATTTTATCATGTGTGTGCGAATAGTAAGAAATTGCTCCAGACAGCAAGTGGTTAAGGATCAAAAAGGGTTCCTCCATAATTTTGATTTTGTGGACGTTAATTATCCATATACTCACAGATGGAGGTGTAGCTGATCACCAGGACTGGACCCCTTGTACTGTTTTTTTTTTATCAGAGTCAGGTAGAGGAGGAGGCTACAGGGTTATTACTGAGTTTGATATCAGTAAGTTTCAATATGATTGCAGTTATTGGCTCCCAAAAAGACTTTAATACTAGACACTTTCAAAACCTATGTAATAGGGTACCAGTATGGTGTTTACATCTCCAAAAGAGGGGCGAGCATTGTGGCTATATTTTTTGAAGAGTGGAAGGCAGTCTGTACCTCCTCGAGAGGAGTGTAAATCCCATTCCCTGCAACTTACTAGTGATGGAAACTTTATGGGCAAAATAAAAAGTATGCTCCTTATGATCAGTTTGGAAGGTCATATCCAAATCTCTTTCCTATTTCTGTAAAGGGGGATGAGAACTCCACAGGAGAGGTAGTGGGGAAAGAGTAGGACGTGGCTGAGCCATGTCTCATTGGGTCTGTATCTAGGCAAAGTTCTTCAAAGGGTTATACTGAGTGGATGGGTATCAGGCCTCTCAACTGTGTAGTAAAGAAATGTCAAAGTTTCACTGCACTTCATAGGGAGAATTCCGTTTCTTAAATTGATTTGTATCCATCTCTAGATATGAAGTGTTTGAGTTGCCCCTGACTGGTAAAAGAAAGTGGTCGGAAGGCCCCATCCTGAACTCCAGGGGGAAAATAATGGGTTGACTATTCTGGGGGTTATGATGGAGAAGGTCAACCTGGGAATCCTTTACCTCCTAGAAAATTGGCCTTGGAAATTAAAGTTCAGTCTTAGTGTTAGAGTCTGAAGATTGTATAGTGACCTAGAAAGTATGGTCATTTTTAGGGTACCATTTTGGCCAAGTCATAAGAAGAATGCTAAATTCCAATTGCATAGATCTTGTCTAATTATCAAGAGAAACACGTGGTAATAGTTGGAGTTGGGTGGATGCCAAACGTTTTAATGCTGCCTGCGGTCCATTTAAACGTGAAGTTTATTGATATATACTACATTCTAGCCTGGTGGATACTAATATTTAGAGTCTCAAATATGTGAAGATTTCTCCTAAAATCTGACAAGGACCCATGTGCTTTTAGTTTTTCCAACAGGTTGAGGAGTGAGTTTTTGGGCTGGTTTGTCAAAGAGCAGGCTGTCTGCAAACCTAGCTACTTTGTACTGGGTCGACCGCCTGCTCCTGATCTTCTAACTCCCTCTCTGGAACAGCTTCTATGCCATATTAGAGCCAGCCCTAAAATCAGAGGCCATATTTTAGGGCTGGCTCTAATATGGCATAGAAGCTGTTCCAGAGAGGGAGTTAGAAGATCATTTGGGAAAGAGAAGGAAAATGAGAGGAAATCCTTTATCCTGGCAGTCGCTGTTTGGGAGAAATAGATGGTATGTAAGTAAAAAATAATACATTAGATCAGAGGGAGTATGCGATTGGCTTGGACCTTGGTGAATAATTTCAGGACAATATTTAATAATTAAATCGGATGGTAATTGGAATATTAGATCAGGTCTTTGCCTTCCTTTGGGATCACAGAGATAGATGCTTAGAGAGATTCATTTGGAAATGAGTAAGCTATTTGACTGCTGAATATGGTTTATGTTTATGAGAGAGATGATATCCACAATCTCTAAAAAGGAAAGTAATATATTAAAAAGCTTGACCCCAAGTTATTTACTTTGTGAGTATTTTATAGATACAGTTGTATACAGTAGCCAGATGGGATGACTCTACATGCATTCGCCATGGTAATAAAACAAAATAAAGAGGTCATGAAATGTGAAAGCTGTGTCCTTAAAAAGGCAATCAGAGGTCAAATGACTAGTCACCAGTATTGCATGTAGATTCCTTGTGGTCAATCCGTTCCCCAGGACTGACTTACCACACCTTACTCTGCACTGTATGTTTTTATGGAGGCAGCCATCTTGGTAGAGTAAGAGTTTTGATTCCTCATGTCAGAGCTGTCCCCTTATGACTGGTGATCTGATAACTGGTGGGGCAATGATCAAGAAGCAGTAGGAGAGGTGCAGAAAGCACATATTCAAAGAATGTATAAAGCAAAGAGATCCTTTAGCTGCAGATCCTTATCTTTAGCTACCTGTCTAGCAGGCAGAACAGTGAGCAACACAGTAGTGACATCACCCAATCTCACTCTATGAGACTCAAGCCACAGCTTAGGCATAGGAAGTGCTCTGCAATTTTTAATTTCAGGATAAATTCCAGGCAAAAGGTAAAACTTTCAGAGTACTTCTAAAGAACAGTTAACATTTTTAAATTTCTTTTTTTAAATCTTAGATCAATGCTAAATCATTTCCCATTGAGCTGAAAAGATACTTTAGGGCATGCATCATAAGGATCAGGAACTAGACAGTTAATGTACAATATTTACAAAGTTCATAATTTCACTATCATAACTTAAAGTCAAACTAAACTGCTGGGGAGAAGGTTTATGCAAAAATGTGCAAGTATATGCAAGCCTACCTGCAGATAAAGGCAGACTTGCCTTCAAGTTTGCCCTCCTTCAGCCTTGATAGTTCCATGCTCCAACTGCATTCTTGACATCTTAGAGATGCCAGAAGTGGACTGGGAGTGTACAGTGCACTGTGCATGCGCTGCAGGCAGTGTACACAAGTAAAGGAACATTTCTGAGTAATCAAATCCAGACACGCAGATAAGATTCCACTTTTACTTAATTCCACAAATGGCAAAAAGGCTTTTAACCGATTTAAAATTTTATGGCAGCTACCCTTCAACAGATAGGTCTAGGCACTCATATGTCCAGATGATTAGAGCCATCTACTCGCAGCCTACTGCTCTAGTAAGAGCCAATGAAAGCCTTTCAGAATACATTCCCCTGGGTAATGATACCAGTCAAGCTTGCCCCCTGTGCCCTTTTATGTTTACTCTCACTTTTGAACTACTACTGAGACACATTAGGAAGAATCCAGATATCACAGGCTACCCCTTTCAAACATCTCAACATAAGTTAGCTGTGCATGCAGATGATTTTCTTTTTTTTACAATTAACATATCTCCTTACCTAAACTTATACACGAGTTGGATACATATGGTGGCCTATCATATTTCAAAAAGAATACACATATTTCTCAGGCTCTAAACACAATCATTCTGTGTAATTTGGAAACTTTTCAGAAAAACTTCCCATTCAAATACATAACTACCTCCTTTTGTTACTTAGTGATTCATATAATGATTCAGTGGACAAAATGTTCAAGGCTACATTTTCCTTTCTCTGACTATCAATTGTAAAGACTTTAAAGACTAAAATAAGGGTTATTCCCCTCGAACAATATACTGAAAATAAATGTCTTACCTCACCTCTTATATTTGCTATAGATTATCCTGATAATGCTCCTTAAACCGATTTTCCTGAGAATACAATAAAAATGTCTCAGATTTTTTGGGGGACACTGTATTGACCAGTTACTAATAACACTTCTCAAAACTGAAGGAATATACATTTTCCAGAATCTCACATGGCTAGAATAATAGACTGGTGTAGACACTATGCAAATAAAATGTGCATTGAACTGGAACAGGAGGTATTACGCATTTCACTAGCAGCACTTCCCTGGTTCCTAAACAAACTCCCTTGAAACAATTCATCCCATCCACTCATAGGGACTACTCTTAATGCCTCACAATATTTGTCTGGCCAAGTGTCTCTTAACCCTGTAAAATCATGCTATGCATTAAAGTGAATCCTGACTTCAACCCTAGTTATTAAGACCAAACTGTTTACACCTTTGTCCTTGCAGCATGTGTTTTTGCAGACTTAAGTCACAGGTGTTCTATGCAGCCTTGGCCAGCAATTAGTAAAAATCACTGACAAGCTGACAGATACAGCTGCTGTAAAGATCTTCCCACACATACATACAGGGCTAAATGCAAAGCTGTGGGTGCATTTCCAGGGCCCCGTGGCTGTCCCTGTACAGACATAAACAGTGGGATGTGTGCGGAGATTTGTACAGCCACTGGGTCTGTCAGCCTGTCATTTATAAGCATTCATTTTTAACAGGCTGCTGGCAGCGACAGCAAAAAACACCTTTGACTCCCAACGCTTAAACACCTGCATGTATGGCTCTCTGTCACTATGTCAATGAGCCTTAACAGTTTATCCTTTCTCACACAAGCTCCAGAGAACATTACTTCCTTCATATACCAAGAAATAGGAGAGAAGCTTAGGGATCTCGTGCATTTCAGAACAAATATAGCTTATCTTATACTTTGCTCACAAAGCATCTATAGTTTATAAAATCCAGGAATCCGGATACAAACTAACCTTGAAATATACTGGTTCAGTAATCATTTTCTGGGACTGTGTGGTAATATGACCTGCTTTGATTCTAAAACTCACAGGTATATACTTAGGAATCGACCCAGCCAGGTACCTGTTGCATCTTAATCTCAGGAATGCAGATTTCATTCCTCCCAAGTCTGTTTGAAAATTTCTCAGTTTCAGGATCCCAAGCCAATTCCAGAAAACCTAAGAAGAACCGCAAAGCCAGCTCTTTTCCGGTAAAAGTTTGTGTTTGCTGGAATTGCTCAGCCCTTCTGGCTGAGACTTCTGGGTGATTATATTACCAAATGACACCATGGCATTGCCACGAACTGCCACACTTTTTATGTTTCTCAAATATCCATCACATAGTTTAGATCATCATGTGAGATATGAATACATGGACATATGAGAACCACAATTTCCTTCAGGAATGATCACTCTAACACTTATTAATGCAGCCAAGAGTATGTTTAATTGTAGACCAAAGTGATAACACAATACTATTTATAAACGTGGGTACACACTTTGCCTGTGTTGTATAATGATGCACTGAACTCACCCTTCTTTTTGTTTAAAAATGGAAAATATATGACAAACAAAAAATGAGATTGGGGACAACTGATGATAAAAATAAGTATAAAACAAAATATTTTATTAGATCAATGCATCATAATAAAGCATACAGTACATATATAGCTAAAATCAATATGGGGCCCCATGCACAAAGAAAATTGTATCACAAGTTACATGTATGGTATACAGCTGTAAAATAGACTGCCTATTAGGCAACCAGAAAATTAGACCAACACCTCTAGCTAAGGCATACATATATAGCTAAAATCAACATGGGGACCCATGTTTGATAATTACTTGACTGCAACATCTAAAAAATTAGTTTTTTTCTTTTGATACGCTAAAGTTTTATTATGTTAAATAAAGAGTTTACAAAACAATGCTAGGAGAAAGGGGAAGGTGTTTTTTTGGCAGATGAGACATATAAAGTATTTTCTGCTTAAAAAAACCTCTACTTCCTAGAAATTTTGTTTTAGTATAGTTCCACTTTAACTCTTGCACCCATATACACCTTTTTACATTTCTGCTATGGGCCTGTTTATTTGGAGATAACTTTGCTTTGTTTATATTGTCTTGAATTTTCTTTTGATTGTCTATGCAATCTATAGACAAAATCAGCACAAAACTAAATAAAGCATTTAAAAAAAAATGTGATCAATGTTAATGCATAAAAAAGTGTTACTCGAGATAAAAAAGTATACATTTTATTCTATACTTTGCTCTAATTATGGTACAATGCATTGGAAAGTTATTTACAAATGAAATAAAGAAACCTCTTAAAACATTCTCACTTTTTTTGAATGTTATCTTAAAATAATTAATGAACAATACACAACAGAAAGGAAAAGTTTCAATCCTACTAGTAAATTAATAACGATTAAAAAAAAAATCAGCAGTTAAATATTAGTTAAGGGGAAGACTGAGCTAATAAGAGCTGATTAGGGTAAGGTAAGGATTAATAAAGGGGTACATAGGAACACATTTTATTTTCATTAACTTGTGAGGTAGCTTTACACAGACATCATATGCAGATCAAAGGTCCCTTCTTTGATCTGCAGATGAAACAAAGTAATTACAATAGTAACAATATTGTTACATTTCATCTTTAACCCATGCTAATGCTGTTCAGATGGCCTGTTTTTGGGCAGCTGTAGTTGTAATATAACTTTATAACTTCCCCCCAAATGCGGAAGGGGGGTGGCAGTGATGGAGAAGAACATACACCCTGTGCACTTCAATTAAGTTTGTTTTGGCATGCATAGTACACTCAATGTTCACAACTGGTTAAAGATGGCAGGGCATGTCAGGAAGCTGGAGCTGGGGTTCGTGCATCAGCGCCGGCATGAGTGCCTGTGTTTGGTTCAGCTTATGGAACTTTGCCTGTGCGCGCATCTTTGCATGGGCGTGTGTGTATCTGTGTACATGCTGCATGGTGTGTGCGCAGGCATGTGTGCATGAGTAATTGGAATCCTGGCTTCTAATGTGCTATTTAGGCTGTGACTTCCGGGCTTCCTGTGCTGTGTGATTGTCAGCTAAACTTATGTTCCTGAGATCTTCTGTTCTGATTCTAGCTACCCGTCACTGACCCAGCTTGTTGGACCTTTCACTGCTATGCTGTGCTCCTGTGACCTCAGCCTGTGACCTCAGCCTCCCGAACTTGGTTTCTGTCTGTCGTTTGGTACTGCACTGTTGTCTGTTCATGACAATGGCTTGGTTCTGACCCTGTTCCTGCTTGTCATTTGGTACTGATTGCCCGCCCGTTGACTACCCGGCCTGAACCGACCAGGACTCCGTTCCCTGGTATTTCTCTCCTGCATCTGCTTCTCTCAGAAAGACTCGCTAGCAATGAGGAGACTGTCCTGCTGCAGTAACATCATCCAGCACTCATGTCTTTCTGAGTCCCTGCGTACTTGTTGAGCTTTCCATCAGGGACCAGAGCTGCAAGGGAGGCCACCCTCGATAATTCAGACTCTACCAAGGTATATAACAGAGTGTTGAAATAACAATAAAATAAAACATTATAATATACAAAATAATTCACATTACATTATTGAGTGGTGCACTAGTTTATAATACACCTGCTCAATGAGAGACACCTGAGCTCAATTAACCCCTCCCCCTAACCAGAGCACTGCAAACCTGAGGGAAAAAAAAGGGAACAGTTTGATTCCCTTGATGAAAGGGAACTGATTACAGTTGATTTTATATGAATACAAACAAGAAGTGAAATAGCACACGTGGTCGGTGATGTCCATTGAGTGGAATATTTGAACTGAGGCATGCTGGTTGTGGGTGAGGTTATTCTGTGCTAGAAGTTTTTCTTGTTATAGTGTACATTTCTCCTCTAGGCAGCAGTATAACCCCAAAGGTTTAAGACTTCCTGTGTCCCTCAATGGGTGAGAAGGAAAATTTACATTTACATACATACCTACTTACCTATATACATTTACTTAAATTTAAATTACATTACCATTACATTTGATTTTAATTACATGAATCTGAACAAGCAGTTAAAGAGCACACATGTTCAAAAGCAAAAATAGATCTTTGATTTCCATTGAGTGAGCTACATATGTAAGCACTGGTGAATGGTAAGTCATGCAAGTAAGTTCACTCAGAGCCCAACGAGAAACAGACATCACATATAACGGCTTAACTCTTGTATTTATTTGTATGTATATTTATGTAATATAAAGCAGCTAGTATTGGTCTAAGCACCAGCTGTCAGCTCTATTGCATCCAAACAAATGGAAGCAATTGAAACATGAGTGACACAAACAGCAATTATTACTGCAATTACAAAGCTTAAAGCAGCCTATATACATGCAAAACACCATTCTACTACTTATGTGATAGTTCATTCCATTCCGTTTCATGACAACGCTGTGTATTTCTCTTGCATATCCATTTCTTTAATCTTTAATGAGCCACTAAAATGAGATCATGAATCTGCACAATCTAATAGAGAGCAGCTGTAGCCCTATCAAAAGAGATGTACCCCGGATTAGACTATGTGTCTGTGTGTTTATGATAACCAAGCTGTCTCCTGCCATCATCCAAATCTATGACATATGCCAAGATAATGCTGCACTCTCCCTATGGTAAAAACATGTTTAGTCTGGAGTTGTAAACTGTTGATTGGGTTCTTACTAGTTCAATAAACTCTTGTCAAATCAGGACTTGTACAACAGTTTAACATAATTTTAGCAATATACTTCAACAGGCCAGCAGTTAATTAAACACAAACAGGCACAAATTTCATTTTAAAAAGGGTGTCAGGAAATGCATCATTTCCTGTTATCCTGTTTCTAAAGATAATGTTGTCTGAGTTAGTTATGATTTAGAAATTGATGCACCAAATGTGACACAAAAGACATTACAATGTGTTAATATTTTGTTAAGTTGCCCACATTAGACATGTGCACAGCAAAAAAATTAGTTTACTGGTGAAAAAAAACGAAAACAAATTTTTCTGCTGTTTCGGATTGGGAGGCAACAAGCCTCCAAATCCGAAACCGCACACTGAAAATGCTTGTGCGCCACCATCTTTGAGTGTATCTTGGTATACACCATGATGGCGGCGCTCTTATGTTCGGGCGTCACCATCTTAGTGTATACCAAGATATACTCAAAGATGGCGGCACGCCTGACGCAGAATACGCCGGCGGCCAATATGGCCACCACTCGTTCAGCATGTGACATCACACTGAAAATGCAGAACGAGTGGTGGCCATGTCGCGCGTTCTGCGCTTCCCCATCGCCATCTTTGAGTGTATCTTGGTATACAACAAGATGGCGGCACCCGTTTGTTCAGGTACCATTATCTTGGTGTATACCAAGATATACTCAAAGATGGCGGTGCGCCTGCAGAAAATGCAGCGGCGGCCAATATGGTTGCTCCACGTTCTGCAAACAAATTTATGTATGCCCAAATATAGTTTTAGTATATTTGGGCATATAATAAATTCATTATTTTGGATTCAGACTGAATTTCGTGGATTTGTAGGTTCGTTCGAATCCGAATGCACATGTCTAGTCCATATGCACAAGATAGAATGGATCCCAGATACCTGCTAGAGGAAAAGAAGAATACACAAAGCACAGCAAGATTTAAGTAAGAATGTGCATGCCTCTTATATTTAGACAATATTTGCTTATCCAAGAGTTCAGCTTTAAAATAAAATTAATATCAGTACGCACTATTTTTGCTCCTGTGTAGTGATGAACTAACCTGGGTTTGGTTTATGGATTTTGGCAGAAAAAAGTGCATGGGTAGCTGGGCGCTGGGCGCTTAAAGGAAATAAATATTTCCTTTAAACAATCTGTTCAGTAAAGCCTTAAGCCTGCACGTTAAGACGAATACCTGTTTTTGTTCCCATGTAGTGATGAATAAACTGTCCTGAGTTTGGTTTGTGGGAGGATTCGCAAACCAAGCTTGAAATTTGTGCAGCCCGAAACATAATGGCCAAACCCCATTTAAGTCTATTGGATATGAATTTTGTAATTATTTTCTGGCCTTTTTCAAGAACAACATGCAAGATTTTAGTTTAAAAAAAAAGATGCATATGGCTCCTCCCTCCTGAAACATACCAGGCCACATGCCCTCAGCATGGGTAAGATACTCTGCCAGGGGGCCATGTTTGGCCATGATATTACCTGGGATATCCACCAGCTTGTTTACAGTGTGAATCAGGCACCGCTAAATTAAACAGTTCTAACTGCGGCAGGAGCAGCAAGAGGCTTGGATAAGTGAACAGGCCAAGCCTGGCTATTTAGATTGTCCATTTGAGAAATCGCGAACAGCTAGAGTTAATTCTTATTCCTTGGGTGGACACAATTAATGCATCACTGCCCTAACATGTGCAATGCCATTATTCATAATACTTTCATGCAGATTGCAAAACTAAACTCTGTGCGTATCAGTAAAAAATAAGTCAAGGCAACTGGACTTGCTGTATTTTTCTTAGAGAAATAATTTTCAAGTCGCACATTTTTGCATGCACAATATCCTAAGACTATATTGAGTCAGATTATGTAGATATATTCCTCTGATCATGATGATTACCAAAATAAAATCAAACATGTTATTTCCTAGTTTGCATCTAAAACTGATTGGCTCACTAAAATCTCTCATTAGAAGTTGACACAATTTAGCTTCTGCAAAGCAATTAACCCATTATGGAGCTCAGGTTTTGTTTGATGTCTTTAAGAGGAAGTTTTCTTCAAGGATGCATATAACAGGCAGATAAGTGGATTGTATGATAATTGGAAACAATGGCTAAAGAGATTAATGCATAAAATGATGTAATTGTCCTAGTGAAAATGTCCATTACTGTTAAGGTAAAAATTCCATCATTGTTTCCCTTGTTACTAGAGATGCAACGATACCGTTTTTTTGATACTCACCGAATACCGATACTGGAAGTCCCATTAAGGAAGCTGGAAAGTCCTGATTAGCCGGGCGGCGAGTAATGACTCGCCGCCCAGCTTCCCGATTAGCCAGGAAGTTGTCTCCAGCATGGAGCCAGCTTTCTGGGCAATGAGGAAGCCAGGGGGTGGGTAATGACTTGCCATCCAGCTTCCTGATTGCCAGTTTCCTGACCAATCAGGAAGATGGGCAGCAAGTCATTACATGCCACCCGCCTTCCTGATTTGCCAGGAACTGGCTCCATGCTCCCTTGTGTCAGGAACTGGATCTGAACCCAGGGCCTCTGCTGTAGCTGGTGGTGGTTCTACCTGCTGAGCCACCTTAAAACCTTGGATAGCTGCTTGCCTGATCTCCTGTGTAATCCTCAGTTATACCTAATCTCTGTTGAACTCTGAACTCCTTGCTCCTCCCTTGAACTTCCTATTTAAGCCATGCCTCTGCACTTCCTCTTTGCCAGATTATTGTGCTCCTGCCATTATCTTGCTTCCTGCTCCCTCTGTGCTACAATCTACTCATACTGCTTCCCGTGTACCGACCTTTGGCTGCTGATTCACCGACTTCTCTCATAGTCTTCCGCTTAATACCTGATACCTTTGGCTACTGACCTCGGCTTGTTCACTGACTATGCTTCTGCCTGCTCATATACTACTACCGTCTGCTTGTGTACTGAACCCGGCCTGTTATGCTAAATTGCCTGCTGCTTCAGCTGCTGGACTCTGAGCCTGATCCCAGATCGTGACACCTTGTCACCAAGTGACGAGGGAGCATGGAGCCAACTTCCTGGCCAATCAGGAAGCCTGGGGGCGAGTCATTACCCCCGGCTTCCTGATTGGCCGGGAAGTCAGTTCCATGCTCCCTGATGATGAGGGAACATGGAGTCGGCTTCCCGGCCAATCGGGAAGCCGGGGCAGCATGTAATAACTTGCCACCTGGCTTCCTGATACCAGAATTTCTGGTATCGGGATAGGCATCAGGAGCATTTGGGCGAGTATGAGTACTTGCCCAAATACTCAGTATCAGCTAGTATCAGTATTGGTGCATCCCTACTGGTTATCCACACTTCCAATCAGGTAGCATGTACATACAAGGAAGCATGCATTTAAAAGCTCATCTTTTATATTTTATACATAAAATAAGGGTATAATTTGTGTTTGTGTGCACTAAAATTAATACGAGTGTATTTGTTACTGAAAATATAGATTTGAAAACAGGTGTGCAATTATGGTGTGACAAAACAATTGCTACCATTTTATTCTACAGGGTCTCTGCTTTTAGAAAATATATTTTGGGAGTTTTTAGTAACCTTCAGTATACTAACATGTGTGCAAAAAATTAAAAAATGGCTCTGGCAGCAAAAGGGTTCATCAATTGTTCCCAAGGCTAACATTATTCAAATACATACAGTGGAGGCTATTTTTGAATTTCTGGTAAAACCTTTGGGTGAGTTTTGTTAAATAATGGGGTGACCATTTATTTATCTGCCAGCATTAGTTCTCTCAATTTTAACCCTGACACACCAAGCGCGTGAGCTGGTATTCCCGTAGTAAGGGAGCTGCAAGCGTACAGCCTCCCTGTCGACACTGTGACGACACTGAAGAAATGTCACTTTGCTACAATGTAAAGTAGTGAGTGTACAGCTTGTATATCAGTGTACATTTGCTGTCCCCTCAAAATAACTCAACACACAGCCATTAATGTCTAAACCACTGGCAACAAAAGTGAGTACACCACTAAGTGAAAATGTGCAAATTGGGCCCAAAGTGTCAATATTTTGTGTGCCCACCATTATTTTCCAGCACTGAATTAACCCTCAGCTTCTTTAGCAAGGCAGTGGTTGTCTTGGAGGTGTGTTTGGGGTCGTTATCATGTTGGAATACTGCCCTGCGGCCCAGTCTCAGAAGGGAGGGGATCATGCTCTTCTTCAGTATATCACAGTACATGTTGGCATTCATGGTTCCTTCAATGAACTGTAGGTCGCCAGTGCCGGCAGCCTTCCTGTAGCCCCAGACCAAGACACTCCCACCACCATGCTTGACTGTAGGCAAGACACACTTGTCTTTGAACTCCTCACCTGATTGCCGCCACACATGCTTGACACCATCTGAACCAAATAGGTTTATCTTGGTGTCATCAGACCACAGGACATGGTTCCAGTAATCCATGTCCTTAGTCTGCTTGTCTTTAGGAAACTGTTTGCTGGCTTTCTTCTGCATCATCTTTAGAAGAGATGAATACCTTTGGAGAGGAGGAACTGGCTGTTCAATTCCTTCCAGGTTTTCCAGACTATAGTGGGATGGGATCTGCAATCCTGGGGCCAGGTGTTGCCAGTGGCTGAGAGCAGCCTTATTAGGAAGCCCAGTGCTTTAGAGGAGAGTTGTGGGTGTGCAACAGGCACACGACGACAGGCAGACTCTGCTGCATGTGTGAGCACAAGGGACACAGCCAGGAAGGCTGGAGAGGTCCAGAGGGTTGGTGACCCTGAGATACCTGTCAGGGAGACAGAGAGGGACAGTGACCCATGAGGGGTGGATACTGAACCGCTTGGAGCTGAGGAAAGATACTGAGCAGTGCTGAGGACTGTATTCACAGAGAAATATGGTAAAGTCATGGGACTATCACACTGGGAGTGTATGGGACAGACAGATGTCGGTGAGACCAACCACTATGTCTTGATGAGACTCCTGAATTAACTGTTATGCTTAATTTATAAAGACTGTCCTTTTATGTTAAAGTCGGCTTCAGGAGTGGTCACTTAGCGCTTACCATTGTGCTATATTCACCAAACTATCACAATATATATTTGTCCCAGATTTACCAGTACAATAGACCTATCAGTTAATGGTGCTTGGTATGTGAGCTTTAAGGCCAGGGCTACAGAGACAAATTTTAATCTACCCATTTCACAGCTAAAATCTCCAGAGCCTGATCTCTTAGTTTGCCTGAAATCATAATTCATGTGGGCTGCTAAATATGAGATTTGCAGTCAGGCAACTGAGTGATCAATCTCTTATGATCACATAATGCCATATTTTAATTGTGTAAAAGAGAGTGTTAGTGAGTAACCTACTTTCTTCTCCATATAATTAATTGGTAACAGGTAATTATTGCTCAATAACTGCTAAGTTAAGAGATGTATGGTTGTTTTCCATTTTTTTCATACCCCTCTGAGATTAATTTCACGAAAATAATTTCCCAATAATAAACCAAAAAAAAATTGTCTGCAGTGCGTCAAGATGGCAATTTTGTTTGTAGGAGATTTTTTTTTTTAGAAGTGTAGTGGGATTTTGATGCCAACCCATATATTTCATATTGATATTAAAAATAGTGTTTATGCTGATTAATATTATTGCAGTTAGTTTACTGAAAGTTTTTGCCTTGCAGAGCATTTCACATATAATAGATATATTTAACATGAAAACCTCTATTTTAATGTTCAACACACGGGCTTCAGTACAGAAGCCCATGTGTTGAAATGCTACCACATTGGTTTTCCTTTAATTAGTATAGCTTATGCATCAATAGCATAAAGAGTCTGAAAAGACAACATCCAATTGGGACGTTTTGAGTACTGTGTAAGTACTCACTTACACAGTACTTCAGTAAGTGAAGGATAAAAACATCTGCATTTGTAAATGTTTATTTAAATGTTTATACAAACGTTCCCATATGATATTTGACATTTTTTGATGGTGCATCTGTTATGGTGTCCAGGGAGCACCTGGGTTGCAGATCATTTCAGTGTGTTCTAGTAAAGATCAGACTCAAACTTTTCAAATAATACTTCAAGTTGACCTATAACAGCAAAAGGTAATTTATCTTGCAAAATGATGTGCGGGGAAATAGACAAGGCGACCCTTTCTTCTCCCATTTTCTTTCTCCTTCATCTTTTTTTCTCATCTGTCAGTTCAGACTCTATATGCTGTGTACTAGAGCCAAGCCATGCTATTAAGACAAGTAATCAGTTCTGCTTCTAGGAAATGTTACATTTTCTATGGTATTTGTTTATTTCTGAATCTTTTTTCTGTCCACATCAAATAAAGTCTAAACTGTTCAGCCATAAGGCATAAATACTGTGACTTCATTTTGCTCAGACTACATATTGTCAGGTGTAACAGATTAAACTTTGACAGCTTACATATTGATTTTAAAAAAAGCTACAATTAAGTAAACAAAACTTTATTATTTTTTCAGAAATTAAGAACAGCTTTTTTCCCCCTGATCATTAAAGGAGAACTATGGGGTCAGGGCTTTTCCCCATAGTTCTCCTAAGGGTAACGGGAGGACACAAACTAGCGTCCTCCCGTCACCCAAAGCTCAGTATACCGCGAGCTACAGCTAGAGGAGCTACAGCTCGCGGTATACTGAAACGCCGCAGCCGGGACAGATCCCGACATTACTGTCTGGATCCACCCAGCTGCGTGAGTGACAGCTGGCCCTGCCTATCTAGAGGCAGAGCCAGCTGTACCCGCCCCCTCCCCCGTCCGTTCCGCCAGTCAGCGCTGGAGGATCAGACAGGGGAGGGGGGGGGGAGAATTCCTGCAGGGAGCCGTGAGTGACATATGTACGAGCATATGCAGCAAGCAGTGTACACTAAATAAATAAAAACTGCTATAGGCAGCAAGAAGCATTTTTTTTGCAGATAAGACTTTGCATATTTGGCTGCAAAGTCTCTAGCTCTTTAAAAAAAAAAAAAAAAATAAGTTAAATTCCTCTTTAAGTGAGACTTCCATTTTAAGATACCAAGCCAAATGCATTTGCAAAGGCCCAAGGCAAATTGCTGATATTAAAATAAATAATTTCACTTTTTCATTTGTGTTATTTCTTACTGAATAACATACCAACTAGGCAGAGCTGTCAAATAACTGAAATGTATGGCAAAATATATCCCTTATTTTCAGACTGTTTCACTGACAGGGCTCTCTGCCTGATATTATAATCTATAATTAGGGATGAGCTAAATTGACATTTTTTTTCAATTCACCAAAATCATTGACATTTCTCCAAAATCTCAAGGAGGAAGCAAAAATGCTGTCTCTTTAGAAATAAAAAAAACAGGTACATGATCAGCAGATGAAAACCTGCTAATCTTGTGCATTTTGTTTGTAAACAATAGATACTGTATGTCACTCAGTAAAGATGTATGACATTTCTTTGTTATGTCAAAGTGAGGACCTGCTGATCACATGGCTATTGAAATAGTGATCACTTGGCTGTGGTTTAAAAAATAAATGTTAAAAATCCACAATCTGTAAATTAATGTTGTCTTTTTGGAATTTTTAATTTTTATATTTTTTTTTCCAAAAAATATTTATTGAGTATAAAACAAGAAAAATCATTACGGTACCAGTAGTACAAGGCACATCAGTTGGAACATAAAAGTCATAGAGTATAGCAAAAAGTGACCAACCTTAAAAGCAAATAATTGACTGTATCACCAGACGGGCTTATGAAGAAGAAAATGAATCAAGGTGTCACATTATTAAATAATGCCATCCTAGTCTAACACACCTTGGTAATTGTTTGCAGGTAGATGAATGATAAGAACCAACAGTGTGGAGAAATAGAAAAAGAGAAAGAAAGAAAGAAAGAGTAGAGTCACAGAGGTGACCCTGCATAATGGGAAGGAGAAATTGAGCTAAAACGTCAATAGAGCATGGTTAAAATGGGGGGTGTTGGAAATGGGAAATCCAAGGTTGCCAAATGTTGAGGAAGCGTGCATGAGTGTCACTCAGGATAGCCGTCAATTTTTCGTTAACCATTATCCACTGTACTATATACTTGCATGGCTCAAAACTCAAAGTAGGGGATTTCCTCGATTTAGCTATGACCAAATATTTGTAACATTTTTAAGTGAAGTTAAGGTAATGTCAGCTCCTGGTGAGCATGTAGAAAGTGTTTCTCCAAAAAGTCATTTTCACTCTATTTGGGTCTTAGTTTTTTCACCAGCATGTTCACGCTTTATGTGATTGTATCAGTCATCTTGGCAGTTTCTTCTTCTTTTACCCTTAAATTTTTCAAACATTATTGTCTTTCCCAGTGAGTTGGTTTTGCTTATAATATGTCCAAAATAAGACACCCCAGTCTAATCATCTGGGCTTCTAGTAAATGGTTGGGTTTGAGCCATTTGTTTGTTTTCCTTGCTGCCCATGGTTTTCTTACAATCCTTCAACAACACCAAAGCTCAGATGCCTCAGTACAATTCCTATCTTGCTCCCTTAACTGCTGAATCCCTTATTGTTCATCATCTTTTTTGATGTTATAACATTAGCGTTTATATATTTAGCTAAGGTTGCATCTTTTTACTCTTTTCTTTAACTTTCTTCATAAGGATCTTGAGATCTACATCACATTGGTAAATTGAAGATTGTGCATCTGGTGAATCTTTTTAGGTTTAAAGTTCTAGTCTCAGCTGAATATTTGTTAGCATAACCTTGCTGTTGTTTAGTATTAGGGAATATGTTTCATAGTTTGTGCAATCTTTCAGGTCTCATTTTAGTTGATATTAGTAAATGAACTGATTTCCTCAAACCTGTCAGCCAAAGATGGTTTTCTAAACTTGTAGGCATATGTTGGGGCAGCACTTGAATTGATTCTACTTCTTTGGTTTCCTGCAGAGGTTCTGATATATTGTTATTAATTCCTGAGCTTCAAATTCCTGTATGTGATTTTAGTGTAAATCTGACTTATCTTCCATCCCTGAAGGCTCTTCTCTGGGCTCAGAAAACGTGTCATGATCATTGATTCAATTTTAATAAATATCTTCTGTGTATTCCTTCCATCTTTGTTTGATCTCTGTTCTGTCAATGGTAATGGTGGTGATGTACTAAAGGCTAATTTTCCCTTAACGTAATGAATGTGGTAAAATAATTCACTTTGCAAGGAACGTCCAATCACGTGCAAGGAAAATTAACAAAAAATATATATATACACTTGCACATGATTGGATGATGGAAGAAAGCAGAGCTCCACTGTTCACTAAGCTAAGGGAAAAATCTCTTGAAAAGTGAACAACCTTTTTGCTTTTAGTAAATCAACCCCATTGTCTCCATGAGCATCTTTAATATTACATGAAACAATATGATATAAACATCCAACTATAATAAAATATGAAGACTTTTTTTATATAAAAAATACTGTCCCTGTCCTTGTGTTTTTCTAAATCTTATTTTTGGTATTTTTTTGTTATTATAATAACAATCACATTTACACCAGATATAAGCTAAAAACACTAGGTAAATGATTGTTTGTTTTTTCACTTTTTTTGTCATTTGCTTATTACATCATGCATAATCAGTGATCACTGATCACGATTAAGCATGATGAAATTAGCAAATTAAAAAAAGGTTAAAGTAGAACTGAAGCCCAAACTTTTTTTTCGCTTTGGCTAGAGTATGTGAGGGTTATAACCCATGTGAGCTTTTTTTGCCATCTGTGTCCCATTGGGGAGATTTCATATTCCTTCCTGTCTGATAGCAACAGGTAGCCTGGAAGTGAGAGGAATTCTCTTCAAAGAGAGGTAAATCCCAGGTGGCCAGCAGTGTCACCAGAACTGGTATCCCCATTGGAAAATGTTCAAACTATTCTTGTTCTGATGACAACCCAAAATTTGTGAATTTCTTTCACTTTCACGAGGATCTGCATTGCTGACATGATTAATGATGAATAAATTCTTCATTTGGGGGAATGGGAAAAGGTTTTCCATGAACCCAACACAACGGCGAACCTGAACCTCATCTCTAAAAATGAAATAACCTAATGAAAAGAGCAGCAAGTCAGCCGAAGATGCTCAACCTGGAAGAAGAAATGCTAAAGAGGAATTTTAACCATATCTTTAAAATGACGTCAAAGGTATATTTAGAAATGTTTAGTTATGACAATCTACAAACACATACTTCTAGATCAGGGGTGTCAAACAGACAGATGCTGCAGTGATTTTTAGCGAAAGGAGGTAAAGGTCCACTTCAAGGCCACATCAAAAATCGCTTTTAGACAAATGAAAACTAAATTCACAAGTGTACGTCCTTTAAATCACAACATATGTTAAGTACAAACAACCATTGGGATTTTAAAGAAATTGTGCTGTAAACAAATAATCGTGCAGGTACCTTCTGTCAGGCAGGATTCATTGCTAAGGACACAATGGAGCCAACATGACAAGGAATCCTGCTTAGATTACATCAAATAGAAATGGACTGCAGCCAAAACAACATATCAAAGACAGTTAAGAAAGAAAAAGGTTGTTTGATTTAATTTCTGAGAATGTAAGTAGAGAAAGATATTAGCAGATACAACTCTTGAAGTTTACAAAAAGATACTTTTGATTTGTATGTTTAATGCTAGCCACAAGAAAAGACATAATACCAGATATGGGAAACAAAACAAGAGACCACTGACAGAATGTGAATTATGCATATCATAAACAATTAAAAGATAAACATTAGATACTCCAATTACCTAATGTTTGTAAAATTTGGCACGGCTGTGCATGGGTCCACTCATACAGCCATGTCATCCAATCACCGATCCATTGACCGGAGCTACAGGATCTGTGAATGGAGAAATTCCCATCAGCAACTGCAGCAGAGGGATTTGTAGTTCTCCATGGAATACATGGAGCTTTGCTGACTTCCATCATCCACTGTGCAAGCAGAAATGCTGTTTTGTTGTATTTTCCTTGCACATGATTGGATATTATTTGCAAAGTGAATGTTTGCCACTTTCACTAATCTGTCAAAACAGACATAATTTGTATAGCTGGATTGTCCAACATAAAGTATGCTTTAAATTTTGCTTATAGCTACAACCCTAACTGCATTAGTGCAATATCCGTATTGATACACACATGGTCTCAGCATATAATTTATAACAACTTCTTGTACTTGATTTTGGTATAGTATGCATTCGAGGTGGCACAGCAGAACCCTCAAAATGTTTCACAAATCAAGCATCTGATTCTTCAGGGAGCAAGAGTGTCAGGGTACCATGCACAGGCGTCCTCACACAACATGCAGGTACCCACGCAGGATGACCAAATTAATATGCCCACACAGGATAGGGTTCTATGCACACAGTTTATTTGCTACACAACAACAAAACTACAAACCCCCTCAACCCCCCACAGGTTTAGCAGTGAAGTAATAAACCCACCGTTGGGACAAACACACACCTACAGCCAGGGGGAAGCAACAAGGAGGGGGTAACAGGCCTCAGGATAAAAGAAGAGTGGTCAGGTACAAGCCGGGTCGTTAACAGGAGGGCAGCAGCACGGTACAGGAACAGGATCCAAGAGAGTGGTCGGGTAACAAGCCAGGTCGTTAACAGTAGTGATGAGCCGAAAACCCCCGTGTTCGGTTCTAACTCGAACTTTCGAACATGGAAAAAGTTCTAACTCGAACTTAGAACTCAATGCAAGTCTATGGGGGTATCAATCTGCTGACTGTAACTAACTATACTAGAACCCTCTCTATCTCCTACAGCACACTACATGGGGCCGCGGTGTCAGCAGCCTTATATAGTGTGCTGCAGGGACTTAGCTGTGAGACATGATTGGGCAGAGTCATCGTGACTCTGCCCAATCATGGCTCTACATTTGTACTGAGCCCTGATTGGCACAGTCTTGCACCTGACCTGCGGTCAGGTGCAGGACTGTAGCCAATTACCGTTTTCGGACGGCGCAGCGCATTGTGGGATGTGCCGGGGTCGAACAGACCGCGGACATCCCATAATGTTCGGCGAATGCTAGAACATGCAATGTTCGAGTTGAACCTATGGTCGACTCGAACATGCAGCCCATCCTTAGTTAACAGGAGGGCAGCAGCACGGTACAGGAACAGGATCCAAGAGAGTGGTCGGGTAACAAGCCGGGTCGGTGACAGGTCTGCAGATAGGAAGCAGTGTTTCAGGAAGCAGGGTTTCAGGAAGCAGGGTTTCAGGAAGCAGGGTTCAGGTTTATGGGAATCAGTCAAGTGCAGGCGACGCAATACTGAGCCAGCTTCCTGACTGCAGGTAGGGCCTAAATACCCTCCCAGGAAGCACCAGGTGATGGGATGATCAGTCACAGCTGGGGCACATCCGCAGGTGAGTACTGGAGCTGCAGGTTCCTTACAGTCCCTGGCTGCTGGAGACACCCGCAGGCGAGCACAGGAACTGCAGGACCTGGCTCCAGCACCACCTGGGGGTGCTCTGGATCCTGACAAAGAGAAAACAGCTGTGTAAAAATACATATTACATTGTTCCATAAATATTGATGGCAATATTTTTTAGGCAATAGATATAAATTATATTGCCAAAAGTATTGGGACACCCCTCCAAATCATTGGAATCTGGTGTTCTGTTAAATTTCCCTGCTATTAAATATTCCACAGTCACTTGTTACTGGTATTATAACAAAGTGTAAGCAACTGGGAAAAACAGCAACGCAGCCATGAATGGTAGGCAGCGTAAAATGACAGAGCGCGGTCAGTGTTTGCTGAAGTGCACTGTGCACAGAAGTTGCCAACTGTCTGCAGAGTCAATAGCTACAGACCTCTAAACTTCCAAACTTGTGTGGCCTTCAGATTGGCACAACGACAGTGCATAGAGAGCTTCATGGAATGGGTTTCCATGGCCGAGAGGCTGTATCCAAGCATTACATCACCAAGTGCAATGCAAAGCGTTGGATGCCATGGTGTAAAGCACGCCAACACTGGACTCTAGAGAAGTGGAGACGTGTTCTCTGGAGTGACGAATCACGCTTCTCTGTCTGGCAAACTGATGGACGTGTCTGGGTTTGGTGGTTGCCAGGAGAACGGTACTTACCTGACTGCATTGTGCGAAGTGTAAAGTTTGGTGGAGGGGGGATTGTGGTGTGGGGTTGTTTTTCAGGGAAGTGAATGGAACTCTTAAGGCATCAGCATACCAAGACATTTTGGAAAATGTCATGCTCCCAATGTATATGTAAAATATATACCGAGGATAAGAGGAAATCAGGTGCAGCAATGCCAGGCAGGTGGTTAAAGTAGCAGCTGGTAAATGGGTCAGGAATACAACCCTCCCAGCAGCCAATATCAGTTGGAGACGAACTGCTGGGAACTGCTGGCTACTGCAAGACACCCACTGGTGGATATTGGAACTACATGTGCCAGGTCCGAGGACTAAAGTGCCACCAGCAGGTGCTCTGGTTCCTAACACACATTTTCCAGCCATCAAGCTATGTTTGATTATTGTCTCTGAAATATGGTTCTGTATTTTTTTTTCTTCATAACAACTGCCTCGTCTCTGGAATGTGGAGTCATGGTTTTGAAGTGTTTTCATGCACTCAATGTTGACATTTTATTAAGTTGTGTAGACAATACAGTGTGGTACTGCACTTAAAAAAAGTTCACTAGCAATGTTATGAAACTTGTTTTGCAAGTGCTATAAATTTTAAGGGATTTAACTTTATTTTATTTCAAAGTGTAAACCTTCTGATAGCTGTTAGATCTATTCTGTCTACTACTTCAAATGCTCAATTTTAACGAATACTGCTAAATAAAAAATCATGTGTTGCAGCAAAAACTACTTTTTTCCTAGTTTAAATTAATCAGATGTAGTGCTGCTGCTTTAGATAAGCCTTTAGAATAATGTAAAATTTGAAAAATGTTATTACACATACAAATTATATGATGTCAAGATGTCACTTAAGCTGCAATACTCTTAATAGTCTATAACATACATTAAGCTTATAGTGACATTAAGGGCAAAAGTCCCCCCCCCCAGTGCTAATGTAAGGACTTACCTTAATCCAATCATCTTCTTCTTTCCTGTAGTTTTTAGCTGTCCCTCCAGCGCTGGTGCGGGTCCTCCTTTTCTCTGATGTCCTACAGAGTCTGTTCGGGTGCATGCTGCTCCATATACTTACCTTGTGTCTCTCCTCGTCTCCCGGCCAAACATCTGAACTGTGAATGCACCCGCCCCAAGCTCATTTGCGGCCGCCCGATACATTTTCAGAAGTTTGGACGGGAGCGCGCAGTGGAGACACAGGTAAGTATTAACCCTTTGAAAAAGCATTTTTAAAAAAAGCATTTTGCATATATCTACTGCTTTCTAGCAGTTGATATATGCAAAAACAAATGAGGGTCTATAAACCATTTAAAGCCATCTCTGTAGCTTGTAATTTGAAAGAACTTTTTTTAGCCTTAGAACATGTTTCTCAGGGCAGTGTCCAGCTCCCTATGCCCTTTGTTTGACATTAGTCTTGAAAATGGAGAGAATTCAAGACATTTACTTCAGTAGGGCTCGCATTGAAGTTCACTTTTTGAACTTTAAAAGTGAACTTTTTGATGTGTTTGCCAAACGCAGCCACGAATCAAGCCTGAGCAAGTTTGCCCATTACTACTGATTAGCATTTTTCTCAGACAGACTGCTCTGGTCTCTTGCCTGTAGGATGTCTTCCCCCACTGTCACCTCTATGTATGTAGCACTAGGGATGAGCTTCAGGTTTGGGTCAACCATGAGACTAACCTAAACTCAAGTTATTTGCAGTTCGGGAAAACAGCGAAGTAATGCAGCAATTTACCACTATAGCAACCACTTACCAATTCTGCACTTGCTGTCATTTAACTGTGGTAAGGTGGTTTAGTAGGGCCACAGGGATTTTCTTATGTGTCTGCCCTCCCTCACTATGGAAGTCAGGGTTCCCAGCAGTCTTTTGTGAGAGCATGTGGAGATGTACAGTAAATAGGGATAGCTGGCAGAGTGTTGTTTACGGGGAGAGAAAGTTGCTGCTATACAGTACTATATATACAGTACAGTCCCGGAGAGGGGAGCTGCAATGTATAATCCCACCCCTTGCACCCATGTGCAGCAGGACAAGAGAGCTTCCATTGAATGCTGAGCAAGCTAACTCCCAATCCCATACCAATTTCTGGGGGTCCCAAGCTTAAAGTCCATTTCCACCTTTGTAAGTGATTTGCATTTATTGTGGTAATGAAGAGGTGCAGTGATGATGCATACATGTGCACATTTTCATGACATTGCAGGCTTTCTTCTGTTTTTTTATGGTTTTTATTATGCCTGAAGCCTAAAAATTCTACATTATCTCCACAGGAAATTCAGTCAGACACCAGGGTCAGATGTAAAGAAGACATAACAGCTCCCCCCCCCCTCCCTGTTATTCATTGTAACACAATCAGTAAACAGCAGCTCTGCCTTTGCACACACTGTCGGGGGGTGGGGGCGTTGCCACTATGAATAATAATGAATGGGGGGGGGGACACATGGAGAGGTCACTTGTACTATACACACACATTACTTGCAAACCACGATTGCAGCCATTTCCATGAGGAGATGAAGAGGAAAGCTAACAAAAAAAGTACGTTTTTGTGTTCATTTACATATACAATTGGGTGTACATTGCTGGCATATGTTTTAAAAAAAATGCATCAGCAAAGGTGGAAATGGGTTTTAAGGTCATGGTCAGAACAGGGGCCACATTGAAAAAGAAGTGAGTTACACAGACCCAGCCCTGGCTTGAAAAAGAAGTGAGTTACTTCGAAAAGCGTAGCCTTGATTTCCTCGTTCCACGTCACCCCGGTCCATACGCTTCTGAAGCTGCTCAAACCGTACAAGGAAACTCAACATATCTCCAATTTAACCCCTCAAGTGTAGCGCTGTATCCTGGCATGCTGTCCTTTTAACTTTCCATACCGGGCACTTGCCCTGTGGGCCGGGCCGGTCCGCTATGCCTGATGGCTGGCTCTATGTGTGTGTATCTGAGTAGAGCCGGTGCTGCACACAGACACTAGAGGGCGCTGGTGGGGGAGGGCTGATAAACACCTCCTCACCCAGCTCTCTCTACTCTGTGCTCTCTCCAGAGATTGCTGGTGCTGTTCCCTCACTGTCCCGGCCGAGATATTTACAAATGAATGGGCTGCGGTGATTTACATATTAATAACACGCGGCCCATTCATATTTAAATATCATGGCTAATTCATATGCATATCAATGACGCCACCCCCCTCCCCCCACTAAGGAAGAAAAAACTACCTGAAGACTGCAAGAACAAGGTAAGTTTAAGCATGTGTATGGTGTATACCTTTTTTATATTGGCGGCCATTGTGAACGCTTTCGTTACATTGGCGGTCAGTGCGAATAGCTCTCTCCTCCAGGCCGAAGCTACAGCATGGCTGGGAGGAGTGAGAGATAGGGTTGCACAGATACCAAGTACAGTACTAGGTACAAGTATGAGTACATGTACCGATACTTTTGAGCTCCAAGACTAGACTAGAGAAAAATTCAAAAATTAGGAGGCAGCTGTCATTTGTAAGGAGCACACGGAGCTCCTGGGATTTGTACATCTCTGTTTTAATGTACGATTTTGTTTTTATAAATATAAATAAAGGGATGCACAGATACCAGTTTTGCGAGTACGAGTACTGCTACTTGCCGAGTACTTACAAGTACGAGTACTGATACATTTTTGTTTATTATCATGTGACAGTTTTTCTAAAACAATACAGACTAATGATTTCAGGACAGTGGTGGAGTGCAAGAGCCAGGTCCCAGCTGCAACCGCTACAACCCTGGCAGTTCTCATGAAAATGCCAAGTATCGGCACTGGTACTCAAAAAGTATCTGTGCATCCCTAGTGAGAGAGATAGCTGACAGGAGGGATCGCAGCTGCGGACACGGTCTACATCTCTGTCGGATGCAGACCGTGTAGCTGAATCTGCGCCGACACTCTGTTCCTTTCGGCCAGCGCTCTTTCAGTGAACGCTGGCCGAAAGGATTGTGAAGAAATTATTGGTAAGGTCTGGGTGGACACACGGACTGGGGTTGTGTGTGTGTGTGTGTGTGTATAGATAGATAGATAGATAGATAGATATGTACAGGGGTTGTACCTTTTTTTACGTGTGGGGGGTGAGTAGAAGTGTATTAGGCTACATTCACACCTCTATTTTAGGTGTAATTAGGGATTTCTGCGTCAGGAACTCGTGTTTTCCTGCAGCAGAAATCCCTAAATTGGCGCCTACAAGTGGCACCGCATGTAATGATATGTGATATGTTTACATTCAGTTAGCAATTAATCACTCTCCCTGGACGCATCAATTGTGCATCCAGGGAGAGTGTTTTCTAACCACATGTAATCATATCACATACCATTACATGCATTGCGCAGGCGTTTACATGGAGCTGCTGTCACCTGATAATTAACTTGAATAGGTGACAGCTGCCACTTGTAAATGCCAGATTAGGGATTTCTGCTGCAGTAAAACGCAAGTTTCTGATGCAGGAATCCCTAATCGCACCTAAACCTACAGATATGAATAGGGCCTTATTGTGAGTGTGTATTAGTGTCTGTAGTACTTAAACTGGATATAGTTATATATTTTTTTAAAGTATGAAATGTGGCAAGTGGCCCCCATGAGAGAAAAAAGTTGTTGAGTGGCCCCCAAGACGGAAGAAGCGGGGGTGAAGGCGGAAGAGGCGGGGCAGCGACACCGACAGGGGAGGCGTTGCCAATGCTCCCGTTGAGCGGCGAAGATGACAAGGAAGCCATGTCTGGCGCCGAGGATGAGGAGGCCGTCCAGTCGGGCACCGAGGACAAGGAGGCCGTGTTCCAAAGAGGTCAGGCCGTGCAAGGTAAGGAATCTGCTGGCAGAGCCCAGCATAGATTCTGCACAGCCCACCAAAGAGTCTCAGGTGTGCTGTGCAATACCCTTTGGTGGGCTCTGCAGGATCCGTAGCGGGCTTTGTCGGTTCTCAGGGGGTCTCTGCAGGATCTGTGGGGGGCTTTGTCGGGTCTCAGGGGGGCTTTGCAGGATCCATAGGGGGGCTCTGCAGCCTGCAAAGCTCACCACAGATCCTGCAGAGACCCCCTGAGATCCTGCAGGATCTGTGGGAGGCTTTGTTGGGTCTCAGGGGGCTTTGCATGATCTGTGGTGAGGTTTGCAGTATCCATAGGGGCTCTGCAGCCTGCAAAGCCCACCACAGATCCTGCGGAGCCCCCCTGAGATCCTGCAGGATCTGTGGGGGGCTTTGCGGGTCTCAGGGGGGCTTTGCAAGATCCATAGGGGGCTCTGCAATTTAATTTTTCAAATTGATTCGGCTGTGTTAGGTCCCACGCAGCAGCCTTCTGGGGAACTATGCGGTGCCTTCTTACCTTCTTTGCCCGAGACTTCAGACTGGTACCCCGGAGCAGAGCGGCAGCACAGAGTATGTACCAAATTCATATACTATTATTCTGCATTGAGGTATAATGTATTGCTGGGATTTTTAGTCCTCTATAGCTGATGGTATTCTGCATTAGAGTGTAAGCTCCTCTGTACAGAGACTGATGTGACTTCTCAGTACAGCACTGCGGTATATGTCAGATCTATATAAATGTATAATAATAGTGTATGACTGTGCAGGGGACATTAGAGTGTTAGCTACTTTAGTGCAGAGAATGCCAGGGGGGTTGGGGGGCCAGTGAGATTCGATTTTCTATAGCAATATGTCTGTGAAGGTTCTCATTCATCCAGGTCACATGGTAAATCTGTAAAAAATAAGTCAAGGCAACTGGACTTTCTGTATTTTTCTTGAAGATGTTTCACTGGCCATCCAACCAGCTTTCTCAATTCAGAAACTTCTGAATTGAGAAAGCTGGTCGGATGACCAGTGAAACGTCTTCAAGAAAAATACAGCAAGTCCAGTTGCCTTGACTTATTTTTTACAGATATTCTCTATAGCAAGCTTGCTATATTGTTGCAAGGTTTGTGTATTGGTTGCAGCAAGGCTTGTGCGTCAGCTGTAGCCCTCCGGTACTTACTAGTGGCCAGCCCTGCCCCTCTGTGTTTGGCGCCACCCCCTGTTGTGAGGGGGGGGGGCCTGTCAGCGGTCACATGATTGGGCTGCTCAGTCTAAAATGCCCGGTCATATTTTTTGTCCCAGTCCGGCCCTTGTTGCAGCACATTATAGTATATTAGTGCTGTATAGTTTGGTGCACCAAATCACCACATTGTTAAGTGCACCAGAGTGCCATATCCTCAATCTCCTGATTGCCATGGCTGGTAAAAAAAATACCCTGTATTTATCATATCTGGGAGACCTACACACAGGTAGTATGGGGTGAGCAGGTATTGCATCATTAGGGCAAAGAGGTGGTTGGACCTTTGAGAGGCAGGGTACATCTGCCTTTTTTTCTGGAAGCCTGCATCCTATACAAGCAGACCAGCTGGATGAGTGGATAACCAAGCCTTCCTCATCCTCCTCCTCCCAAATGCTGAGCAGCATGTTTTCATTAACAGCTGCAAATGCACCCTTTTCTTCCTTCTCCTCCACAGCTAATCCCAGAGCTGCTCCACAAACTGGAATGGTGGAGTCGGCTGAATGTTTTCAGAACACCATGGGTAACTTGAAGCATAAAAATGCTCAAGAGTACCAGGAACATAGAGGGAGGGCACAACAGGCAAGGAGAAGCAATTGCTACTGATGTTTCTGCAGCTTACTGCCAAGTGGGCGCAAACAGAGGCCTTGCAGAGTAGGGCCAAGCATAGGTTTGGACCTCACCATATCCAATTTTCCTAAACCCACCCCACCATCTCCAAAAGCATCCTTGACCAGGCAGGTATCTCTTCCCCAGCTGCTAGAGAGGAAGGAAAAATTGTCACCCAACAACCTCCAAATTCAATGCAAGCTTGGCAAAATTCCTGGCTTTTCATCTGCTCCCATTGCAGCTGGTAGTGTCTGCCCCTATCTGCGACTTTGTGGCCTGTGCTGCATCATACTGGAAGGTACCCATTCACCATTTTTCACCAAGAAGGCTATCTGTGCATTCCAACAGGAGGAGGAGGAGGAGGGTTGGGGTGCTGGTGTTGAGGTGAAAGAACATGGGGCAGGCTTCCAGGGGTACATTTCACCCCTTCCAAACCCCAGAAGTTGTATATGCGTGGGGCATTTTGACAATTACAAGTACTTGTCAAAAGGCCCTGTTTTTTCCGGCCTCACCCTGCAGCGCCCTCAGGCGGCCGCCTGACTTGCCTTGCGCCGGGCCTGCTACTGCATCTATTACCAGCTCCTTCCACCACTGCTGGCCTTCCACCATTACCAGCACCTTTCACTACATTGGGGTGGAGATGTAATGGTGATTGAGCACCAGGACAGCATGACAGAAAGTGTTTTGTCATGCTGTCCCCTTCCAAACCCCAGAAGTTGTATATGCGTGGAATGAGATCACTGAAGACCATATTGCATTCAGTGACACTGAGTACCTCTGCTAGCAAATGGTCTCATTCATGCTCATATGAGCTTGGATTACTTGGGCTCTAGAGAGGATGTGGACAACCTTTGAAATGGTGATCTCACAGACCAATTTGGGATGGATCAGCCCTTAATCATCAATGATTACAAATCCTCTGCAGCTGATGATAAAACTTAATTTCTGCTTGAAATCTGTGCTCCCAAAAACTATTATACCTTATAACTTTACCATCTACTGCACACGGCCGGTGCTAGGATTTTTGCCAACATAAAGTTGAATTTTTGCGCCCCCCCACCCCTCAACC
>NW_017306656.1:738360-761611 GCF_000935625.1 Nanorana parkeri | reverse complement strand
GTAAACTAGCATTTTAGCCGCCCTCTGCTGATGGACCTGATGGAGAACTGCAGCAGAGGGCGGGTACAATGCTAGTTTACTATTGGCTATTGCAAATTGAAATAGCCAATAGGAATCTAGCAATGCATTCCAATGGGCAAAACATTTATTTATTTATTTTTTTTCTATTCTGACACGGCTCCGTGTCAGAAAAAAATAAATAAACATCAGTGTTTCTCTCCTTGGTGGCCGGGAGACTCCCGGAGCGCCAGGGAGAGTTTGCTGTCTGGAGATCAGTGTCCCTGGTTAGCAGGTAACCAGCAGGTTAGCAGGTAAGGTTAGCTGATCTCTCTGCAAGTGGCCGGAGCCAGCCGTAAGATCACGGCTGGCTCCGCCCAGCTGTCAGAAGCTCACTGGGATGGTAACCATTCCCATTCCACTCGGCCAGCTTCGGCTTTCAGCACGGCTCAGCCGAGCCATATGCGTTCGGCTCGACTGAGCCGCTCGGCCACGTTCGGGAGCTGTACGGGCTATTATGAATAGCCCGTACAGCACCCCTTCGGTTCTACTGAAGGGGTCCTGGGGCTGAAGCTAGCCGAAGGATCGGCCGAAGCTACGGCTAGATCCTTCGGCTAGCTTCGTGAATAGACCCCATAGTGTCAGTGCAGTCCTTATTGTTTCGCTATTTGTTTCCATTTTTTCATCCAGTTCAGGCAATTGCTTTAAGATCAGGGATTTATATGCATTCATTTTTTAGAGAGCACTTTTATATTTTTTGTAAACATCGCTGTCTTGAAAATGTTCATACATACATTTTGTACATAAATTATCTTTTTAAAGCAGAGATTTGAAAACCCTTTCAGGTGATCTCTTGAGTATTTTTATGCATGAAAATGATGCTGGTATGCTACACTCTTTTTCAAATCTGAAAGCAGTTCACCCATATTTATATGCCAGAAAACAGAATATTGAATGCGTATATTAAGATTCTATAACACAGGATGCAGCTGATGCTTTCATTTGTGAAATAACTACACTTATTTTCAACGTTCTGCTGTCTGGAAAACAGCCTAAGAACAGCCAGCCTATCACACAGAGGTGCTCATTACCACAATGTGTTATGTTATTAAGCACTGAGCAACAAAATTCATCTTTCATAGATATCGTCCACAAAAGGCTGCACTGAAATCCCAGTGAATAGTAGCAGGTGGCATAACAACAAACAGCTTTTAGCTCTTGCTGAGATTTTCTTTAACCTTGACAGATGAATGTTTACGTGTGCTGGCTTACCGGATATTCTATCTAGACAATTTTCAATTGCAGATATCTTTGTTTTAGGCTAATGTTTTATATGTAGGTGAGAATTCCATTCTCAGTGGAGCCACTTCTGACTTTTACTTAAAATGAGCTGGACCAATTAAATGAAGCAAAACCAACCAAAAGTAATTACAAGCCCACTTTAAGGTTTGAATGTACTTATCATTTTACAATCTGTAATTACAGCTAAGGCATAAATTCATTACATTTAAATTATTTACAGGCTACTTTACAATATAAATTTAAGCTTAGAAAACAAATGCTGGGAAAGCCACCAGTATTATATAAATAGAATGTTACATTAAGAATAATCATCAAAAAGCTAACATGAGCTCAGAGCAATTGATGTATTTTTATCTAACCTTTTTTTTAAGCAAAGGATGACTTAAAGTATACCTATTGCCACATGTGTTTTAGTTATGTAAAAACTAGGGAATGGTTACCATCCCAGTGAGGTTTTGTTGTTCAATATCTCGCTCAGGAGATTTCCTTTCATTTACTCTCCTGGAGGTAGAACACAAAGCAAGAGAAAAATCTCTCCAAAGTGAGGAAAAATCATTTCTTAGACTGTTGTCACCAGAACAGGTATCCGCCATTAGAAGATTTCCTGTTTATTCCAGTTTCAGTGAGAGCTGTTACATTTTGGATTTCCCATCACCTTCTATCTCAATGCCAATGGTCACCAGAACACACAGAAAGAGTGAATCTCCCTAGACAGAAATAGCACCCATTCAATAATTTCTATTCATAAGATAAAACATAATGCAAGGTCTATAAATATTCTGCAATATGATGTCTTTGGTTGCTCATTTTTACTGAAAAAACACAATAGTTTTGCCTTTTTGATGAGCCTTCTTAATAATACTTGTATTAAGTCTTTTGCTACCAACAAAGCCAAATAGATAATGACCAGGTTACAAACACTAAAGCTAGTCATACACTGTTAGAATTATTTGATTCCCCCACCTGTGGTAAACAGTATAGTTAGAGGAACTGCTGCTGGCTACTGCATTGACTATCTGATTGGATGCCAGCACTGTTCGGTCTACAATTTTCCCCCGAGCTTCTTCAACAAAAGTCAAAAAAGGGAAAAAAGTGGGTCACATACAGCTCATATTTTGGCCTATTTAGCAGGAATCATTCAAAATGTGAGTCGTATTTGCTCAGCTTAATGATTTAAAAGTTAGCCTGTAAACTAATCTGCCAACTCTGTCATTAATTATGCTCCCTGGTAGGTCATGTGCCTGGATGCTTATATATGAAATTTTTGGTCTTCAGCCTGTATGTCCTGGTAGAGGGGACGCATTGGGAGATGATTAGGATCCCCTTGGATGAACAAGTTTTGTTGGCAAGTAGGTTTTCTTCCACTTTACCCACCTATAGACAATAATCTAGTGTTACATTTGAAAATTGTCTTACCTTCTTTAGTGGTATGAATAGCCCTGCCCAGGTGCTCAGATTTTATACCATGTCTTTGAATTTTCATTAGTCCCTTCATATACTTATTTCCATTTTGGCAAATTCTAGGCATCACAACCACTTACTTAGAGGACAGAAACATGGTAAAGGCAACTTAACTTAACACACATGTTATTTTATGTAATGCAGCATGAAAATAAAAATCCTCACTATGTACGGTATATAAATGTTGAACAGAAATCAAGACAGTTCATAGTGTGTTTATCATTTTTTATGTAGTCATTTGTTCTATGTTCTCCATAAGCTAGGTTTATTCACACTGGAAATGCTGACTTGCAAACTGATGCATTTTTTCAGAGTTACCAAAATGCATGAACATGAGAAAACCAATTTGCTTCTTTTACGGTTTTAAGGTTTATTTAATAAAAGAGCATATAAAAAACAATTGGTTTCAGCAGGGAACCTTCCAACGAATGTGCTGCATTCCCTTGTTGCATTTTCCAAGATTTTTCAATTCAATAGCAGCACCATAAGAATGCACATACTTAGAAGAGCTTCCAACTGGTATATTTAAATTGTAGTATAATAATGAGTACATATCTTTCTCCACCAGGAGTTAGTCTTTGGTGCCAGGAGGCAGACAAAGGACAATTTGGCAAGGGTTTGTTGTACTAAAAAGATAAAAGTGTCACATTAAGAACCCGTGTCCCACCAAATATCACTTATCCTAACAAAAACAGGTGGAACTCGAATAATTAGAATATCGTGCAAAAGTAATTGCAGTAAGTGCTGCAAACGGGCCCAAACCAAGTACTGAGTACATATGCATGCTTGTACTTTTCAGAGGTCCGATATTGTTCTATGTACAATCCTTGTTTTATTGATTGCATGTAATAATCTACTTTTTTGAGGTTGTGGGTTTGGGGTTCTTGGGGTTTTCATGAGCTGTAAGCCATAATCATCACAATTATGACAAATCACGGCTTGAATTATCTTGCTTTGCATGTAATGAGTCTATCTCATATATCAGTTTCACCTTTTAAGTTTCATTAGTGAAATAAATGAACTTTGCACGATGTTCTAATTATTCGAGTTTCACCTGTAAGCTTTCTGTCTTCCTAACATTAACAAGAACTTAAATTAAATTGGCATGTAACCTAACTTCTAACACCTAATTACCCAACATAAAACCTAAACCCGTAAAATCAACTACCTAACCACTGACCTAGCACTGAAAATAAACACAACACAATTCTAACACGTAACTTTATGCCTCCTCGTAACATTAACAACCCCTAAATTTGACCTTCTAAGCCATGACCCTTAGTCTAAATATAGACTTCAAAAACATCAAAAACTGAACTATTACCTCGACTATTACTTACAACATTGTATACTTACATTATGTGCCAGACTTACTAGCGCCTAAAACAGTCCTGCATTGATAAAACCCAGAGCCTCTAAGGTTGCACAGATATTATTTTAAATTGTGGCTTCAGTATTTGACCAAAAAAAGATTGCTAAAGCCTTTATTGATGATGATGATAAATGTATTAGCCTTGCAGAATCCCTTTGCGAGCTGTATGACACTAGCCATATATTTTAAACAAATAAAAGCCAAATGGTTTTAGGGTGAAAGTTAAAATGGTTTCAGGGTAAGTGCACGTCATCCAAGGGCTCCACAGTCTTAAATAACATATACATGAGTTATAAGGATGCTGGGGAGTTTCATATTTATCATAAAGTCATGTCTGAATCTCTACTAAAAGGTACAGATTGCTTCTTCCAGGTGCTGGCTATAGATTACTGTGCAGCTAAAAGGTATGAAACCTCATTTTTGTGTCTCTGCATATTTCTTCAAAGTTGCTTTTTCTGATTGTTTTACATCTCTGCATAACCACCTTTTTAGTTATAAGTTTATAAGAGCATTATATTCAAATCTATATTTCTATGGACATCGCAGTAATAAATGATCCTTGTTTTGTCAAATGCTGCAAGATAAAAAAGAGCAGTGTTTTTTTCTGTTGCAATTTCTTTGAGCAATATCTTCATTATGGAGTCTGCAGGTTTCTTTTGTCATATTTCTGGAAATTGTTGGGGTTATGTGAATTGCTGATTACAAGACAATTATTTGACAGGATAAACTGATATCCTTCATGGCAACGTAATTATTTAAAAAGTATAGACACAGGAGGTGCTCACCTATTCTATTCATTAGCAGCAAATACAAAAAAATAAGGGGGTTTTGATGTGTCTGGCCTGTCATTATGAGCATATCCAGATAATTATTTCAGAGCTTCTCCCCAAACATTGAGAAAAGGAAGATTTGTGAGTCATAGCTGCTGCTCTATGACCCTACAGTGATGAAGGTGAAGTGGTAATCCACCTCCATGATGTAAAGGAACACATTAAAAAAAGTAGTTTCTAAATTGAATTGCTTGCTCTCTCGGAAGCCGGCGGAGAAGTGAGTGTTTTCATTAGCGATCAAAATAATTTGAATCAATCAAAAAGTTTAACGATTAATTGAGAAATTAATCTTTAATTTCCACAGCCCTATAATTAATATCACAGAAAATAACATAAAAGTATGGAAATCTATTTTAAAAAATGCTAGTAAGATACATCAATGCACTATAATGAGCTGCACAGTGTATTTAAAAACACATGGCAGCACCCGTTAACACATACAGCAACACATGTTATTGCATATATTTACAAGTGCATAGGGTGTGAATGAGCCCAGTGACAGTAACTAAATTATCCATAAATATTATCAGAAGCTGTTTTAAAGTGTGCAAATTACAGTTAACTCATTTGCACACAGGATTTGTTGGCATTGGTTATTAAAAAGCATATGTTAAATTGCTAACATTTTTACTGTTTGTTAAAGTGTGCCTTTTTTTCTATATCATGTATACTGGGCCTGGCACTATGCTGCCCAGCAAAAGGAAATACAGGTAATGATTGGGTTACCATATATGCCCTGCATTTGGGCAAGATTCTTTGGCATTGTTAGGTGTTGGCGCCCAGGGAATGTTACCTGGCTAATCTCACTCCCTGTCATGGCCTGCAGCGATCCAGTATGAACCACAACTGCGGAGGATTGGGTGGTAGTAGTTGAAGTGGTGTATTACTCTAAAAATGGCACTCAGTAGAGAACCCCAGGCGTCACTCTTAATCTTGAACGAAGAGTTTGGAGTTCGTTACATCATCTGCCAAAAATAGGTTGGGAACTTTTTAGGGAGGAGGAACATGGGAAGGTATTACTGCATACCCCCACCGGGAATATAAAGAGAGGACTGTTATGTGCAAAAAGGTTAAATAGAATTCTTCTCTAAACAAAAGGTTTAACTGAGAATCAAAGTCAGGCAATTTATGCAGCCAGGGAGCTCTCTCCCTTATCAGAGTAAATCAAAGTCACATGAGTGAAATAACAGCAAACAAGGAGGTATGTACTGAGCTATTGTTGAAGATAATCTTATCTGTTGCCTAAATTCTGACCCAAAGCACAGTGCTGAGAACAGACACATGTCACTCTGTGGGGTTGATTTACTAACCTAATAAACACGCCACAAACAAGTATACACCTCTGTAGTGTGTTCCCTCCCAGCATGATCTATTGGTGGAATCTAGACACCTTTGTAGTGTGTACACACCCAGCAGGTGTGTTGTGCAAAGCCCTGCATGAATTGCAAGGTGATATTGTGTAAATTAGCTCTACACTGTGTTGCTTGCGTTGATGAATGCAGGAATGTAAATGCATGAGCTAACCATTTTTGTCTAAACTGTAAAGCAGCATTATATATACATCATGTGCATGATTGTTCCATATATGGCATTAGTGGAAATATGCTTTTAGAGACTTTTTGGTTGATAAATACGTTTTGCTGTGTAAAAATCACACGCACCTAGTGCGTGCGTGTGTTTAGGTTAGTAAATCACCCCCTAAGAGTCTGGTATCATTCTGTTCTATTTATTGCGTAAGCAGCTCAATTTTTACAGAGATCTATATAAGTGGTACAGCCTTGTCATGCAGCAAAAAAAATTAACATGTAACACTGCAGTAAGCATATTTGTGTAATTGTAGGCATTTTTAAAAATATGATCTCTCTGAAGTCAAAATAAAAGTGAAACGGAGTTCACATGTAATCACTTATACAAAATGGAGTTCACATATAATCACTTTTACACTATTTAGCTTAACCCCTTCATGACTGAGCTTGTTTTTAGTTTCTGTTCGTAAATGACTGACACACTTTTGACATTTTTGCTGTGTGATTCTTCCACGTCAGTAATATACTTTCTTACAAAGTGCACCCACACATATTATATATTGTTTTTTAGAGGACAGATAGGGCTACATATTTATATCACATATGTGTGTCTAACGCCTCACTTAGGACAAATAAAATATAAAAAAAGAGAAAAAAAACGTTAAAAAAAACATTTTTCCCAGTTTTGATTTGTAGTATTTTTTTACAACACCAGCACAGCTAAAAAAAATGCAATAAATACATTCATTTATTTGTCCCTTATTTTATTTTTTCTTTACACATTTTTTTTTTTACACTTTTCACAATTTTTATTTTTTTTTACACTTTTCACTTTTTTTAAACTTAAAAATTGTATTTTATTTATTTAATTATATCAAACAGTCATTGTGAATTAATCTCACTGTTACTGCTTGATAAATTAATAAATTTTTGGTTATTATCAGGCTGCTTCAAACTTCAGAACAGCCGATAATAAGTTAGTGACACTGATCCTGCAGCAGTTCAGGATTCAGCTGTCACTATAGGTTTTCTGATTGTTGCAACAACGATCAGCAAACTGAAACATTCTTCTTCCAGGAATAGATACATTATAGGAATAGACACATTATGTATCTATTCATGAAAGAAAAAAAGAAAAAAAAAGCAGTATAGCTTGAGAGAGATATCTCTCTCGATCTATACGAGCTGTCAGAATGCCGGCAAAAGCCGGCATGTGTGTCCGCTTTGCTTTGACTCTCAGACACCCGATATTAAGGTATCGGGTGTCTGAAAAAGGTTAACCCTTTCATTAATGAATGCCTCTGTAGTAAGGGCATCCATTAATGAATGTTAAAAGCTGATTCTCAGCGATTAACAGCCCTCTAAAGAAGCAAATAACTCGTCACGTACAGTGTACGTGACAAGTCATTTGGTCCCTTTGTGGCTGGACGTACAGTGTACGTCTCCCGTCACGAAGGGGTTAATCCAGTGTTGTACCAAACATTTTCAGATGTTGTTTGTAATCTGTGAAACAATTAATTTCAGTTAATGCCAGTGTAACACACACCATCACATTTAAAGTGCCACTAAACTCAAGAGTTACATTTAAAAAAATGCATTCTAATACCATAACTACTAAAAAATCTGTACCTTGTTTGCGCATCATTTAGCTGTAGATCCTCAATCATCTTTGAATTTGTGCTGACACTGTCCTTCCTTCTAGAGTGTGGCTGCTTTTGTTCCCCATGGTCCCTGTCTGTGTTGTAAAGTAGCCACTGCTCCAAGCTCTTTCCTGTGATAGGCTACAATCTCAGCACAAATTAGTAGACTAAGTGTGAGATTGTAGTCCATCACATGAGTGATCTTGGAGCAAGCTTCCTCCAGAAGGAAGGACAGCGTCGGCATGAATTCAGAGATGATTTTCTTTTTTTTTAAGCTCATTTTTTCTTTACAAACAGCTAGGGATGCACAGATACTTTTCGAATACCAGTGCAGATACTTGGCATTTTCATGAGAACTACCAGGGTTGCAGCGGTTGCAGCTGGGACCTGGCTCTGGCATCCACCACTGTACTGAAATCATTAGTCTGTATTGTTTTTGAAAAACTGTCACATGACAATAAACAAAAATGTATCAGTACTCGTACTTGTAAGTACTCGGCAAGTACCAGTACTCGTACTCGCAAAACTGGTATCTGTGCATCCCTTTATTTATATTTATAAAAACAAAATCGTACATTAAAACAGAGATGTACAAATCCCAGGAGCTCTGTGTGCTCCTTACAAATGACAGCTGCCTCCTAATTTTTGCATTTTTCTCTAGTCTAGTCTTGGAGCTCAAAAGTATCGGTACATGTACTCGTACTTCTACCGAGTACTGTACTTGGTATCTGTGCAACCCTACAAACAGCATTTGGAAACTCGCTCAACCTGTAGCACAATATTGTGCATGAACTGGGAATCGCCAATACTCAGGAAATGCTCCATCCACCTCAGTAAGCAACTAATATAGGTTCTGGTACACAGCTTCATGTTCCAATCCTTTATTAAATATCAGGTGAACAGTTCACATCATAAGCCTGCTTATTTTTGGTGGTCCTGCCACTAACAAACTTCCTGATCTAGGATGACAATGATCACTCACTGAACTGGGAACAATGCTATCTGATAGGAGTGTAGCACAGGCAAGGAGCACAGGAAGATTTCAATCACTAGATTTCTGGCAGGAGCAACAGGTATTTTTTGCACTTGTCAAGCAGATACTAAAACAAAACACTTTAAGTGGCATATCTAACTGACCAAAATGGAGGAAATAAAAAAAAAAATCTTTGTTAAGGTTTACATACACTTTAAGTGTAATACTGGACCCATGTTCACAGCAAATATGCACAAACTAAGTAAAAACACAAATGCAGTGTATTTACCCGCAGCATTCACTCCAGATTTCTACGCAGCCCACCTCATTAGTATGATGCTATGGCACAAGACAGTTGGTATAAGAGGGCAAGGAGTATAAATCTGACCCTGTTCTTAGTGAGTTTCAGAGTGAGACACATAAACAAATGAAATAGTTTCTCAAACTCAATTATGTGGTTTAATATTTTTTTCAATATATAGCAAATACTAATATATTGCATTCAAGAAACGGTAAGATAACATTGTATTTAAGAACACTATCAACAGGTTGTTGCCCTAACAAGCATGACACGTTTCCCAAGATAAAGGTTTTTACAGTACTCCAGTTGAGATTTATGAGGTTTATATTACATAACCTCAGGCAAACCTGCTATTCCTGTTACATTAATAATTGTAATACATTTCTTTTGACAGCTTATCACATCCTGCCTGTGCACTTACAATTATGTACATTTCCCCTATATATCAAAATGGAATTATCCCCTTCTTGTACCAATGAATTTTAATTTCCATCTATAAAGCATAAAAAGTAACATTATATGTAATAAATAAAATATATTCATTTACAATTGTACAATAAAACGAGATAGTAATGAGCATGGCAATATTTCACTATGCTACCAGGTTGATAGCCGGACAGTTAAAAATGTTGTGTTTTAAATAAATGCAGAGTTACAGATTAAAAAAAAGTAATTGCTCTCAAAAATTATGAAATGGTAATAAAATTTTAACTAGTTACAACAAAGTTTCCTTAGCACTAAGTTACCCATAAATCAACAAAATCGAGACAACATAATGTACACATGTGTGTAGGATACACCATGCCAAATGAAGAGAACTAGGTATTTTCTAAAGTTCACCACTAACTATAATTAGTTAACTGATGATTATAAAAAGGAAGTATACTTTTTGTTGAAGGTATTTAGCTGATTTTGCTTTAGTCTTCTAGGAGAAGAGACAATATTATAGGTCATAGCCAGTCAAAGTGTATTCTGCTATAACGTGCTAAGATGCCTTAAAAGTAGTAATGTCTTCAGATAGCCAAACAAAGGGCTTCAGTTCTATATATTCCTGCGTCTCTCAAATAATACAATAATCAGTTACTTCTTTTTTAATTGCATTTTATGTGTATATTATCTTTTTAATAAGGTTTTAAAGAAGAAGAAAGATACAGTTTGACTCTATAGTCTGTACATTACAATACGATTGCTCAAATCGTGAAATTTCTCATTGTTTCCAGAAGGTAAATCCTTACAAGTTTGTCACCTCCTTATACATATAGTTACCCCAAATAGATGTAAAGAAGTATACCCCTTTATCGCTAATTATTCCTTCACCTATCAGGCAGATCCAGCTTAACATATACACTAAAAGCTAGGCATGCTGGAGGGTTAACTGGCTCCTGTCTAAATTGACCCCGTTTGTGCAAAAGGGATCTTAGATTGTAAGCTCCTGGAGGGCAGAGACTGATGTGAATGTGCACTGTGTAAATCACAGTGTACATTGTTGGTACTATACAAGTACCTGTAATAAATCTGAAATAAAAACTGATAGAGAGTGGATACACCTACCCCAGCCCGCAAAATGTTTCACGTATGGCAAAATAATATATCCACTAGGGGATATCAACACCTCCCTCGTGATTTGGTTGCTGTAGTGTTTTATATGTATTCTAGGGGTTTTTAAGTGTTGTAGAAATATTTCCTTGTTAAAGGTAGTGTATCCATTTCCAAATACATTTTTGTGTAGTAAATGAAAAAATACTGTAGATAGATTATGGACTTTGCAACATTGTATTATATTTGTTGCATATACTTGTTATTTAGCACTGGTTATATATGTGGATATAATATCATTCCCTTATAGTGTTATTTTTGCTAGGGCCTTATTTAAAAGCATTGATGTGATAAGAGTGTCTGATCATTAGTGCAAAATTCAATGGAAATAAGGGACATCCCTGGTCAGTATCACTTTGTAATCTAAATGGAAGAAACAAACAATGATTTATTCTAATTCGTATACAACGATCCCAGTATAGCATTTGAACCCACTATTTGGGGCCAAAAATAAATGTATCACTGTCCACATTCTATCAAAGGCTTTAGTTGCATCCAAATATAATAAGACTAGTTCCCATGTTATCCGAGGGTAGTGGTATATTTAAGAAGGTGTGCTGAATATTAAAGCAGAAGTAAAGTGCAGAAAATAAAAAAGAGGTAGGAATTTTTGGCAAAAGAGACATGCAAAACCTCTACTGCCAAAAAGTTCTTCCTCTCTCCCCAGCAATTTTTTATTTTTTGTGTACACTGCACAGTGCATGAGCATATTGTGCACACTCTCTAAGATGCTGTAAATGGGCCAGATGCAGGAGAGGATGTAACTCTTGCATGCATACGCAGGAGTTACAGGAGGCCACCCAATGGCTGAAGAGAACTTCTGAGAATTCAGATGTGCCAGCGCAGGAGATGGCGGCAGCAGGGGACAGTGCAGAGGACCTAAGATGAATCCTTTAAGGTAAGTGTGCCTTCATGTGTAAATATGCTGTGCAAATGCAAAGTGGTTTACTTCTGCTTTAAGAGCTATAAATGTATTAGGCATAAAGCCTGTTTGATGGGAATGTATCATTGTATGTATTACCGCAAGAAAGCTATTAGCTAACAAGGCCTTATCTGCTGCTATTTCACTATTTAACCATTAGCCCGGCTGTGGGGAGATGAGGAAATAGTGTCATTCACCTGGCTGGGCTGTTTGGTAGGGCTGTGTAAATCTGTGTGAGTCTCTCCCATCCTCTGGAACTCTTTACCCCAACCTGTCCGTCTGTCTCCCACCTTGACTGCCTTCAGGCGTTCCCTGAAGACTCATCTCTTATGGGAAGCCTATCCCACCTCAACCTAACCACTGAACCATCATGTTCTCAAACAATTCATCCCCACGCAGCTACCTCCTCATGTATCACTTACACCTCATTTTTAGATTGTAAGCCCTAATGGGCAGGGCCCTCCTTACCATCTTGTCTTGAATTGTATTGTGATTGTAATGTCTTCCTTATATTATAAAGCACTGTGCAAACCGTTGGCGCTATATCGTGTATAATAATACTAATAATCTCAGGAATTGATGGACAGAAATACAAATCATTTGGCAGGTAACACAGTTTCCATATATTTCAATCATGTACTTAGCTGTTTATCTGGAGTTCAGCTTTACTAGCAATCGGGTCATATTATTTTCATCAATACCATACATAGGTAGACATGTCGATTCTTTTTATTTTCGGTTGTAGTTTCTAACCCTTAGTCCATACAATATTTCCACAACTAATATTCTCCAATGAAATCCACCAGAAAGGAAATAAAAAAAGACACTGCATATCAGCAAATCCCTGTAAAAAGTGATTTATTACAGACACTGATCCAGCTCAGATAAGTTTCACTGCAGGCAGGACTTAAACATAGAAGACAATCACGCTCTGTCTGAGGTGAAATGTATTAAAGGGAGGCATTCATTTGTAACTGAATCACTGGTCTGTCTTTTTGACCTCTCTGCTAATGATTTGTGTCCAGCAAGTGTTCTGACATTCCTGGCAGGGGAAGTGATCTGGGCTGAACAACCATAAGAACAGGCACTGCAGTATTTGCACCCTCCGTAGACCTTTGATTTATTGACCTAAGAAAAGGAGCAAACACTTCACCCAGAACGTGTCGGCATTGAACCATCTGGTATAAGTGAAGGCTTCTATACTGCGCTGGGGAGCACTCGAAGCAAGACGGAAATTGTCACAGAGTGCTCCCCATTGACCCTACTTGTGAACAAAACTTTTAAGCTGTCTCTAAAGCACTTCCTGTAATTTGCTTACCATGCTGAAAAAAAGATGGGCAAGACAAAGATATATAAACTCTGTTACTGAAAAAGTAACAAAAACCATTGCACTGGGAAGGATGGGAACTTCATAAGGGAATTCTGATGTGTCAAGGAGAACAGAATAAGAATTGTTTTAGAAGTTCCAAACTAAAATCTTTCACTGCAGCAACATAGTAAAAAGTGCTATGTTTCTGAAAATTACATTATTCTTTTGCCAGGTCCAGGAAATGAACTCTCTAAATTTAGCAGCAACATTTAAATCTATAGAAGGAAGCCAGATGTAATTAAATTGAGGGAAGGCAGTTTAAGCTAATCAAATGTGACTGCAGGACACACCATGTAAGCAACAATTCTATCAATTGCACCTGTATAACGTGATCTAATATTATTTTGTTGGGATTATTGCTACCACAATAAGACAGTTTTCAAAATGCACACATTTGCTGAGTGCACATACAAGTTCATAAGTGCAAATAGTATTGCTGCTACCATAAAGCAGGATATCAATAAATTAGAGTGTAATTTTGAAGTCTAAATCATGCCAGAGTTTTGACAGAGAGTTGTTTTTAGTAGTGGGTGGTGCAGGGGGGTTCCTGTGTGTGAATCCACTGTAGAGAGTTCACAAAAATAAAGCAATAAAAACCAGAGGTTCTAACATTTATATACTTTGTCTCTTTGTCTAAAGGAATTAAGGAAATGTTTGAAAGCAGTTAGGCTTTAAATGAAAGGTCTTTATTGCAATTTTCATATTAGTTGTCTGCAAGCTCCAGACAAAGTGCACCAAGCATCCATAGATTACGCACATGCAAGTATCATTACATCCACAAAAAAATAATGCTTTCTTTTTATGTGTAAAAAATAGCAAATTAAATTCCAACCCTTGTATACAGTTGTATGATGTCACCAACCTGCTGCTAAAAAAGGACTTTTCTTATGTAATGGTATTAAATTAACATTCATTTTAGAGCACATTGGGTCAATTTGCTAGGCTGCAGTGAAGATGCAGAAGGGAGTTGGTGCTTTTCAATGGCACCCCTATGCATAGCATTCTCAAGCTCAGGAAGCAGGTTTTTATTAATTTTACTTTAATAAAGCCCATCTTATCCACACACAAGGCTTTATACTGGCTGTCTGGTTGCATGCTGTTTTTGTATCTTTTGTTAAAACACACATTTTAGGCCTGATAATTGCCCCCCAAAATATATATTTTAATCATTTTCATGACATTAATTTTATTTTTACTTATTTTTTTTCTTGTAGGACCATCTCTGCCCTGGTCAAACAAATGGGTAGTGATAGCAATGCAAAGTGGGTAAAAATAATGGCAGCTGAGAAGGGGGATCCAGTTGAAATTTGTGGGGCTGCCAAATTCGGTGGGAGACTCATTTTAATATCCCTTTGACCTCATCCTTTTCCTGTGAGTCTTCCTTCAGGCACAAGGGAAGGGTAGACAGCAGCACAAATTAAGTTGGGAAAGAGAAGCTGGACAGTGGGACCCGTCTGATGTGTGTTGGCTACTGCTCTTTCCCAAAGTGAAGCCTTGAAACTCAAAGCAGTAACTCACCCACCCCACTCTCTCCAGTAACAACCTTCTCGTCCAAGGTTTTTGCTGAAGCAGAAAAAAATAATGTCTCCAAACCTCCCACATGCCCAGTGCCTGTATGCTAGCTTGGGACTGCAGCTGCTGACATACCAGCTGATGAAAACAGCCCCATCCTTTATTTCATGGCCTGGGCATGTTCTACATTAACATTTTCTCACTCGCCATCACTATTTTTTTAATGTATTTATGTACCGCTGACTGGAGGTGGTCCAGTATGTGCTTGCTGTACCTAGTCTGCCCAACTGCACATGTCAGGTCAGAGAGCCAGTGTGGGTGTCAGACCTGGGTCACAGAGGATAGCAAACACCCATTAAAGATGTTACCAATAAAATCAATGCCTTTACTATGTATGTGTTTAAGTAAGAAAAGACCAACAGTATATATGTGGGTATAGTGAGGGGTTGCTGTGCACTTGGGGTGAGGGTGCATGGTGTTTTGGGTGCATATTGTATTTACATTGTCACTAAAAAGTATGCAGTGCGATGTTACAAAAGAAAGGCAGTTCTTGAAGGGACTGTCAGCAACAATTGCCTGATACACTCTTAAACACCCCAACCTTGAAGTTATCATAAAAAAGGAGGAAAAGTCACAAATTAATAGAAAAATTGACAAGTGAAGAGCTTGCTATCAATAATGTTTTGCGGACAGATATCACAATATCCTGTATATATGGAAATACTGCTGTCTGATTTACTGCTGCTGTACTCACTGCTAGCTGCTGTTGGTGCTACCATGACCTAAAAAAAAAAAGGTTTTCATTGCTTTCTAGCTTTACTAGAAGTTTCAGGGTGATTGACAGGGAGGCCTTATTTATTTTACACAGAAACACTTTAAATGCCAATTTAAGTAAAATTATACAATTCTCTCATTACTACAGACTCACATACCCAGTAGCCCATTTTTAAATGTGTGCAGTTTTTTTTTGGTTTTTTTACAGAACGATGATATTGATGGCTAACTGTAGTTTATAAGATTATAATTTTGATATTGATCATTATGAATTTGTCAAATTTTGATCCAGATGTTTATGACCTTAATGTTACCTTTAAAAAAAAACTTTGTGGTATTCATAAAGATTGTATGTGAAATACATAATGATAACACTTGGTGACAAACATTATTCTCTGGCATGGTTCATGGGGCATGATTTAAACATAAGAGCAATGCTAAACACTGTCCGTGGTGCTGAAATGTCAAATTTGTAGCCATAAATATTACCACAAATACTGTATGGCCAAAAAGAATACTGAATAATAGCAAATAATAAAAAAAACCTCATTAACCTCATTGCTTCAAAAATCTAAAAAAAAAAGAAGGAAAACGATGAAGAATCAATACACAATGGTCCCATTATTCACTACATTTCTAATGACAATGCAAATATGTACTGAGAACACAATAGAAGACTAGGATATAATGATCGATCACACAAAAGTTGTTTATTCTTAATGTGTAGTTGCTGTGCATATAGCTGATGGCTACTAAATATGGAGATGCAAATCAATATTGTTACCAAAAATATACCCCTAATCCCCCGACCAAGCTAGCAGATTATTGGTTTTTCAAATACTCTATTAAGCTAAAAAAACACACTAAGCATACACAATAATTTCTGCTTATCTATTGAAATAAAATAGAAAAACAAAAACATAGCATCTTATATAAAACTAAAACAATATTCACACTATTCAATGAGCATTCACAGTTTATGTAAAAATTTAAAAATAAGAAGGTCCTCAGTACCAGAAATAAAAAGGTAAGCATCCTAAACAATCTGATTGCTTCATCACTGCTAAAACCTAGAAAAATCAGTTCGCTTTTTTATGCATTGTACACCAAGGATGCAGTGGCGTAATTCTATACTTAAAAAAATGGTTCATAAAGAAAAACACGGATTGCATTTAAAACAACGACCGAAAATCCAGTGAAGAGATGCCAAATAAAATAAAGATATGTAAAATGCCAGAGTGACCCAGGAACAGCAAGTCCTATTTCAATATCTGGCGATAGGAGAAAGCCAAGAACGAACAATGCACTGGTCAAGAAGAACAGCATCAATAATAGAACAAAATATATACAATCATTCTACATGCAAAAAACAAACGATAAGAACAAATTATACCACAGGAAAATCTCAGTGTTAATTTTAGTGTAAAACATGTTTGCTATTGCACTGTTTTAGTATAATCTTTATTTATTTTTCCCTCAATTTGTGTCACATAATAGCTGTAGTTTACAGGAAGATAGTTATGTAGCAAAGGGAAACCTCTAAATCATGATCACACTATGGCAGATCAGTTCTTCTCTAGATGCAAGCACCTCACACTGCAATTCTTCAGATGGATCTAACACACTCTTGGACCATACTTCCCTCTTAGTGTACCCACATGCTTTCCTTCACCATAGACAGGACCTTACTAGGCCTCAAGTTCCACATGTGCCTCCCCAGCTTGTCATGGACAGGACATCACCATGGGTTTATCAGTGCATTTCCCAAATCCCCAAATCACTCTCTCTTTAGAGCCTATTTCCAACTTTGCATAGGTATTAAAAAAACCAAAAACATATGCCAGCAATGTACATCGAGCGTACAGGAAAAAGGCATATGCAGTCGTTGAACATGAACACAGAAATTTACGCTTTTTGTTAGCTTTCTGCTTCTTATCCACATGGAAATGGCCGCCTCTGCTCTGTGTAAATTACAACTGAGCTCTCTCTGTGAGCTCTCCACCCCCCATTCATTAGTATTCATAGTGGTACCCCCCGGACAGTGTATCGTGTGTAAAGGCAGAGATGGTGTTTAGTGATCATGTTACACAGAATAACTGTTTACAGCCTGCTTTACAATCTGCCCCCAGTGTCAGACTGAATTTTCTGTAGTGACAATTTTTAATTTGTAGGACTCAGGCCTAATAAAACATTTATTTAAAAAAATGAAGAAAGCCTGCAGTGTGAGTCATGAAAATGTGCACATTTACTGTATACAGTTGTGTGAAAAAGTGTTGGCCCCCTTCCTGATTTTTCATTGTTTTGCACGTTTGTCACACTTTAATGTTTCAGATCATCAAACAAATTTAAATATTAGTCAAAGATAACACAAGTAAACACAGCATGCAGTTTTTAAAGGAAGGTTTTTATTATTAAGGGAAAACAAAATCCAAACCCACATGGCCCTGTGTGAAAAACTGTTTGCCCCCCATGTTAAAACATAACTTAACTCTGCTTTATCACACCTGAGTGCAATTTCTCTAGCCACACCTGTTCGCAATCAAGAAATCACTTAGATAAGACTTGACTGGCAAATTGAAGTAGACCAAAAGATCCTCAAAAGCTACACATCATGCCGAGATCCAAAGAAATCCAGGAACAAATGAGAAAGAAAGTAATTGAGATCAGTATTGTCATGTAAATAATGTATAACATATTAATGAATGCTATTTACCACTGCTAAGCAAGAGATTATGTAAGATGAATCACACTAAAATTATTATACACATCAAGTCCATAATGGTCTCTAGTCTACGCACCCTTCTAATTTAATTTCTATAAATTGCTTTTGCAGCATTACTTAATATAGACAGGGCAAAATCCAGATTGTAGATTGAAGTGAAGATGTTGAAAAACAAAACAGTGAAATTATAATGTCCTTCATATCTTAAGTTTGTGTAATTTCAGCCATACAGCAATGTGGAATTGATGACAAAGTGGGCCTAGACAAATGAGCAAATGTAGAATGTCACACGACTATATCATTCATAACTGATCTGTCTTGCACGGTCTGTCTGATTAAGTTTAAAATGAATAATAAAAGCTGTGCTGTGTGAATAAATCTGCAAAGTATCAAATATAATAGTTACTGGCCGTTGAACAATGTGATACAATGTGAAAAGAGTAACAATGGAAGAAACACATGTGTATAACATGCACCTCAGTGCAAATATGTTACTACAAAATATCCATAATGAAAATTCAAATACAATAGATACTGGCCGTGAAAAACTGTGATGCAATGTGAAAAGAATAACAACTAGAAAAAATGGATGTGTATAGCATGCACCTCAGTGCAAATAATATATGGCTACAAAATTGTCCATAATCCTGGATCTTCAACAGTCCATTAAGAAAATAGAAGATATAAAAGTAGATGTAAAGTAATCTCAGTCTCCTGTAACCATCAACAGAGACATCTAATGTAATGCACCTCACCTTTAGCAGAGACCCACACGAGTCTGTATTCACTGTTCCTCTAATTCAAACCAGGTAAAGGAAGCACCTGAGTTCGAATCGAACATCGGCAGTTCGAGCGCTCGACGAGCGCCAAACTTTATGGGATGTTCGCGGTCTGTTCGACCGCGTACATTCCATAATACAAACTGCCCACTGAAGCTCTGATTGGGCAAAGTCTTGCACCTGACCACAGATAAGGTGCAAGACTTTGCCCAATCAGGGCTCAGCGGAGAAGGGGCCTGAAGGTATGGCTCCCAGCCTGAAGACGAAGTGCAGGCAGGGGGGCGGGGCAGAGGAGCCGCGGATGGACTGAAGGAGAAAAGCCGACGGACCGCCGGGACAGCGAGCAGACGGACCAGGGGACCGAAGGCCGGGACAGCGAGTGGACGGACCAGGGGACTGGAGGCAGGGACAGCAGCGGAGGTAAGGGGGCCAGTACACTGTATTTATTACATGTACCGGCAACTGTATGGGGGTCGAACATTCGACCCCCATACACTTGCATTGAGTTTCGTATTCGAACATTTCGGCCATTCGAATGTTCGAATACGAACCGAACAGGGGGGTGTTCGGCTCATCCCTAATACAGACTCCTAGTGGAAACTCCTAGTGCAGATGGTTTTAAAAAGATACTATACTTTATTAAAAAAGATACTACTCACATTTCATAGATAATATAGATAGTCACCTTTCCTTTGTTAAGCTCTGAGTTGCCCTAGTTGGTGCTTAGATGGCTCTCTCCTCACCACTATGTGTAACGCACAAGTATGCATGTGTCACTGGACCCCCACTGCGGCTGTAACCTTGCAACTACAGCAATACAAAACTGAACAGACAGTTACAACAGAACAGACAATCTTACACATTAAGAAATTACCTTTAGAGTAGCAATAACAGTGCAAGAGACTCGCTGGGTTGCTTGACCATATTGCTTCATATAGCCATGACCATGCCTTAGGAATGACTAAACAGTCCACACAATTGACATGGCTGGAGATCAGCCCTGGACCCGGAAGTTGTGGAATATGGTGCGAGGAAGATAAGTTCCCTACACTATGTGACTTCAAATCTTGGCCAATTGAAAAGTACTAGCTCTGAGAGCAAGGATTGTAAGCCACATGCTCCTTCATATCTGTGTGTACCTGGTATCTCCTTTCATCCTGGTGACTCAATGGAGCAGCGAGGAGTGAAGAATAGGTAAATGCTTCTGAGGAGGGTAAATTAAAACAACCTGTTTTTTTTCCATTGCATGGGGATGAGTGGTTTGCTTATTTTTTAGGACCAGGCTAAATGTTAAGGAGACTCTGTAATCAAAATAAATACCGCTGAATGTACTGTATAAAGTGTAAGCACCTAGGCGCCTGCACATATCTGCCACAACTACTAATGTCCTGTTTTTATGGCTGAATACCAGGCTAGTCTGACAGAAAAGCTCTAACACCTCTACTGGAGACACACACACTTTCTACTGTCTTGTCAATATTATAGGCTGTCTCATTAACCAATAGAAATATTCAGGAAAAGGGAAAGCATGGGCAAGCTTCATCATTATCAGGAAGTGCATAAGCTTTGTCTGACACAATGACCCAGCATTAAATGACCAATTCACCTTTGGTAAACTTGCCCTTTAAATAATTCCAATTACCCGCATGAGTGCAGGCCAATTGGTAACATACTTACCTTCGTTCTAGATTCATCAGTGTTTGCTGGGCAACCTCAGGACCGCACAGCCACAGAAAGAAAACATTTGGCTGGCTCCTCTTCATACTGCGGATGTGTGCCACTGTTCTATTCATTCCTATGGGACAGCCCTACTCTGCAGGACCGCTGGCGGTTTTGACAGCTCCTCCAATGATTCTGCAGGAGAAGTAAGGTTTCTTCTTCCTCTGGCCCACCTGTCATGATATTAGCAGGGGAAACTCAATTTTTTATTTCTTGAGAGTGCCTGTCATTTTAACTAGACAATAACACTCTTTGTTAAGGAGCTCAAAGGCATACAACTGCACTACAATCAGCATCAACATAATTGCTGTTTTCTGCATAGCTAATAGAAGTCACACAAATAACAATAATATGAAAATAAAATGTTTTATAGTACTGTGTAAAAGTTTTAGGCAGTTGTAAAAAACTGTTGTAAATAGAGGATGATGCTGTAGAAAAGAATTGAATTAAATAATTGAATTAATAGTTTTTATTTATCAATAAACAACCTACAAAGTTTGTTTGACAAAGATTGTCCCTTCATTTGCGAAGGGAAGTCATCATGATGTGTCTTTCATCTGCTGCACTGTTTCCTTGGACAATCACTGCATTTTCAGTCCTCCATGTTGCTTTTTTCTGTGTGCTTGTGCAGAAGAGCTTGGACAGCACATCTGGAAACACTTCTCTTCATTGTCAATTCCATAACACAAATCTTCAGGATAATAACATCAACGGACACATCAAGTGCTCGAAAAGCATCTTTTTTCTTATCACAAGAAATGTTTCGGGGCCATACCTCAGTCCCTTTATCACACACAGTGACAAAGTAAGTACAAATGTAAAATAAATTTATAGTAACAAGGAGCAATAGGAAAACAGATCTGTCCCAAGCATTCAATAGCCACTCCCAGAAAGTGTGTAGAAAAATTAGCTTACCTAACACCAGAGTGCCAAGATCTCCAAGTGTTCCAATACATCTTATAAGGGTAACATGTTTAATACAGCACCACTGGATTGCTGCAAGAGCCTAAGTAATTGCCATATACAAGGAAAAAGGTTTGACACTATTATTATGACAGCAGGAAGTTTACTTTATTCATAGTAACATAGTAACACAATAATAGTAACACAGTTGAAGCCTCCAATTTCCCATCAAAACCCATCCATTTACACCTTGATGGTAAAGGGGATCTCCACAAAGATCATGTAGGTGGAAAGAACACAGGTGAGTGCAGAGTGAAAAGAAAACACCTCCATGCCTGTATTGTTGGTGTCTATGTTTTCTGAAATACAAATGTTATGTTCCCTTTTAAATTCCATCCTCCAACCTTCCCTCAGTAGCTGGTCAGTCACACACCTTGGTGCTAAAGAGGAAATACACATAGCTCAATTTGGTTAATCCAACACAGTTGAATGCAGTAGTATGAGCTGGATGAGTAGACAGACTCACCATAACGCTCTGTGAATACATTAATATGCTAGTGGCCTGTTCTGTGACAATGAGTCCAGCTATTGTAACCCAGGAAATGAGGGACACCCTTAATCTTCTGAAACACTAGAGTTTATTGTGGGCAGGCTACAAGGACAGGCTTGCTGGAATATAATAAGCTGTTATAAATTTGATATTCCCCTTTAAATTGCAGCCTCAAACCTCCCATCAGTAGCCGCCCAGTCATACACCTTGTTTAGTGAGAATGTCAGAAAGCTTATAGAAATGGAATGGACACAGGTGAGTATAGAGTGAAAAACACCTCCATGCCTCCATTCTAATAATGTGTTTCAGAAATACCAATGTGATGTTCCTCTCCAAATTCTGGCCTCCATCCTCCCCTCAGTAGCCAGCCAGCTACACACCTTGGAGTTCAAAGGAACGCCACATAGCTTAAAGATTCAATGGCTTACAACCGGCATCCTAATCTCAGAGTGGTTCTGAAAGCGGGAGGTACTGAGGATTATGGGGTTGCAAGAGTGGACATCAGTGGTCTCCCTGTTCAGTGCTGAGGAGTAAGACTGTGTGAAGGAAAGCTTAGATGTTATGTGATTGTATGCTAATATACAGTATATTTTTATGTGTGCAGGAAAAAATAATAAATACAAAATGTGTGTGGTGTAGTTTGTACTGTATATTGTGTACTGGTGTAGCCACTGATAATGTGTGTGTGTGTGTTTGTGTCTGTGTGTATGTCATAATTTAAAGTATACAATTACTTACCTTTAAAGACTATGTATATATTTTATCTTTTTAAATTTTTATTAAAGGAGAACTATGGGGTCAGTGTTTTTCCCCATAGTTCTCCTTAGGGTAACGGGAGGACACAAACTAGTGTCCTCCCGTTACCCTAAGCTCAGTATACCGCGAGCTACAGCTCGCGGTATACTGAGACGCTGCAGCCGGAGCGGATCCCGACGTAGATCCCGGGATCCGCCCAGCTGCGTGAGTGACAGCGGGTCTCGCCTATCTAGATGGAGAGGCCGCT
>NW_017306656.1:701030-738348 GCF_000935625.1 Nanorana parkeri | reverse complement strand
GGGAGAGGGGAAACCACCCCCCCCCCCTGTCACGGCATAGAGCCGTGACAGGATTGAGAGGTGAGCGAACCTGGTATGTGTTCGCTCACCTCCCGATCTACTGAGCCGACCTGTGACAGTCTCATTGTCACAGGTCGGCTTAGAACTATGAGGTGAGTGAAAAGTTCTCCTTTAACATCTATAAAAAAGAATCAAACAAAAATATTGAATACATACTGTACCTAATACTGAATGCATACCTGTGTCGTTCAGATGGGGATCTCTCTGAGGGATCAAAAGAAGTGATGCTATGCTGGTGGTATTATAGTTGGTGTTGGTTGGGCTAATGGAGCTGCTCCAGATGTTCATTAGGCTCGGCTATTCTACGTTGTTAATGGAGAAGCCCCTTAAGTTGGTCTTCACTGTTGGCCACCCACATGCACAATGCAGGAATTATGTCTTCTAATGGCTTCTGACTCATTGTCTTATCAGAGTTTTGAAGAAGAAATCCAAGCTCTTAAAGACATTGAGGGGAATTTATCGAAACTGGACCATACAAAATCTTGGGCAGTTGTCTATGACAACCAATCAGCTTCTCTCTTGTCAGTTAAGATTTGAAAATAAAATAGAGAAGCTGATTGGTTGCCATCCACAGCTGCGCCAGATTTTGTCTGCTCCAGTTTTGATAAATTCCTCATAAATAAATTCCTCTCATTGTTTCCAACCTGCTGCAATACCACTGTCAAGTCAAGCAAAGCAACATTATACATATGGGATGTCTCTTTTGATCTTTTTTAAAGTATTTATTCATAATTTGATCTGCTTTGCAATATATCACAATGTACTGTATGCATAATGCAAATTGGGACCGGTGCTTGTTAAACCCACTCACTTTGCTGATGCTGCCATTGCTTCCCTTTGATGTCAGATTAGATCCTCTCCTTGAGACACTGAGCTGCTGACATGAGGCCATGGTGCATGCATTGGATCCAGCTACTGCTCTGGGGGGGCCCAGGGATGATAAAATTACATATCATATTGTATATGGCACTGAGTTATTTGAAGAATGCACTATGGGAAGGTCCTTTTGTAAGGCTGTGCTGGTCACCGGTTGTTTTCATTTAGGCAACTGAGCACAGAACAAGGTATATTTTAATCTCATAAAAATATATTTTTTATATAAGTATTTTCTTTTGTTTCCCACCTCACAATTGAATTGAATTGTAGTGTTTGCAGACCGTGGAGGGTGGAGTTAGGCTAAAATGGAGATTAGTCACAAGTCTTGTTGTAGTAGTACTAATATACAGCTTCCTCCACTCCACTGTGAGGGAGAGAGGAATTTTGTACCAGAGGATGTTAAAACATACATGGAATGTAAGAGATCTGGTTTCCATCTTCTTTAATTGAGCTAGCTGTTACCTGCTTCACCAAAGCACACCAGTGGTACTATTTTACTTCTACCAGTGAGGAGGACACTGTTGACCAACTGTGCTAACAAGTAAGAAAGTCCCATGGCTTTGGCATTTTCTAGTAAGATATCAGTAGCAATGATGTCAAAACTTCCCAGGAGAATAGCAAATGTAGTTTCACAGATGGGATGGAATTGTAGCTCCTGTTTTTTTTTTTTTTACTAGTGCTAGATTTTGTGGATGTTGAAAAACATCTGACCTATAGCAGCATAGGAGATGGTTTTATTGAATATGGCTAGCTAAGATGGTTTTTATTAAAAGGTTCTCCAATACAAGCACAGAAATGTGAAAAGAGATCATTTTTTTCATTGATCCTCATGGAATTCACATTGTGGATTTGGCTGTTTTTTGTAATGTTTGTGAATCCCTGCAAATTCCAGAATACTGTGTAGACTACTCATATTTAGTAATGGATAATAATAGTAGTCATCTACATTTTAAACTTACGGTATATTCAATTTATTTTTACCCTTAACAGTCACTTCTAAATTTGCGTGACATGCAGCTTAGAAGTGTGATGCCAGTATGTGCCTGTTCGCTGTGCCGGAGAATTGCTGATGTATTTAGCTGCAAAACACTACAGAAACGTCTCAACTGTAATGTTATTTAGAAAACATAATACATTCAACCAGATGGTGACCAGTATATTAATGTGCATAACTGACTTTGCAACGTAATGTGTGTACCAGACAAATAGATCACAGTTTTGTTTTATGATATGCTTTGTCAATGCTTGATAATAGCCATCACCATCTGCTGCCATTATTATCCTTTACTTTCCATAGATTTGCAATATTTTCTTCAAATGAAAGCTCCATTCAGCCACTCTGTTTTTATATATCTGTAACCATTGGAATAAATGGAAAGCCAATAGAAAAAAAATAATTACTCTGTATTTCCTGAGTAAAATTAAACTATGACTGATTCCAGTGAACATAATGGGATTATTTAAAGTTGCTTTCTCACCAGGAGAGATACATCAACTTGTATGAATAGGAAAGAACTGCCTTGAAGTATGGTGAGATACTTCCCTCAGTAGTATCAGTAATGTCATTAGTAATATCTGAGTAATCATAAACTGTTCAATTCCACTCGTAGTCCAGAATCCCAGTGTGACACCAAGGAAAGGATTGGGTTGTTTAGGGCTACCCTTGGCAACCATAATTAGCACTTCCTAAATTAAATAAACTGAATTAACCTTAACGACTTAACACTTGTTCTGCATTACTGGACTCCCAGCCCGTATAAACCATTACCAATCAATGGCCCTGTTAATTTCTTTATTCTTTCTTTCTTGGTTCTAACTTGTTCTCTGTTCAGGATTTGACTTCTGATTTGGTATTTTGCCTGGCATGTTCTGATATTATTGAATCCTGTTAAGGTGAGGTTTTCTTTCCTGATCTGACATGCAGTATCTTTGGTGGTCTGTCTTCCTCCAGTTCACCTCTACTTGCTTATAGTACTGCTTATTCCGCTGCCTTATGCTTACCCCGCTGATGACTTAGTGGCAGTGGCGGAGCTAAGGAACAAAGGGCCCTGGTGCAAGATTTTTTTTTGGGCCCCCCCAAAAAAAAACCCACAAACACAGCGCTCTCCTTCCGCAGCGCTTGGCCGGCTGTTCCCCCCCTCGCTACAACACTGGCCGGGAGTGTCGGATTAACGGATGATCCGACACTCCCGGCGGAGAGACCAGGGGCCCGCCGCGCGCTGGATAACGATCCGGCGGCCGGCAACTTGCTGGGCCCCCCCAGAGCCTGAGGCCCCGGGCACCCGCACCGCCTGCACCGGCGGTAGTTCCGCCACTGCTTAGTGGTCTCAGTGGAGCAATCCTGGAGTAGCAAAACGGAGAGAGCTATCCAGTCAGTTCCTTCCCCCTCATCTGTGCTTCTTTCAAGACTGAAGGCTCTATTGGGCTCTGCACCCTAAATCCTTACTATACACATTTTTACCAAGCCTAAAATTCCTGAGATCAAAGTTACCAATACATTTCTTTTCATGATTGTATGCATGTGTGAAGTGTATATGGTTTTTGGTACGTGGCATTTCCTCACTGTCAGGACTGTATGCACAATGGCTATAAACAATTGACAGCATGTAAGCAGAGTATAAGAATCTATTGAGACTGTTCTTCTGAACCTTTAAAAAAGACATACATCTAAATATATCCAGCCTTGTGGGTAGCATAAACCTCTGTGTCTGTGAAGTCTTTAGAGGCTGAAAAAGAAGAACCAGTAAATTATTTCTGTGCAGTCTGGGGTTCCTCAAATAAGGCAACTCAACAAAACACATCAATAACATAGTCAGGGCTGGATTTACCCTCCCTGCTGCCCCAAGGCCAGGTTCCTCAATGCGCCTCCCTCCCCGCCAACCCCACCCCATCGAGAATGACCAGCAATCATTGCTGAGATTTTTAGTCTTCTATAGCCAGTTGCCATTCTCTATTGCTGTATAATCATTAGTTATACAGCAATGGAGAATGGCAATTGGCTATAGAGGACTACAGATCCCATCAATCCATGATTACACAGAAATTATACAGGGGCGTGTGCAGATCTCACCAGGGCTGCGTTTGGGCCTCACCAAGTATGCATGCAGATCTCAGCAGGGATGCATACAGGTATCATCAGGGATGCATGCAGGTCTCACTAGGGAAGCGTTTGAGTCTCACCAGTGATGCGTGCAGGTTTCAGCAGGGCTGCGTGCGGATCTTACCAGGGATGCATTTGGCTCTCACCAGGGCTGTGTTTGGGTCTCAGCAGGGCAGCATGCAGCTCTCACAAGGGCTGCATACAGGTCTCACCAGTGATACATGCAAGTCTCACTATGGCCGCGTGTGGGTCTTTCCAGGGCTCTGTGGGCAGGTGCCAGGCTCTCCGGGGTTCTGCAGGTGGCTACCTGGCTCCATAGGGTTGAACAGGTGGGTTCCGGGCTTGTGCCAGGCTCCAGGGCCGTGCTGGTGGTTGTGGGGATGTCCTGTGCTGTGCCGGCGCCAGGAAGGAGGAGGAGGCAATGTGCAGTCAGACCAGCACTATCAAAGACAGCTGCCTGAGGTCCCCAGCAAGCTCAGGTCCTCAGACAACCAAACTTCCTAAAAAATTAAAGGGCCCAGGGGTGAGGAAATTAAAAAAAAAAAATAAGCAGGGCTAAATGTAGAAAAAAAAACTACCCACCCGGTGCCTGGAACTGCATGTCCTGGGCATTGGGTGATAGGAATTCCACACCCCTGGGGCCAGTATCGGATGTGCGACTCCTCTACACCCTGCCGCCTCGAGGCAATGGCCTCAGTGGCCTTGTGGGGAATCCGTCCCTGAACATAGTATGCAGATCTATATTATGGACCAGAAATTTAGAGGCAGTAGCAATTCGTGTGTTTGTCTCTACGAATTTGGCATAGAATATTTTTTACATATATAGATAGATAGACAGATAGGTATTTAACTAGATCATAATGAAGCTTCAGTCTAAAGACGCATACAGAATGGAGGACAGATAAAGCTACCATTAAAGCTGATCTGCAGGTAGATAAAGAACATCAAATCATGTGTGTATGTGTCATAAAAAAATGTAAAAAGTGTACATCCAACCAACACTGCTTTCTTAGTTTTGGATAGAGTAGGGGAGGGTTACTCCTGTCTGGGACACAGTTACAGAGATTTCCCCTCACTTCCTGTCCTGTTGACAATGATATACCAGACAGGAATTGAGGGGAAATCCTTCCTCACTCCATCCAAAACTAGAAACAAGTTTTGGGCTTGACATACACTGATGATGACATGATGTATTTTAAAGTAACTAGTGCAAGTACTTGAATTTCACTTGGTATCAGCCTCTATGAATCCTGTGTACAGAAGAGCTCAGACTAGGAAAAGGAGAAGCAACACAAGAACCCAATTAGTTGTGTTGCAGTGCTCAGGTGCTTACAAAGAAATATGCTGATAGGAAGAGACAGATGAGTGATGGAGACATGAGCTCATCAGTCTGCTGCTTGCCCATTTACAGACTGCGGGCAGGGACAAGATTAAGCTGTATTTTTTAACAGCAGCAAAGAAAAGTTGGATTTCTAGGCTGACTGTGCTAATCTCCGGAGCGAATGGTCAAAAATACAAATATTATGGCAGGTAAAACAGCTGTCATATATGTATTTAATCTGAATATTTAGCTGTTTTGCCTGGAGTTCAGCTTTAACATTTTTCTCTATAGTTGTTAATTTACAAACGCATGGGATCGGGAGTTTGGACGGGTAGTATAATGAGTAATGGAAAGAGATTCAACTAACTCTAATAAAATTGTTATTATTACAGAGATGGATGTTATCAGAGGATATTGTTATAGTTCTTGGGATGAGTTTGCAACAACTCAGGCTTCCCTAAAGGACCAAGCAAAAAGAAAATCCATAAGAACAGTCACTTGGTATTCTGGTATTTACAACACAGACAAAATCAAAAACAACAAAGAATGTCTTACCATTACCGGGGGATTCCCTCCATACACATCGTTCTGCAATTTTGCATAGCTGCTTGTCAGGCAGATTGTATGTCTTAGATGCCGAGAAGGCTTATGTGTATTGATTGTTCATGACAGTAATATTGGTTGTGTAAATACTGTAGACCAGTTGGATGGCCAATTCATATCTATGTGCTGCAACGTAACGCATGTTTAAAAAAGAACACCAGCATTTATTTAAATAAACCCTTGCACTGGGGCTACCCCTGCACTGCAAGGGTTAAGTGAATTTTGGTCTAGGAGCAAAAATAAAGAAGACACACTCCCCTGATCCACCCACCTCTCCTACCCTCTGCTCTGTCTGTCGTATGTCCCTCATGGACCTGCATTTGAAATGATGATGACATGGGTGTTCAGACCGCTGGAGCCCCGGGAAGAAGAGGCTACAGGGACTGGCCTTGCAGCCAGGTGGGACCAAGGATCAAGTGAATATATCTTCTTTATTTTCATCCCTAGACCAAAACGAGCACTTAACCCTTGCAGTGTGGGGTAGCATACAAAAATGAATGTATTGCACAGTTTGTGCATTAATGTATCTGGAAGAGGTCCAGCACCATCTAGCTCTTTCCTCCGTAGTCTGGCTGTCCCTGGCCCATCTCGTTCAATAATTGAGCTTCAGTTTTTTTCAATCACAGAGGCTCAGCATCATATTTAAGTGTTACTTGGAGGGTTATTCACAAAGCTGCCGAAGGCAGCCATGTGAATAACCGACCCGAAGTGAGCTGATTTTAGCCGTACATCGGCTTGCTTCGGCTGACTTCGGGTCGGCCCAACATGCTCAGCAACTGCAGAAGGAGTTCGACTCAGTTGATCCAACATCTGGATCAGCTGAGCCGGACCTCCAGCAGGCTACTCGCTGCTGTTCGGCCTATTCCCTATAATGCCGAGCAGCATTCAGCTTGGTTATTCTGCTCGGTACCTCCGTGGTAGTAAACCGTGGCAGAATAGTAAAACAGTGAAAAAAGTTGGGAAAAAAAAGTAGAAAACAATTGGGCAGAGCCAGCAGTGACAGCTAGCTCCGCCTAACTGTTTCCTTATGGCCGGCACCTGCTAGAGCAGGTCCTGGCCAATGAATACCAACTCGGCGGAGCCAGCCGTGCCATTAGCTCAGCAGGGGACGCTGACCATGAAGAAAGATAAATTAGTCATGACCGGAATTTCGTAACGAGATGGATTGAAGCCAATCAGTGGAAGGAGAGATGCTCCAGAGGCTGAAAGGTGGGAGATTTCCTGCAGAGTGTTGTCATATATGTCAAGTTTCTAGGTAATGCTTCAGAAGAAGTATTAAGAAGCAGCGTGCTTTTACTCTGGCAAAAAACCCACAAAGTTAACCAGAGGACGCTGAACTAACGACAGCTCGGCAGAGCCGGCTGTGTCATGGCCGGCTCCGCTGAGCTGTAATTGTAGTGACAGTTCAGTGTCCCCTGGTTACACCGTAACCAGGGGACGCTGAACTGTCATTGCAACTGGCCGGAGCCAGCCGTGAGATCATGGCTGGCACCGCTCAGCCATGAGATCACGGCTGGCTCCACCCAGCTGTCAGTTGCGAGGCGTTCGGCGCGCTTCGGGTTTCACCTGGGCTTAGTCGAGCGGAAGCATATGCCTTCGGCTTCACTGAGCCGCTCGGCCAACTTCGGGAGCTGTACGGGCTATAGTGAACAAAAAAAAGTACAACCGAAGGGCTCCTGGGGCCGAAGCTAGCAGAATGATCAGCCAGAGCTATGGCTGAATCCTTCGGCAGCTTTGTGAATAGACCCCTTAGTGTAGTCTTTGTGCAAATGTAGTCTGCCTAGCAACACCCACTCCTCCAGACTGACTCCCACCCATCAAGGCATGTTCATATTTGCATGTCTGTTCCAAGAATCAGCCCACTGCTTAAATCAGGGCTGAGGGCTTGTGAGATGAGTACAGAGGCAGGGTGCTGTGAGGTTTTCGGGAACCTATGTACAGCACTCTCCTGGCCCCTTCCCACCAGCAATGATCTGTCTGCATTGAATTGAGAAACAAAATGATGACATCACTGGGTCCAAAATAAGGTACATAATGAAAATGGAATGGTTTTATTTAAATAAGTAATCAGTATGATGATGAAGGGGGGAGGGAATCCAGGTAATGTAAAAATATAGGCAGATTCATCTTTTTTTTTTTGCATACAAATGCACTTAAAATTGCAAAAGTCCCTAAGACTGATATATTTTTTGGAAGCAAAGACCCTGTACAATGCAGTGATGGCAGTTCAAAATGTTTTATGCCATGCAATGTGCAATATGTTATCAAAACCAACTTTTTAGTAAAACAAATATATTCAAATTAATTTTAGTGTATACAAATACAATACATTTTGTTCTAAAATATAAAAGATGAGGTTGTGTTGTGTTTGACATGTCTTGCCTCAAAATTGCGTGCATCTGTGTAACAGCAGGAAACTACAGTACTCAAAATTGTCCATAGACGATGCCTTAGAAGCCTTTTACAGGTCATTGTAGAGTTAACAGGGCAGTGCAGAGTTAACAGCAAATAATGGCCCTAGAATTATTGCTCTCACTCCAGCATGCATGGTGAAACCTAAAATGTGTGGCGCAATTAGCGCTTTCATATGTAGGTACACCCAAGACACACATTTACATTTGTATGTGCGTTAACGTGAGGGCTTTAACATTTGGGGGGGGGGGGGTTTTATTTAACTTTCCTTTTTTTCCTTTTTTTTTACATTGAACTTTTTGTTTTATTTAACTTTCCTTTTTTTCCTTTTTTTTTACAATGAACTTTATTGCTATGACATAGGCGGCTAATAATCCCACTATGTGACAGCACGTTGGAGGGTTCTTTACAACAGCCCAAATCACTGCCAGTAGAAAGCTGGGAGCCTGTTGAAGAAATGTAAACTGACCCCTGCCTGCTATAGCAGTCAGGGCCATCCTGCCACGGACATAATATTTACGTCTATGGAAGCAAAGGGGTTCAAGTATAACAATCTTTGGGTAATTTTTCAATATTATGCATGATAAATTCACAACCTTTTCTCCAACATAATTTTTTTTATTTTGTTCCTGTTTGTCCCTTTCCTCATATTTAAAACAGATTTTTCCACTTGTCCATTTTTATTTTATTAATTTTTACTAGGGAGTTTTTTTTTTTAATAGATTGCAATGTGACAGGCTTTTAGCTCCTCCTTTTAGCCATAACCTGCTCTAGTATAGCAGGAGTCTCTTAAAGTATATGTAAAACAAAATACTAAAACCTTATATAAGCTTTAACATATTAATGTAGTTTAAAAAGTCAGTTTTTATATTTGTTACATCTGCAACTTTCATCAGAATAATACCTAAATCATGCCTGGGAAATAATGTACCATACACTTAGCTTTTTAATTTACTTGCATGAATTACTGGCGCAACACTGTGATCAAGTGTTAAATGTGAGCAAGTTTGCTAACAACACTCTGATGTGAGCACTCAAACAACAGAATACCAATATATGACACAGGTCTTCATATCTTATGCTGCATCCCATAGTAATGCCTTTACTTAAAATCCTGACCTCAGTATCTTCTTTATTCCTATCCAGGACAAGCAGGTTTAATAAAAAGAAACAAAACACAAAACAACATGCATGCATTACCATTCCTGATATAGAGATCCTCCTAGCATTTAAATTGATGCAGTAATGATCATTTCACAGACATTTTTCCTCATAATAACTGCACAATACCCAAGGCCATCATATTTTATGAAACTATTACATTTATGATCTGCAATGCTGATAAGCCTTTCATTTCTGCTTTTATAAAATCCATTTTGTTTGTAATCTTTTGAAAGTTAATTTCCTGTTGTTTCCATGAAGCTGTAATGTGCAATCTAGTTGCTAAGTTTATTGCCCTTATTAAAGCACTCAAATTGTTTGTGATATTAGCATCACCAGGCCCTCTGGATAGTATTCTAAAGGTTTGAGAGAATAACAAACTGGCATTGTAATATCAAACAACAGACATTTCCCAATGTGTCATACTGTGAGTTTTTGCATTCTTGTAATACTTTACAGAAAATTGTATTAAGCCCACTAGATGAAAATGAAAATAAGAACCGGTTCATTGTTATCCTGCTACAGTGTTCATCATAAACCAAAACCATGAACAGACAATGTGTACTCTATTTATAAATGTAGCGCTCACCTCCTAGGGAGCCGCTGGATAAATTGGACCAGTGACGTGCGGCAGCTTTAGTTCCGGGTGAGGCATTCCCCAGCCTCGCCCCCAGCACGTCCCGCCCCGCCCCCCACCTGCCAAAGCCCCGTCACCACCCGCCGAAGCCCCACCCCGATCCCCAAACTAGTGTGAAGGAGGAAGAGAGGAGGCAGGGAGGAGCCTCCCTGTCCCTCACTTGCTCGCCACTGCTGAGCCATCAAGATCGATGGCCTTAGTGGGGTTTTTTTTCTTATTTTGATTGGACAGCTTGGACCAATGGCGCTTTGCCATTGGTCCAAGCCATCCACAGAGCTCAAGCCTCTAACACAGAGTAGAGGCTGTGACAGCTCTTGCCTCACTAGTTAGGTTACACAAGCAATGGGGAAGCCCGCTGCTGTGTAACCTAACTACCTGTCAAAATCTGGATGCAGCACCACCTGTAATTAACAGGCAGGGCTTCATCCATGACAGGTTACATGACAGGTTACACAGCGGCTCAGAGGCTTATCCTGCTGTGTAACCTGCTAGAAGCCGGTTCTGAAAAAAAAAATGCTTACAAGCAAATACATTTGGGAACTTTTAGGTGTCTAGACTGGACCACTGGCGAGAGGTGGCCCAATATTTACTGGAGGTACTAGCCTGCCCTGCGGTGTCATGTCAGAAAGGGCCTTCACTGCAGCGTGATTAACTAGTGACTGAGAAGCTAATTAGTTAAGGAACTGGGGGTGAGAGTGCATGTTTTTTGAGGCACACCGTTTATCAATCAAATTCATTAACTTTTGAATGTCAATGCTGGACCACTGTCAGGGAGCCAGGGGTGTCACCTCTCCTCGGGGCCACCAAATATGGTGTAGGGCACGGGGTCTCCTTCAGCTTGGCAGAACTCTTGGCTCCAGGGATGCGGGTGCACATGCGCGGCAGGTGCGCGCGGTGGACATGCTGCGTGTAGTGCACCCGCATCCATTAGTGTTGTCAGTTGTTGGCCTTGCTGGGGGAGGTTCCCAGCATACACCTTCTGCCCTTTCCCTCATGTCATTGGCTCCTGGATGGAGAAGCCTCCTGGTTGTCTCGGCGACCAGGGGGGCGGTCTTGGTTCCCACTGGGTATAAATTCCAGTCAGAGCCCTGGTTTGTTGCTGAGTTATTTCTCATATATGGTGCAATCACCTAGCCTCTTGTGTTGGATACTGCTGCCGTTCCTGACCCCTTATCTGAATTCCTGGTTACTGATCCCTTGGCCTGCCTTCCCATTCTTGAACCTAGCCGCCTGCCTCGACCAGACTGGACTTGACTGCGCCTTTTGGATTGCTCCCTTTTTCCTCGTTTTCAGATCTCCTTTGCACATTTCATGCCAGTGGGTTCCACTCCACGGCTCAAGCCAGCGATACCCCGTGACAACCACTGGCTTGAAGTGGCCCTACAAGTGGCCTGATCACTCATACTAGGCCCCGTTTTAAACAGGACTCACACCAGCCATTTTAAAATCAATACATCTACATTAGATTGTAATTTATTTTCTGGATTTCTCACCTGGATGACACAGTTTTGTCCTCAGCCTCCTGTAATACTTATTTCTAGATTTGTGCATTCAAAATTCTGTTGATTTGACGGTTCGTCCGAATCCGAATGAACAAATTATTGTATGCCCGAATATACAAAAATCATATTTGGGCACATAATAATTCGGTAACAGAACGTTCGGTGGCCATAATGGCCACCGGTGCGTTCTGTACGTGCGTGCCACAAAGATGGCGGTGCCCAACAGGTGTGTAACGTCACCCGACAGGATGACAGCGACGTGTCGGTGGCCGACATGGCCTCTAAGCGTTCTTTTCTTTACATGTGCAGTTTCGGATTTGGAGGTGTGTTGCCTCAGAATCCGAAATAGCATAAAGATTTGTTTTATTTGACGAAATGATTGAAAATGTTTTTAGTTCAGGAAAATCTACAGCCCATGCACCATGGTGCCTCACCAGGGGGATGGCTGCAAGAAGCAGGAAGAGCCAACTAGTGATGTAAGAAACAAAGATGGTGGCATGGGACTGGGTGTGCAGCAGGAGAGCAGCAGATAACAAAAAACGAAAGCTGTAATTGCTGGGCATGTGAATATATATATATATATAAAGGATAACCCGGCGAAGAAGGTAAGCATGGAAAAAAAACTAACACTATGGGTGAAGTTCCTCTTTGCAGGATAGGCAGATCGTACGTTTTTTTAAGTACCTTACAACCATCGCAAGACAAAAGTCTTGCGATGGTTGTAAGGTGTGTGCCCAGCCTTACACACGCAAAAACGGTTGTTAGGAGTATGTCCAATGCTCCTATGCCTATCGCAACCACTCAGCTCCATCTGGTGGTTGCCTCTTGTAACTGCACCTACCTCAGTCTAGTCAGCTGCTGGTTGATCAGGCTAATCAGCCTGGCTACATGCCCTTCACAGCCTCGGGGTTGGTTGTGGTGCTCTATTTAAGCATCACAAGCCCAGGGCTCTAGGCTTGTGATAGTTCCAGTCTAGTCTTATTTAGTTCTGTCCACGCAAGCCTGTATCCTGATCCTAAATCATAGTCCTGTCTTGATATTGAAACCTAGTTTTGTCTTGGATCTTTTATCCTGTACCTGTTTTGTTTCTTGTATCCAGTTTCTATCTTGTATTAGTACCCTGTTTTCTATCTTGCATCCTTGTATTCTGTTTGTCTTGTACCTTGACATAAATCAGTACTACTCCTTGTTTTTGGGGGCCGCCTGCGACATTTAGGGCCAGAGTGTATAGTTAAAGTCCTAGAGGGCATCCAAGTACTGGTAGGTGTATATTGTCTCATGGGAAAGGTGGCTGCCAAAGGTGAAACAACTCCCCACTATACACTCTGACCAAGGTGTCTGCATCCGGTCCAGACAAGAGTACATCTCCCTTGTCAAATACTTTGTGATGTCTCCCAAATCTGCTATAGGAGTGTGCAAAACACAGTGAGGGGAATTTATAAAAAAAATGGAGCAGACAAAAACTGGAGCAGTCGCCGCCCATGGCAACCAATGAGCATCTATTTTTTCAATTTCACATTTTAACTGAACAAACTGAAGATAGATGCTGATTGGTTACTATGTACAACTGCTCCAGATTTTGTCTGCTCCAGTTTTAATAAACTCCCCCAGTGTGTCTGTGACATTTTCGGCAATAATCAGCAGCATCCAATTCTCCCTGGAAACTCTCCCTAATCTGTTACAGCACGGTACAACACACTGCTAGTATGTCTGTGAATGGATGGAAATATAGATAGACATTTTCATAAATAATCAGCAGCATCTAACTTTCCATGGAAACACTCTGAAATCTATCCCTTAGCGATCAGACCGGTGTCATTTTAACAGAGGCCAGGAGTTAACAGGGTGCCAGAAGGCTGTTATCTTACCAGGACAACTATATACATAAGGGCAAAGCAATACACACATATACAAAATACAAGCTAACCAATAGCAGAATAATATTAGCTAAAATATAAGGTTCCTATAATTATAATGCCATTCATACTTCACGCCAGCAGTAAAGAGGATTTATAGTGAGTACAAGATTACATTCTACAGGTGCTGTTTAGCAATATGATTAGCAAATACTTTTGCATATATTACAACATAATACAAATGCATGCAGCTTCAAAGAGTAGTTAAATCAGTGGGGTATCAAAGATGTAAACTCACGATTAGTAATATAATAGGGTACACAGCAGTAGTAGAACATGTAAGATGCAGTCTCTCTAATAGTTATTCTTTATACTGTGAAAGCTATGTTATCACATACAGTATGTAGAATGGCTAAAAAAAATCCAAACCTAAAAATCTAAAATCTATGTAATGTCTGCTGCAATTCTACTACAGATAACTCTGCCCCCAGATATATCTCAAACCTTGTCTCAAAATATCACCCCAACCGTCCACTCCGCTCATCCCAAGTCCTCCTGCTTTCCAGCTCCCTTGTCAACTCCTCCCATACTCGCCTCCAGGACTTCTCTAGAGTCTCTCCCATCCTCTGGAACTCTTTACCCCAACCTGTCCGTCTATCTCCCACCTTGACTGCCTCTAGGCGATCCCTTAAGACTCATCTCTTCAGGGAAACCTATCCCACCTCAACCTAACCGCTCAACCATCACATTCTTAAACAATTCACCCCCACACAGCTACCTCCTCATGTATCACTTCTCCCTCCCTTTTAGATTGTAAGCCCTCAGGGGCAGGGCCCTCCTTACCATCTAGTCTTGAATTGTATTGTGATTGTAATGTCTTCCTTATATTGCAAAGTGCTGTGCAAACTGTTTGTGCTATATACATCCTGTATAATAATAATGTTATTTTTTTTTACTGCTTCTGTATTATATATAATGATACTTTAGGTGCTATTGATGATCTATTCTTGCTGTCTGTACATCTTTGAGACGCCAGGTCAGGTACTCAAGGTAGTAAAGCCAGTGGGGTAGCATGGCAGCCAGGATACTAGCATATTGAGAAAGAGCCGTCAGCAATAGCAGCCTCTATTTTTCTCTTATGACAGGTAAAATTTAAATTTGGCTTAACTAACCCCTATAATTATGAGAGCTGCATACAACACGTATGTACAGTTTGCAAGCCGAATAAAGCTAAAGTCTAGGGGGCGTGGTCTGGCCGCGCGAGTATATGGCCGCTTGATCCGTGAGCAGCGTCGCCGGATCTGACGAAATCGCAACTAAAATCGTTAATAGGATCGATACCCTTACCGAAATAGTCCCGATTTATACCGGAATACCTCCAGAGATGTCCGCAGTTAAAAATAAGTCCAACGGCTCTAAGAAGCTGACGGATTTCTATCCGAGGCCTGGACAGAAGAGCAGTCAAAATGGCGCCGGTGGGAAGTGCGTCACAGTGCTTCCTATCACTTCTATTACTCCTCCCTACAGCACCGACTCTGACATGGAGGAGAACTGCAGTCATGAAAAAAATCGTATGCAGGATTTCTCCAAGAGACCTGCCAGCTCTCCATTAAGCTCTCCTCATACTAAAGCACCAGTGAATAAAAAACAATCTACAGTTTCTGGTGCAGCCAGCCCAGCCATTACACCGTTACAGGATCTTCCTGCTACTGACACCCCAGCTTCTGAGAATTACATTAAAAATGTGTTACTGTCACTGAGATCAGAATTTCAGAGGGACATCCAGTCCTCTCTTTCTGGATTGCAATCCCAAATATCTGAATTGGGTACTAGTACTGACAAAGTGGAATCGCTTTTTAATGACTATGCCTCTGCTCATAATGACCTTGTGGATGTCTATTCTGATCAGGATCATATAATTCAGAAATTGCAAGAAAAAATTACTGACTTAGAGGACAGATCCAAACGCAACAATATTAAATTTAGAGGGATCCCTGAATCTGTGAGCCCCACAGAGTTGCCAGTATTTCTTCAAAAGCTTATTCATACCTTACTACCTAATAGCACAGGCCCTGATACGCTAATTGATCGCGCCCACAGGCTGCATAAGCCCAATCATCTACCGGCGTCTGTGCCCAGAGATGTCATTGCAAGAATCCACTTTTTTCATACCAAAGAAAGACTCATGTTTGCTGCTAAACAAGCTCCTGCTCTCCCAGAACCGTTTACACATATTGCGCTGTATGCTGACATCTCGGCTGCATCTGCTCAAAAGCGCAAGGAATTTGCCCCAATCTCCAAGGCACTTCGTGATCGTCAGATTTCATACAAATGGGGATTCCCGACGAAGCTCCTGGTCTCTCATCTCAACAAAATAATTCCTATACTGACCCCAGCTGACGGTGTTCGAATTCTGCATTCCTGGAATATACCTATAACCATGCCGACTCCAGCGTCCCGGCCTCAACAAGCCAGGAAGATCCTATTGGACTGGTCATCTCGCTGATTTTTTACGGCTCTCTAACATAGGTGGAGATGCCCACCTTCTAGAACATGCTACCTGATCCTGATCTTCAAGATCCGGCGATTTTCGCTCTAATGGATTGTTCTTCCCCCCCATTTAAGAGTGTGCCATGCACGCTGTCAGGTTATCCTGTTTTTTCGTTTGTTTTTGTTATTGTGTGCTAGCCGTTCTCTTAGCCTGGTTTCAATGCATTGATGTTTTTTAATGTGTATTGCTGTGTTTTTTATGTGTTTATCAGCAGTTTTGGTCTATTCTGATTTTCTCTTGTGATGGTAATGAGCTTAGGTTCTTCCAGGTCTGGTGTACTTTCTACTGCCTACTGATCCTTCTTATTATTCCGCAACATTCCTAATAAAAGAGCTATGCTTTGGAAAGAGGCGTTATCCCTGAGCAGTGATGTTCTTTGTGTACAGGAGACCCATTTCTGTAGAGATAATCCTCCTCTATGTAAACATCGTGAGTTTTCACATTATTTTTTTGCTCTCTCTGATAAAAAAAACAAGGGTGTCATGATAGCCATTAAAAAAACAGTCACCTTCCAACTGCACGATTCCCTAATTGACTCAGATGGCAGGTTCATTATCTTGGTGGTAACAATCAATGGCTGCCTTCTGACCATAGTAAATGTCTATGCCCCTAATACTTACCAGAAAAAATTTGTCTCCGCGGTAATGCGCTCAATTTCTGACATGCGCAAGGGCCACCTTATCATTTGCGGTGACTTCAATGAGGTGCTTGACCCCATGCTTGACTCCTCCAATACTAAAAGGAGGCGTAACACTTACCTCCCATCTTTCCTTCATACTAATGATCTGCATGATGCCTGGAGATGCCTACATGGCAGTGAGAGAGACTACACCTTTTGTCTCTTATACGCAAAATTCTTATTCTAGACTGGACATGTTCCTAGTGGACAAAATCACTCTGCAACAAATTTCAAAAGCCGACATTGGATTAATCACGTGGTCCGACCACGCTCCGGGTTCAATATACATATTTCCAACAATTGCCCCCCACCTCTCCACATCTTGGAGCTTAAATTCTAGTCTCCTTTCACATCCCGAACATAGCCTTTATGTCCAGTCTGAAATAAGTTCGTTCTTTGACACTAATACCTCCTCAGCTAGCAACCATACGGTAGTGTGGAATGCACACAAAGCCTTCATTAGAGGACTATTAATGAAACTGGGAGCACAAGAGAAAAAGAAACGTAACAAAACCCTAACCGCTCTACTAACCCAAATCCAAACCCTTGAGGAGTCTAATAAGAAAAACCCAGCTCCATCTACTTCTTCTGATCTACGATTCCCTTTGTCATGAACTTAGTTTGCTTTTGACCTCACAATATGACTTTATGATTAAAAGGCTTAACTTGAAATATTACTCTCAGGGAAACAAAGCAGGTGCATTTATAGCCCAACAATTTAAACACCGGAAATAAACTACTAGAATCCCTTACATGACCAACTATGCAGGTAAAAGACTTTCCAACCCTCTTGATATAGCCAATCACTTTAGTGAATTCTACTCCTCGTTATATAATCTAACTGACTCTCAAACCTCCCTCCCACCCACCGCCTCTGACATACAATCTTTCTTGGACTCAGTACGGCTCCCCTATGTTTCACCTGATCTAACGCAGTTATTGCAATCCCCGTTTGAGGTTAAGGAGGTTTTGAAAGTTATTTCGGACTTGCCCTTAGATAAGGCCCCGGGCCCTGATGGATACAGTGCGGAATATTATAAGGCTTTCTCTTCCATCTTAGCCCCTCATTTATGCATTATTGCTAACGAAGCGGCAGCCACGGGTTCCTTTCCTAAAGAATACCTTGAAGCCACCATCATCACGATTCCAAAACCTGACAAGCTTTTGGATGACCCAGCTAATTTCCGCCCTATATCATTGCTTAACGCAGATGTCAAAATTTATGCAAAGCTTATTGCTAATCGACTATTGCGGGTGATTCCTGATCTTATTCATCCGGATCAGGTGGGATTTGTGTATGGCAGACAAGCTCCGGATGGGACTAGGCAAATGATTGGCCTTCTACAAATCGCTGAGCGATTGGGGGAGCCTTCTCTGCTTCTTTCTTTAGATGCATAGAAGGCCTTTGACAGAGTACATTGGGGGTACATGAGAGCTGTATTACACAAATTCGGTATTGTGGGTTTTTTGGGCTCAGCCATTAATGCTCTGTACTCACAACCCAGTGCGAGAGTAAGAACATCGGGTCTGATGTCCACGCCTTTTCAAATTACTAATTATACTCGACAGGGCTGCCCTCTGTCCCCTTTGATTTTTGCACTGGTGATGGAACCCTTGGCTGCTGCGATCCGTGAGAGTATCGCTGTAAGCGGAGTATCTACTGGCCAGCAAACACACAAAATAGGGTTATATGCAGATGATGTAATAATCTCTATGACTGATCCCCTGACCTCACTGCCAGCGGTTCAAGAAATCCTCACGAAATTCAGCAAAGTTTCCTTCTATGAAACCAATCACTCTAAATCACACATGCAGGCTATTAATATTCCGTCTACTACTAAATCCATTATAAGCGCTACCTCCCCATTCTCCTGGGCTCCCTCTCACACCCTCCCATACTTAGGCATCACTGTAGTAATCTCTATCTCCAACCTCTTTACTTATAACTATGCTCCACTCCTACTTAAAGTATCAAGTCTGTGTAAGGAGTTGAACAGATCTACTACATCTTGGGCAGGAAGGATTAATCTTATTAAAATGTTTGTTCTTCCTCATATCTTATATATGTTCCGAGCGCTCCCTATTCCCCTTTTGCCTTCTTACCTAAAAAACTGGTGCTGGTATGGGAGCCCCTGATATTGCTAAATACTATAAGGCAAACTTGATGGATCAAGCGAAGTTCTGGTGGTCACCTCACCCTGACAAAATATGGTCCCAAATTGAAAGTGATATCTTACATAAAAACCTCAAGCTTTTATTATGCTCCTCCCTTCTCAATAACCCCCCCACTAAACATTTTCTAGACACAGTCACAGCAACACTAAGGGTCTGGCACAGCTTTGACTCCCCACCACACTCCTGCAGCGAATCCCTTCTTAAACACCTACCTCTTCTCACTCTGGAGTATGTCTTAGACGACATGCAATTGTCAAATTGGGTGAGTTTGGGTCTTACCCATTTACATGCTCTCTATACTGATAGTCATTTATTGTCATTTGATGAGTTACGTAGCAAATATAACCTTCCAGTTAGGGATTTCTACAAATACCTTCGCATAAGACATTATTTGCAATCGATAGGTGTTAGGGGGGGAACGCTCCTTAAGAGAGGCATACATTTATTTTGCACTAGTTCTTCACGCAAGAAGGGAATCTCCTTCTTTTATAATCTTCTCAGTGAGCCCATATCTCAAGATAAATTACCGTCTATGAAGTGGTGGGAGACTGAATTAAACTTTTCAATTTCCCCGGAACAATGGTACAAAGAGATCTCATGGCCTTTGAAAACATCAAGATGTTTGAGTCACTGGGAATCCCTACAGAAAATTTTACACAAGTGGTACTTTACACCACAGAAACTCGCCAGAATTTATCCCTCATCCTCACCGCTTTGTTGGCGAAATTGTGGAATTGTTGGCTCCTTGTTACATATCTGGTGGTCTTGTGTCTCCATTAGATCCTTTTGGGATTCGGTCTTCTCCTTTATTTCCACAGTTACTCACCTTCCTTGTAATGGGTCCCCACAACTTGCCTTATTGGGGATTGGACTAAATGATTGGCCTTTTGATTCTAGAACTGTAGTCTCACACATCCTTATAGCTGCTCGCCTGGCAATAGCGCGGGCCTGGAAACAATCGGAACCTCCGTCACTCAGCGTAGTTGTACAAATATTAAACACGCATGTCCATTTTGAATTTTTGTTTGCAAAAGCTAATATGAAACTCCGCAATTTCACCTTACAATGGGCCTGTTGTTTGACAGACACCAGATGCCTGACTTATGTATTATGACCCCAACTAATACTCCTAACAGTGTTTAAAACAAAAAGACAAAAAAAAAAAACACACAAAGAAAACCCTGCTTTTACGTATATTTGTCACTTCTTAGGCCTCCACAGTTATCACATGCTTTTTATTTTGAGATGGTTGGAAGAACACTACCTCCACTTACTGTCCTGAATATGGACTGCATTAGGGCTCTCTCCTATAGAGGTATGCTTCTATATATGACTTCCTTTTCCAGTTATGACACTTGCTAATTACTTATTAATGCTGCAATTTCACTTAATTTTGACTTCTTCCATATACCTGGAATACTGCTTCATAACGATATAACATGCTATTTACCTTATATATACTGATATTGTTTATGTATTTATAGCAAGATTTTATTTTCTATATGTCTGTATCTATGTTGTATTATTTTTGTTATTATTCTTGTTCTATTGACAAAACCTAATAAATTCATTGTTAAAAAAAAAAAAGCTAAAGTCTAAAACAAACAAAAAAACAGGTGTGCAACTTTTCCCTTAGCTTCCTTTGCAGCAAATTGGCTGAATAGCTTAGTTCAAAATCTGGCAGGGGTTTGCTTTACATAACAGCCCCCTACTGAGTAGAAAAGTCTATTCCATGCCAACATGCTGTGGAGAAAAGCTCTCTGTATGGAAGCAGTGGACTCTCTGCAGAGGTCTGACATACCCCTGCTGAGTCATAGTTAGAGCTTCCTGATCAGCATTCAGCATCAGATTTGCTGGTTGCACAAGTCAATCCTATGTTTCCATCCACACAGTCTGCGCCAGCTAGTTGCACTCCTTCCTTTTTTTTCTTTGTGTGCTCTGTAGAGATATGACTGCTTTCACACTGAAAGCATGCTGCCGGGGGACAGGTTTATCTCTGAGACTGTGGCTGCTTTCCAAAGGGCTGTGGCTGCTTCTAAATAAAACATGCTGTAAAGGTGCCCATACACTGCACGATTCTCCTACGAGAATCGCGGGAAATCCCGCGATCGTACGAGAATCGTGCAGTGTATGGAAGGCGTGCAACCGTTTCTACTGTACGGTCGCATGTCTTCCATCAAATAAGCAGGCTGGAAAACTCGCCGGGAATCGTACTTACTTTACAACCCTCGCAAGACTTTTGTTGTAAAGTGTATGGGCACCTTAAGACTTTTCACACTTTTGTTGCACCTGCAACACATTTAGCTAATTTAAACTTAAAGTAATACATGGGATTTAAAGTGAATCCTTTCCATTCCTCAAACATGTAAACAGAGGTACATTCATCATTTTATTCCATTCACTGTTTCATATGCAGTCCTTTTTCCCCCAAATCAGCAGCCTATGTGGACTTAGTAGTGCTGTTATTGATATGAAAATTCTGACTTTTTTTAACCACTTGCTGACCAGGTGTTTAGACCCCCTTCTTGGACAGGCCATTTTTCAGTAGTCAGCGCGGCGGGACTTTGACTGACATTTATTCCGTCATGCAATACTATATATTACTATAGTAAGTGAAAATTACTGAAAGTTTATTTTTTTTACATTATGGGGTCTATTCACAAAGCACCCGAAGGATCTAGCTGTAGCTTCGGCTGATCCTTCGGCTAGCTTCGGCCCCAGGACCCCTTCGGTTCGGTAGAACCGAAGGGCTGCTGTACGGGCTATGCCTTGGCTCGACTGAGCCGCTCTGAAAGTCGAAGCTGGCTCCGGCCACTTGCGGCCTCTCCGTGTTCTCAGTGTGTAAGGACAGATGGTGTTTCTGGTTACCTGGTAACCAGGAACGCCATCTGTCATTTCTCCCCTGGACGCTCTGGGAGTCTAATAGGCTTCCGGCCACCCAGGAGAAAAACACTTTCTCACAGAAGGGTTCACTCTGCTTGATCGAGCAGAGTAAACCTTTCCCTGCTCGTTAGGAAAAGCATAGCTAGATTCCCGCCCACAGCTGCTGTCAATCAGCAGAGGGGGACCTGCAGTTCTCCATCAGGTCCCCGTCTGGTGATTGACAGCAGCAGAGGGCGGGTGCAATAGCTAGTTTGCTATTGGCTATTGCAAAGTGAAATAGCCAATATGAATCTAGATATGTTTTCCTATGGGGATTTCTTTTTTTTTTCTGACGGCAGCCCGGCCACTGCTAGCTCCGCACAATCGTTTTCTATTTTATTTTTTCTACTTTTTAAACAATTTTTATGTTCTGCTCGGTCCCACAGAGGGACCGAGCAGAACAGCTGAGCTGAATGCCGCTCAGCGGCATTCAGCTATTTACTCACTGGTGTTCGACATCTATAAGAATAGACCGAACAGCAGCGAGTAGCCTGCCGGAGGTTCGGCTTAGCCGATCTAGATGTTGGATCGGCTGAGTGGAACTCCTTCTGCACTTCGGGTCGGCCGAACATGCTCAGCATGTTCGGCCGACACGAAGTGCAGAAGGAGTTCGACCCAACATCTGGATCGGCTAAGCCGAACCTCCCGCAGGCTACTTGCTGCTGTTCGGTCTATTCTCATAGATGCCGAACATTCGGCATTCGGCTCGGCTATTTTGCTTGGTACCTCTGTGGTACCGAGCAGAATAGAAAAATAGTTAAAAAAGTAGAAAAAAAAATGGAAAACGATTGTGCGGAGCTAGCAGTGACAGCTAGCTCCGCCCAACAGTTTTCTATTGGCTGAGTCGAACTCCTTCTGCACTTCGGGTTGGCCGAACATGCTCAGCATGTTCGGCCGACCCGAAGCCACACGAAGCAAGCCGATGTACGGCTGATTCCAGCCGATATACGGCTGATTCCAGCCGATATACGGCTGATTCCAGCCGATATACGGCTGGAATCAGCCGTACAAGCCTCACTTCGCTTCAGGTCGGTCGTTCACTCGGCTGCCTACGGCAGCTCAGTGAATAGACCCCTATGTTATAATACATTTATTCTTACCCAATTTTTTGGTAAAATATAAAATATGGAGTCACGTTGGGTAAATAAGACACCAAACACGTCAAGCCTTAAAATTGCGCGCACCCGTGAAATCGCAAAAAAAACGACTATACCCAAAATTGACCATAGGCAACACTTTAAAAGCTTTTACCGCTCATCAGTTTAGTGTTATCAGTCCTAGAATAATTGCTCTCACTGTGACATTCATGGCGATAAATAACATGTCAGGTGTAATGGGCGCAATCATCGCTTCCGCCCAACGCATATTTTGCACACTTGTAGGTGGTGGGAACTTTAAAAGCAATTTGTGTTTTTTAAAAAATTTTTCATGTGTAAATAAATTTTTTTTTTTTTGCAACTTTCATTTTTTTTATATATATTTTTTTTGTGATAGCAAAAGAAGATGTGACAGGTCTTCTTTATGGAGACATCAGGGGTCTCCAAGACCCCTAATGTCACCTAGGACCCCCAAAGAAAGCTTCTGAAGCTGAAAAGTGCCAGCAGAATGCGGACGTGATGTAATATACAGATCGTGTACCGAACTCCCTCTGATCCCCTGTCACAGAGCCACCGTGCTGGTCCCGGGCTCGCACCGGGCACAGGGGAGCTCGGGACCAGCGGGAGGGGGTGCCGCGGAGTGGAGAGCAGACATCGCTGCCTGTTTTAAAATGTTGGCAGTTTCCCACTCGCGTGCACCGCACGCAAGTGGGCGGGGCTAACAGGCAATCTTTAGATGGCCTGTTGCATCCAGAAAGCTCCCGGCCAGCCGTTCAATCACAATGGCCGGTCGGGAGATCGGTTAAAGACAGTAGCAAAGCCCTCATCTGTATTTACTCCTCCTAACCAAAGACAGATATGCTTAACAAGCAGGTTGTAATTTATGGGCAGGCTTAACCTGTGCAAGAAGCAATATGGGGGAGGCCAGTGGGGAATAACGGGGTCTCTGGGGGCTGACTGGAGCACAGCCTTGGTTCACTGACTGCACACTGCGTTGAGTACAGTGGCGTCACAAGTGGGGTGCGGGGGGTGTGGCCCGCACCCGGGTGACACCATTGGAGGGGTGACACCAAAATGACTCACAGTCATTTTGGTGTCACCCCCCTCTGAAAAGTCAGACGCTCGGTCATGGACCGAACGCCCGACAGTATCAGGAGAGAGGAGGGGACACGGCGGCATACCTTATCCCGCCGGTAGACTGTCCCTTCCTCTCTCTGCTGGCGTCCATCACTAAGATGGCTGCTGGCAGGTATCAGAATACTGCCGCGCATGCGCGATGACGTCTCGGCGGGGTGACACTCGGTTACCACTCCGGGTGTCACCCAGCCTCAGGACGCCCCTGGTTGAGTAGAGGCTAAATATTTCATATCTGGTAGCACTTTCTCTAACTGTTGGCAAACGAAAGGGTTTCCATCAACTTCTGATTTTTGTATACATTCTACAGACCAGGTTAGCAGGGTTTGGGGGAAGAGATCCAAAAGATGTTTACCTGGCCTTCCATCAGCGCTGTGGGCTAGTGTTGGAATGTTTAATGTTGGCTTAACAATATAGAGATAAACCAGTTAAAATCCATGTGACGCTTTCTGTACATTAATAATGATGAGGATGAGTATTATTATTAATAATAATATATAAAATGTGAACATTGTGTAGTAGAGTATATCCGATTTATTAAGGGGCACCTAAACAAACGTTAAACTACACACAAAATATAGACACAAAAATAAAACATGTGAAAAAGTAGACTGACACAAGTCAAGAAACCGGATATTTCCTGGCCTTAATCATATTATGTTTCAATTGCCGTATGTTTGAAAGATCAGAGAAAAACAATTCTATTAAAGATGAAACTCCAGAATTGGTATTTAATTACATTATTTCAAACGGCAATACAAGGGAGGGAGCACAACAGACCCATAAAATGTAATATCTATGTGATTGAGCAGTATTACATTCTTCCACTAATCCAGCATTAAGATCGCTTTTTCCCATGAGACAACAGAAATAATTGCTTCTGTATAAAAGTAATTAGACTATATGGGATGAACAAAGGCTGATAGCTTGTGCACTCTCAATATACACAATCTATACAGAACATATACTCTTGTGTTTTGTCCAAAAAAAATTAGATCGTAAATATGCTGTGACTTATGGGATTTTCTATTGCCATAAATTGTGGAAGGCAGTTGCTTTGGGCATTTTATTTGCAGAATATTTTATTAAAAAGAAAAAGTGCAGAGCATTTTCAGTAAACACATACATAAACTGAGTTATTATTGCATTGCTCATTGTAAATCATGTGATGTATAATGTATGCAGGTGGGTTGAAAGTATCAAAGTGGTACCACATTCTTGGGTATTGATACATATATTGGGGAAAGAAGACTTTTTAGGTACTCAGACAAGACATTCTTAATTAAAATGCACAGTTTTGTTTTTAATAATAGTGTTTTAAAAACAAGAACATTTATCAACGCATCATGACACATAATTCTAATATTTTTTTATACACCCATATACTGTGTATAAGCCCATCTATCACCTATATACAGTATAAATACAGTCTAGAATCAGCAGCATATATTATATTGCATTACTGTCCATAATATATTTGCTAGACAGGCACTGAAATGCAGATACACATTTCAGAGATGTAGATTCTAATTCTTGAGAACAATGGAGGTAGATATAAGTGTTAATACCATTGATGGGTGTGCCAGAGCTTAAACCACTAAAAACATTACGGGACAAAGAAGGTGGGTATGGACCACCAGGGCTGAGTGGATAATTAGAAATGGGTAGAAAATTCCAGGTACATCATAATACCATGTTCTTTGTATATCAATATGTCCCAAATGGTATTCCTAGTTTGAAAACTGGAACAGTAGATAATCAAGTGCATTCCCAAAGGATAGCTTATCTGTACAGCATACAGTGTAGATGTGATTGAGAATTGGCACAAAAACCATAGATTTACAGGAGTTATTCACTAAAGGGTGAAACATTTTGAGAAGGCAGAAGAAGTGAACAATCTAGGACAACATGAACATGGAAAGTGAGCTGAATTGGAGAATTTTTCCAAATCAGCTATGTTGTCCTAGATTGTTCACTTCGCCTGCCTTCTCCAAACTCTTCACACTTTTGGAAACTTAATCCCTATGGAAACTCCCAGGTCAAAAACCAAATAAGCCCAGCACGATCAGATATGATCACTTGTGTATAGTGCACAGCATGCATTTAACTTTTGTATAACTTGACCCTCCTACTAGATTGTAAGCTCTCACAAGCAGGGCCCTCCTAATCCTGTGATACTGAAATTGTACTGTCTCCCCCATTTTGTAAAGCGCTGTGCAAACTGCTGGTACTATATAATAATCAAGTCCATTCTTATTCATAGATACAGATTGAGTAGGCTGAGTAAGGCAGAAATGCGCCAGCAGTTGTTCTTTGTATAGATGCATGTGGAATAAAGTTTGAATTTCTTTAGAAGATCATCGTGTGCTGGTTCTACAGTTTTTGAGCCTATTACTCCAGAAGAGAGTCATTCGTTGTCACGGGAGCCAGGAAACCAGACCACACGGAAATGCAGGTAAAATAAAGTTGTTTATTTAAAGGAACATAAATAAACATTCATCAGGGAACAGCAGCAGCGAGGTCAGGAACAAGCCGGTCAAGTCCAATGCGGGTACATCTGCCGAGCCGGGATCTCGTCCAAAGCGGGTAGTCGTCCAAGCTGGGATCAAGTCCAAAGCGGGTAGTCGTCCAAGCCGGGATCAAGTCCAATGCGGGTAGTCGTCCAAGCCAGAATCAAGTCCAATGCGGGGTCGAGAGCCAGAGGAAACGTCAGCCAGGCCGGATCATGCACAGACCCACACAGAATCAAGTCCAATGCGGGGTCGAGAGCCAGAGGAAACGTCAGCCAGGCCGGATCATGCACAGACCCACACAAAGGAACTCAGACTGCCAGAGACGCACCTTGGAGCACAAACGCAAGGGCAATGAACCTGAAGCCTGAGCAGACTGATATAGTCAGGTGTTGCCACATCATCACTGTGCGATGCCCAGGCAGCAGGCAAGCGATGATGCAATCAGAGGTTATAAGAGACTGCAGTCTGCACATGTCCAAAATGGCTGCCACCATGCGGACAAGGTAAGACCTTGACATTCGTGCACCGAGTGTGGATTGCGGGGACGCATGATAGGGGTGAGCTGTGTGCTTTGTGTTTCCAGTTTACAAATTGAGTAGCCAGCCTTAAACTATAGGGAGCAATCACAGAGTCAGGTCCTCACTACTGTAAAGGGATTGGTAGAAGAGGGTAGAGGGGGTAGAAGAGGTTTTACTGCAATGCACTAATACACACAGTTAAGACCCTGGAAGAAAGGAAAGCTGATGTGTTGCCTATAAAATGCAGACTAAAAGAAAGCAAATGCAGTAAGGGCTTAGTGTATTTCTTTGGAATGCTCTTTTGACAGCAAAACTTTCAACTGTTTGTTTTACTACCGTGTTTCCCCGAAAATAAGACACTGTCTTATATTTTTTTGGCTAAAAAAAACGCACTAGGTCTTATTTTCGGGGTAGGTCTTATTTTATTTTTTTAATGTACAACAATCCAGACTTATTCATGTAGAAAAGTCTACATGTATTCATGTACATGCATTCATTCACAAAAATATGGTGATCAGGGCAATCAGGGGTGCCGTACCTTTCTAAGAACAATTTGCTAACCAATCGCTGGCCAGAATGAGCGAAACGCGATTTCACTATTGATTCCTAACAGGTGGAGTGCATTTGGTATCACTGCGCCTGTGACAGGAGCCGGCGCTATAGAGGCATCGGCTTATGCGGCTCTGCTCCCTCCGGTGCCGGCTCGTTTCCTCTAGCTCTGGCTTCATTGGCACCGCTGATTCTCTCCTGCCTCTCCCGCGGCTGTTCAAGTTCACCCTTATGCCACCACTGGCCCCTGAAATGGTCACAACTAGGTCCTATTTTCGGGGTAGGTCTTATATTTTAGCAATTCCCACAAATAGTACTAGGTCTTATTTTCGGGATAGGTCTTATTTTCGGGGAAACTTCTTCTGCTTCAAAACAAGACTCCAGCTTTTATCGGGGGATACAAGCTGCCTTAAAACCTCTTCCCTTCCCAGAAGAACTCAGAGGGGAACTATGGGGGCAATTCGTACTGAAGGCTCAGTGGACAGGTCTCTATTAAATGTAGTAGATATCCATATTCTTCACAATGCCCAGAAGAGCTTAATTGCCATTGCTTTCACTCAACATGTACTGCCATTGCATCTTTCAGTCATTTCCTGCAGCTCACTGTGGAAGATATGTAAGAATAAAGACTGCCCAGTAATAATCTAGGGAAATCACATCCATTATCCTGGATTTATTTCTTATATGGGAGAGAAATGATTATGGTAGCTACCATGCACCAGAGCATGAAATTGCAGACCTAATGTGAATCAATACACATCTTATTATATTTTACTAATGACATGATACATTAGTGTGTTCCTGGTATTGTTTATTAAATCACATGTTAATGAGTACATTGGTATACACATAATGCAGTAACTAATGTTATGATTCCACTGCAGGTGCTCCTTTTATCTACATCCTGATGTAATTAGGTAATTGAACATCTCAAATCCTTATTTTTCTAAAACTTCTTTGAACATACAGTATCCATATGTGTAATACGAAGTGCTCTCAATAAAAACACAGATTACTGTAATCGCAAGCATAACCATGCCGAGTAGGCCAACTAGACAAGATCGTAATAATTATATTGTTTTCATACCATAACAGCTTGTGATTATGATTTCCGGCATAACTTGCAATAGCAATCAGACTGTGAAAGAATGTTGTAAAAATTTTTATTTCCACTCCTTTGTTTGAGAAATAAAGCTATAAAAGTTAAGGTTTAACACATATTTACTTCACATCTCTATAAAATACAGGTTATATAGATACCAGTATGGCCTCTGCTGAATTGAATTTTTGCTGTCTTGCAGACCTAGAAGCACTGTTAGAATCTTTAGCATCTGACACGATGCCGTGTGTCCTAGCTGCGCATTGGGGTTTTACTCACTTTCTGCTATCTCATGAGTGTGTTCCTTAAGAGCCGCAGGGGCAGACTAGTGACATAGTGGCCCACGGGGAAACCACAGTGTGCAGTGGGAGAAGGCAGGCATCCAACACACCTGGAAGGGTCAGATGTTGAAGATTCTACTGGTGCCTTTAGCTCTACCTGAGATCAAAGATTCTATTCAATGGAGGACATACTGGCCAGTGTAGTACATGTATTTTAAAGATACACAGTTGTTAGGATACATGTATTCTAACTACAGTGTCTATTTAAGGAGTAATAAAGTGGCTCCTCGAGCAGTAATATCACATGCCTTAAATGCTATTTCAGTTTGAAGAATCAGCCTGGCGACAGTACTAATGAGGAAAACAAGATCACTTGAGACTCAGCATAAAATCCTTTTCATAGAGTTCTGTTTATTTTACAAAACTATGGAGACAAGAATATGCTGCAGCATTAGCGGTAAGTTGTTGTCTAATTATGCAACAGCTATCCTGTACAATACTACAGTTTAGGTCCACAGAAGATCCAGGCACTTAGTAACTACTGGCCACAATTATTTAGAATGATATAATTATACTACTAGATTGATAGCTGGATCTTCTTATGAGGAATTTGTGTCTTCCAGGTTAGATGGGGTGATAGTAAGGTATTTGAATTCTCCCTCACGTTTGGAAGATGTAGAAGTAATATTTGATATTTTAATAATTCCTCCAAGTATAGAAACTAAGGCCTAATGTTGGCTCTAGACCATAAACCTTTTCGCACGGATACATTTCTGCAGGCACTATTCCTGTACGTCTGCCATATCCTGTTAGTGAATATGTACTCCAGGTATTGATACTTTTCCCTACAGAATTGCACTATTCCAGGACTGAGATGAGAACTTAGGGATATAACCTATCATGTGAAATCCAATATTTAAAACGTGAAAATGTAAAATGTGAAAGCTAATATCAGGAACCTGAGGAACAAATGTAAAAGCTTTAGCTTGGATTATCATATTCAAATAGAGTCATTCAGTGAGATCTTGTAACTTCCTATTCTTATAAAAACATTAGGGATGCACCGATACCACTTTTTTAAAGCAGAGTACGAGTACCGATACTTTTTTTCAAGTACTCGCCGATACCAATTACCAATACTTTTCCTTAAAGGGACAGATAAAAAAAATTCTAAAGCAATACAAAATCATGATTTTAGGTCAGTTTCTTAATATTATGAAGAACATGAACACTCTGTAGTGTGGCACAGCTATATCCAATTCTGCATACCTGGCTTTATATTATAAAGTACTTATAATATAAAGCCAGGTATGCAGAATTGGATACAGCTGATCACATGTCCAGACTCCAGAACAGTGTATTATTGTATAGTGTGGCACAGCTATATCCAATTCTGCATACCTGGCTTTATATTATAAAGTACTTATAATATAAAGCCAGGTATGCAGAATTGGATACAGCTGATCACATGTCCAGACTCCAGAACAGTGTATTATTGTATAGTGTGGCACAGCTATATCCAATTCTGCATACCTGGCTTTATATTATAAAGTACTTATAATATAAAGCCAGGTATGCAGAATTGGATATAGCTGTGCCACACTATACAATAATACACTGTTCTGGAGTCTGGACATGTGATCATCTATTTTCCCCACTATGGGGATACAAGCCTTAGTTAGCAATATCTACATAGTTATTTTCTTTTTTTAAGTAATCTATGCCGGTATACAGCAAAAAAGGGGACCAAGGTGGAGTTACGCTGACCAATAATAATAAATATAGTATACCAGTCTCCAGGGTTTCAACAAAACTATTCAAAATATGAAGTGTCCCCAAGACAATAGAAATCCCTTTCTCGGAGCTGGTTCAGTAAAGAGGTAGAAAATATGTAATTTAACAATTTGAATATTTTCGTAGAAAAACTTTAACATTACATCCACAACAAGACAGTTAAAAACAATTAAAAAACTTCCCTAGGGTAAACAGTAGTTTAGAAAATGATGGGTGGTCTGCAAACCAACTGGTATAATATAAAGGGTTAGAACAGACACCTAGTATGTATAACATGTACGGATACAGTGTATCCCAGGTTACTCACAGCTCATGTAGCTCAGGGAGCTCAAGGAGAGGCAGTCCTGCTCGAGTTCCACTATGCTGAATGATATGTTTGCTTCAATAGGTGTATCCAATAATAATAGTTGGAATCCGGAGATAGGGATAAGTGGATAGGGCTAAAGATGCAAACGCCCTTCCCTTTTTTCCCCCTGCTTAGGGCTCTCACTAGCCCTCGGGCTCGAATTTCAAATTTGAGAGCTAACCCAAAAGCATTTCCAAGTAAATGTGTGCGGCCGCACAATGAGCAAAGCAAAAAGATATATGCAGGGGTCTCAACGGTAGAAGGTTCTCAGTACGATGATGGATCCTTGGACTGTGTAAAACGAAGCAATCTGTCGTCTGGTCTTTTTACTCAGACTCTGCTGGATTGATGAAGATTCCGATGCAGGCTGGACTCTGACCAAATCCCGGCCGACTGAGGCTCCGTCTCCGCACCTCGAAGCCCGAGCTGAACAGTGCTTCTGCCACTGGCTGATGTACGGGATGAGCTTTGATGAGTGTCCAGGGAAGTTGTTAGCACACATAACCCTGACGTGTTTCCTCCCCACTCAGGGGCTTCTTCAGAGCCCTAAGCAGGGGGAAAAAAGGGAAGGGCGTTTGCATCTTTAGCCCTATCCACTTATCCCTATCTCCGGATTCCAACTATTATTATTGGATATACCTATTGAAGCAAACATATCATTCAGCATAGTGGAACTCAAGCAGGACTGCCTCTCCCTGAGCTCCCTGAGCTACATGAGCTGTGAGTAACCTGGGATACACTGTGGAAATCACCTTCTGCTTCTCCTACAGACAGCCAATGCAGATCTGCAGGGCAATGTCTATGGCCACTGTGTGTAGGACCTCCTGTGAAATAGAGCAGTGCAGTCGCCAGCAAACCTTTTATCTCTCATGCACAGTAGCATTGAATTTACAGACCTTGTAGAGCAGCGGTAGGCAACATTGGCAATCCAGCAGCTGTGGAATTACAAGTCCCATGAGGCATCGCAAGACTCTGACAGCCAGTCAGACTTCCAGAGGCATGGTGAGACTTGTAGTTTTACCACAGTGCCGAGGTTCCCTACCCCTGATGTAATATAAAAACGTAACTAAGATGGATTTTTAGAGAATATGCAAGTTGTATTTGAAGGGAAAGAATCATGGTCTCTTTCGCTGGGCTCCAGTGGTCTGATGACCCGTGACATCAACGTGTCTAATGCAGGTGCATTTACCATGAGGATGCTGAGGGACATATCACAGCTGGTGCAGAGGGGAGAGATGTGAGTGGTCACTGCCATAGGACCGAGGATCAGGTTAGTGTATCTTCTTTATTTTAGCCCCTAGACCAAAACAAGCAGCTAACCCAGAACCGTAGCTAGCTCCTTTTGCACCCGAAGCAAGAAAAGAAAATTGTGCAGGTGCAATGTCACACAACTGGGCACACGTGCGGCATCATGTGACATCATGCGCCCCGCTTCCAGGATGGCGGTGCGCATGTCCAGAATGAGCTGGTGGACAAATACAAAATAGCATGAAAATTTGTTTCATTTTCAAAACATTTTTAGTTTCTGTTAATTTTGTCTGAAACACATTTTTAGTCTTTGCATATGTCTAATACATTCTGTGCATGAGTGAGTGTGTGTGGGCTTTTTTTCCTTATTTTTTATCATTTGTATTTAATTTTTTTTACTTTACTGTTGGGTGCTTCAGGGAAATATTAGTGGTCTAAACAGAGCCCTGACATTTCCCTTCTGAAATAGAAAAAGAAATTGAGGACACAGAATTCTCAATCTCTATTTCTGCAGCCCCTGTTCTAAATGAATGGAGAGCACTTAGTACAGAGGCTTCCCATTCATTCAGAAACTGGTGATAGTCAAATATTTACTATCATTCAGTTATCAATGGGTAAAAGCCTCTATAGTGAGTGCTTTCACCCATTGAGAAACTCATGAATGAACAGGAAGTGATGTAAAGCACGTCCTGTTCATTCATAACTGGGGACACATAGTATTATGTGTCCCCAGTTATTTACAAACCCTGGAGAGATCAGCTAATCACTCCAGTGTTTCCTCTGCTCAAAGAGGATTGGTAAATATCACAGATATTTACACATCCTGTGGGACATATCACAGCTGGTGCAGAGGGGAGAGATGTGAGTGGTCACTGCTATAGGACCAAGGATCAGGTTAGTGTATCTTCTTTATTTTCGCCCCTAGACCAAAACAAGCAGCTAACCCAGAACCGTAGCTAGCTCCTTTTGCACCCGAAGCAAGAAAAGAAAATTGTGCAGGTGCAATGTCACCAGACACCCCTCTTCTCCCTACCGAGCGTGGCTGTGTTGGCCGCCTGGTGCCCCTGTTGCCATGGCGCCCTGTGCTCACCATGACAACAGGGGTGAGGGGGGGATTTAATATTTAACTCTTGGAAATAATACATACACGTCACACAAACTGTACAATTCTCTTATTTCACCCCAACCACTGTTTCTGCACTCCCTTTTCCATCAAAATGGTAAGCTCAGTGATTTTTTTTTCAGTGATTTTTTACTTTGCAATGTGAGTTTTCACCAAGCTTGGAGAAAGAAGTAGAAAGTAAAAATTCACTTTACAAAGAATACCCAATTATGTGCAAGGAAGATAAAAAAAAAGGATGTTCCCTTTTCCATAATATGTAAAAAACGAAAAGCCTAAGGTTCTTTACAAACAGGAAAAAAATTGCAGTCACACTGCTGAATATTATCTAAAGAAATCAATGTGTTCTCTGAAATGCATTTTTTTTTTAAACTTACTGCATCAGTATTTTGTTATCAATTATCTTCCAGTCGACATATAACAAAGTGACAAGGTAAGAGCCGAGCTGTTCAGCAAGTGAAAAAATTATACTATTTCAGCAAGAGATGGATCTGCGGTCTGGAGAGATACAAAACTTCACTTTTAATCCACATATTTAAGTATAAAAAACAACCAGTCCATGTTAAAGATGTGCTTCAACCTAACGAGGTCTTGTTCACGTTAGTTACTGAAGTGTGGGTTAAGCTGGCCATACACGTATATATTATCTGCAGATTCCTCCATCTACGCTAAACTGTGTGGATGGAGGGATCTCCCCCTTGGCCAAGCTTCAGTATCTTGCTAGTCAGCCTGCTGGCTGTCAAAATACCTGAACAATCCGATTGGATGCAGGCAGAGGCGTAACTAGAACCTTCAGGGCCCCAGTGCAAGAAACCATGAAGGGCCCCCCCCCCAACCCCCCACCGCCATGGCACCGCATGGTTAACAGGAAGGCTGCCGAGACCCCCAGCAAGCGCGGGACCTCAGACAGCCGCTTGTTTAAAATTTTAGTGCAGTGTTCTGTCGAGAACGCTGACCCAGTATCTGCATTTACGTACAGACCGGATTAACGAGGAAACCGGCATTTATTTCCCAAGTGTTCGTTTGTAATGGTTAATTGTGACCGTTAATAATATGCCGTCCATGGCAGTAAATGGTGGATGGAATATTATTAACGGTCACAATTAACAATTTAAACAAAATCCTTTGTAAATAAATCCATGTTCTTCCGTGTCTCGGCGGCCAGGGGGCGGGGCTAAGTGGAGAGGGTCCTCACATAGCAGAATGTGCTGCCTGGCGGTGCCTGCAGCACATTCTACGGGACTAGTGTGACAGCCTCTCCAGCCCTGCCGCACAGACACCCGTACATGCTGTGGGTGGCAGAGCGGCTGAGAATGAGCGGCACGATCTCGGGGGGGCCCTCTTCTTCCTCGCTGAGCCCCCCCATCAGGCAGAACGCCAGGGCCCGGTCGCAATTGCGACCGCTGCGACCCTGGTAGTTCCGCCAGTGGATGCAGGTATTGTTTAGGTATTTTGACAGACAGCGTGGCCGACTAGCAAGAAACTGAAGCTTGGCCCAGTGGGAGATTCCTCCATCCACACAGGAATCTATTGCACTTTTTCCATCTGACCATAGAAAATTTGCAGATAATCTCTAGGTGTGTGGCCAGCTTTTCACTGAGATAATATGTGGAAGGATGCGGCTACATCCAATGTTCTTAAACTGAGATCACTTTAAAAGAACATGTTTTAAATATGTTTAAGTAAATTGTGTTACATTTTATACAAATACCATTTTGTGATCCTTGGAGTACCTTAAAAGTCCAGCTTGTTTTCCCTTCTCTTTTGTACAATGTAGATTACTGGGATGTGGTACTCCCCCTAACCACGCCTCATTGTATGATGATAACCTTTAAGAGAAACAGCAGGCGTAGCTCCTTACAGAGGGTCCACACCAAAAACAAATCAAAGCAATGACTTTAGCTGTGTGTGCTGTAAATGTGTTTTATGACAAAATCTTAATTTCTTGTAACCAGTAGAGGAGTGGTGTTGTGTATAGTAATTTATTTGTCATTAATAAAGATTTGAATATTGATGTCTTTTGGTCCTTGTTATAAATACTTTGGTGTGGCCCGCCTGTAATGAGCTACGCCTGCTTTTTCGCTGAAGTTGTAAATGGGTTTGGACTGTAGGTTTGATGTGTATGGCAATGAAGTCTAATGATCAGGGAACTCCCGGTTATAACTCCCAGTTATACTTTTATGTTCAGGATTGTAAGGATTTTATAAGAACTACACTGTGCTTATTAATGCTTTACTGCTTGGCAATTATAAGGAGTAACCAGGGCAATCAACCAAATTTGTTAGGTATTTACCATCTGCATGCTAAATGAGTTAAAGTGATATTAAAGTCAAAAGTTTGATCAACTATTTCAAATGCTGATGAAAAAACTTACAATGGATGCTAATCCTTAAGGTTAAAAAGTGTTAGTTTTCTGCAGAATCAGCTGGTCCCCTGAGCACTGGTCCTGATATCCTGTTTTAGAGTGGCTTCTTTCCCTTGCAGGGTCCCATGAAGCCACCCTTGTGTGTAATACGGTGTATTTCTCTACAAATACACATACACAGCAAGGCAATCCACCTCCCTCCATCCTGCTCCCTGCTTCCTTCTTCAAACTAGTAGATGGACAGTTGCTGGAGCCTGCTCAGTCCCTGTGATCTTGTACTGGGCAGGAAGTTCAGGGAAGCTGAGCTCAGTGAGTTGGAGCAAACTGTTTGGAAACATGATGACTGTAAGTGCCTGGGCAATAATCTAAAGAAATAGTTTGCTGGGCAATACATGTTAGTTTGCTCTGGATTTTTTATTGAAAAAAGTGTGTGTTTAATACTTGTCACGGTACCGTGCATAGGTGTCCCCGCGCATGCAGGTACCTACACGGGAAGACCAAACACGTATGACCACACTGGACAAGGCAAATGTGTTATATTTAGTTTATTGTAAACAGCACAACCAAATAAAACACCCAAAAGCAAACATGAATAATTAACGTGACACCAACTAAATATAACCACCAACATCTACAACATATAACAGGAGCAAATAGCTTAATACAGGTAACAATAACAGGACTACAAGTAGGTATCAGGAGTTAGGTCTATAATCAGGTGACAGGATTTGGGACTCAGGATACACAGGAAATAGGACTACAAACAGGGTTCAAGGTTCAGGACTGGTAACAGGACTCACAGGAAACAGGACTGCAAACAGGGTTCAGGACTGGTAACAGGACTCACAGGAAACAGGACTGCAAACAGGGTTCAGGACTGGTAACAGGACTCACAGGAAACAGGACTGCAAACAGGGTTCAGGACTGGTAACAGTACTCACAGGAAACAGGACTGCAAACAGGGCTCAGGACTGGTAACAGGGCTCACAGGAAACAGGACTGCAAACAGGACTCAGCCACCGTCCTGACTGCAGGGAGGGTTTAAATACCCTCCCAGGAAGCGCCAAGTGATGGCTAAGTACTGGCAGCAGCGCCACCTGGAGGCGCTCTGGATCCTAACAATACTACTTTAAACCTCCTTGTACTAGAATGCAGGCACAAGAAATATATACATACAATCATTATTTCAATATACGTTATATACATTAATACTCCAGCGATATTTGACACTATCCACTATTCTAATACCTAGATGTAAATCCAAAAAGCTTCCTTAGACTTATATCAACCCCTCTTAATCCAATAAACACTCTGTCAACAATTTGGAAATTCTGGAATTCTGACCATGTTTCATGTTACATGGTCAGAATTCCAGAATGGGGTTGCAACTCCTCCCCCC
>NW_017306656.1:664385-700632 GCF_000935625.1 Nanorana parkeri | reverse complement strand
GTCGCCCCCCCCCCCCCCCCCCCCCGCACACACACACACACACCTACCTACAGGCTGGTGTGGATTTTTTAATTTTGACGCAGCTGTACATGGCTCTGTCCACACAACCGTGTCATCAATTCACAGATCCCTTGACAGGTTCTGTGAATAGAAAAACTATGGGGTCAATTCACAAAGCTAGCCGAAGGATCTAGCCGTAGCTTCGGCTGATCCTTCGGCTAGCTTCGGCCCCAGAACCCCTTCGGTTCAGTAGAACTGAAGGGCTGCTGTACGGGCTATTCACTATAGCCCTACAGCTCCCGAAGTTGGCCGAGGGGCTCAGTCAAGCTGAAGGCATATGCTTCGGCTCGACTGAGCCCAGGTGAAAGCTGGCCGAACAGCCTGCTACTGACAGCTAGGCGGAGCCAGCCTTCATCTCACGGCTGGCTCCGGCCACTTGCACAGACAGAGCAGCGTCCTAAAGAAGTAGTAGCTGCAGCTTCAGAGGTCAGTGAGGCCTTGCTTCAAAGCTCATTTATTGTTTGTTTGTTTTGAATAGGAAAATACCTAGAAACAAATAACCTTCACTTTTTACTTTAAATGTCTATTTTTGGTTTTAAAATGTTGGTTTCAATAGATATTTTGCAACACTATACAGGTTCTGTGCAAGGAATTTGGCTGACATGTATACATTTAGGCACATTAACAATTACATAGAAAAGGGAGGAAATGTTCCCTTTACCTAACTGGATGTTTTTAACTGCGTCCTGACGGCCCATTGTAAAAAAAAAGTCCTCGCTTGAAGTGATTATACCAAGATCAGGGTTGCTGCTGCAGCCATGATCTTGGTATCAGTGTTTTACAGCTGGCGATGACTGTTTACATACAAGCACCACTTGTACAGTGCTTTTGGAAGTGTGCCCCCTCTCCACTGCCACTGGCGGCTATCTTGTGCTCTGTTGTCCCCCGTGCAGGCGGGATGGGCACGGCAGGTCTCTGTGGCTGGATTGGAGGGAGATCAGCACACTTCCAGTGGCTGATGCCCCCTTCGATCACGGAAAGTGGAAGAGATTACATCACTTCCAGTTTCAATCTGTCATTTTTCTGGCTGCAGTGACTGGAGAAGAAGCTGATTGCTTCTTCTCCAGCAACACGATTGCTGCTTCATCCGCTTCTTTGGTATCCATAGGGGACATTAGGGGTCTAATAGACCCCTGATGTCTGCATAAAAAGGACCTGTCACATCCTTTTTTCTATCACATAGGGGGCTCATCATCCCCCTATGAGACAGCAATAAAGTTAAGTGTAAAAAACTAAAATCACATATTATAAAAAAAGAAAACAATGTTAAAGTTCCCCGCCCTCACCTTCACGCCTATACAGATGCAAAAAAACAGCGGGTGCACCAAGCACCATGAACGTCGCAGTGAGAGCAATAATGCTCTGGCCACCAATCACTGTTAACAAACTGATGAGCAGTAAAAGCTTTTAAATTGTCACTTATGGCCATTTTTGGGTGTGGTGGTTTTTTACCATTTCACACGCAACTTTAACACTTAACATGTTTGGTATCTATTTACCTTAAACGACCCCATATTTTATATTTTACCAAAAAATTGGGTATTTTATTCTGTTTCTGTGCACTACATTTAATTGTATTGCATTGTATCCTAAAAATACTGCTTTGATAAACATTTGCGCAAATATCTTGTGACATTAAAATTTGCATCTAGCATTTTTTTCTATTTTACAGGGCCTGTGATTTCAGAAAATATGTCATTGTTTTGGGGTTTTAAGCTGTTTTGTAGCCAAAAGGTCAGATTTTATTGTGTGTGCAAAAATTAAGAATTTTTTCCAGACAGTAAGTAGTTAAATAAATACAGATTTAAAGGTCAGGTAAGTGGTTAGAAAACCAGTTGTAAAACTTTCCCCAAAGCCATTTGTACAATGAGTAAGCATATTTAGCTGAAATGACTGATTGGAATGTGGCAGACAAGAGTCATCCTACTTGACACTCTTTCCTTGAGGACCCGCTTAATAAAGCACTGCATTTTAGCGGACAGGATAGTGCATTGTGGCAGCTATGGTGGGCTTTATTGCACATTGTGGGAGCTGTCACTGTTTACATGTTTATATTTTATTGGTCGTGTGCAATGTCTACTCCCCAGTCTGGTCCTTACACAGCAGTGCGGTATGTTGTACTGCCGCACTGGGACATCCACTGCGCTGCAAAAAAATGCAGCACGTCTGCATTCTATTTCAGCGCATTGCCCATCACACCTCCGTTGTGGTGTGAACAGGACTCACAGAAACAACTTTTTTCTATGTGTCCTAGCGGTGACCTGCGTTGATACAGTGCGGCAAAAAGCAGGTGGCCACTGTATGTGTGAAGGGGCCATTACTGCTGTCGAATGTTTTGCAGCACGGACCTACATATTTGTTTTTACACACGGTAAATGTATTATTTCTTTTTCTGTTTGTTTGTAATAAATGTTATTGCATAAAATACTCCTTTCTGTATTGTACAGTTGATATTGGCAGCTGTTGGTTTGTTTATCAAGACAGGAACCTGTTACAGTTACAGCAACCTGAAGCAGGATAATAGCCAGCATTATACAGTGTAGGTAATTCATTCCCTAGACCAAGAGTTGAAAAAAGTTGTCTATTACTAGTTACTGTAATTTGTTTTCTCCATTTTGTGGAGTAATTGGCAGTTAAACATAATATATGGTAATTTCCATTATAATGCCTCTATATTAATAGCTTAGACTGTTGAAAGCAGACGCACACTAAGCATTTCAAGTCCTTCTTTGTTCTCAAATACAGGTCACTTGGTTTTATTTTGATCATTTCAGGGCGTATAAAAACATGATGAAAAGGCATTGCCACCAAAAGGAGGATAGAGCTTCAAGCATAGAGAGCTTGTAATTAACCCCTGTATTGTTCCTCACTGACTTCTTTGAGTGCACTTACACAGCGAGCAGGAGGTAAGGAACAGGAATTGTTAAATGACAGCAACTTCTGGGAGACAATAAAGCTTTGCAAAGACTCTGGCTGGCTCTTTTAAGTTCTCTTTATTCCGTCTACTATTAAAAAACACTGCTGCTCAGCCAAATAAACCTCTACTCATGCGGATAAATGTCTCAATTTTTCAATCATATAATGTAGGTTAAATAATGTAGTTTACTGGCATGTTAGTGGGAGTTTGGTCTCAAACTTTTTACCTTTTTACATGATAATTTTTTCTTATTTAAAAAACAAGTAGAATGGCCACAATATACAAAAAGGGCCAAGAAAGGCAAACCACAACAACATAATGGTATACCCTGACTTCACAAATAGGGACAGAGATATCAACGCGAAAACTTCAGGTATCCTATGGATATGAATACAAAACAAATTTAAAAAAAATCAATGAAAGTTTACTCATCAAAACCCAGAAATTATTTTATTGAAGTTGCCACTGAAAATTTTTTAAATACATTGAGGGGAATTTATCAAAACTGGAGCAGACAAAATCTGGAGCAGCTGTGCATGGCAACTAATTAGCTTCTCTGTTTAATTTTCAAATCTTACCTGAACAAACTGAAGATAGAAGCTGATTGGTTGTAATGTATAGCTGCTCCAGATTTTGTCTGCTCCATTTTGATAAATTCCCCTCATAGTGTATATATGTACCATATTTAAATAGCTCCCTCTTTTCTCCTAGGGTGTCAGATTCTTCTACTGAATATCCACATTGTACATACTATGTTTGCATCAAATCGGCTATACTTGCATATAGGAAGACTCATAAATAAAAAAAAGCATATTCTAGAAAAATCATAGATTCCAGACAGTAATATGCAAATATATGCAAATATATGATCTAGCAATTGTATAGCCTGAATAACCCAATGGACTCCCTCACTCAATATTCGGTAGTCCAGCTTATTCATCAACATCATTTATGGCTTTCCTGTCATTGCTAAATATGTTCTCCTTAAATTGCTTAGGTGTAAAAGCATTGAGAGAATCCTACCTCTTTATGTCTATTCCAGACCTGAGTAACCCTGACACCCATATTATAAAGTGCCCATACACCTTACAATTATCTGCAGATTTTCTGTGGTCAGATGGAAAAAGTGCAACAGATTGGCCCAGGTGGAGATTACTCCATCCACACAGTTAAGTGTAGATGGAGGAATCTGTTGCACCTTTTTCATCTGACCACAGAAAATCTGCAGATAATTGTCAAGGTGTATGGCCAGCTTAAGACTGATGGCCGCTATGCCCTAGCCACTGGCCTTGTCATTCCATCGCTGTAGTTCTAAATAGAGAGCGTGGCATCATTACGTCCCCGCTCGCTGCACTGGGCAGACCTGGAAGTCTTAGGGGTCTATTCATGAAGCAGCCGAAGGATCTAGCTGTAGCTTCGGCCGATCCTTCGGCTAGCTTCGGCCCCAGGACCCTTTCGGTTCAGTAGAACCGAAGGGCTGCTGTACGGGCTATTCACTATAGCCCGTACAGCTCCCAAAGTCTGCCGGACGGCATATGCTTCGGCTCGACTGAGCCGAGGAGAAAGCCGAAGCTGGCCGGAGCCAGCCGTGATCTTACGGCTGGCTCCGGCCACTTGCAGAGAGATCAGCGTCCCTGGTACCAGCTAACCAGGGACACTGATCTCCAGACAGCCTAACTCTCCCGGGCGCTCCGGGAGTCTCCTGCTCCCGGCTGCCCAGGAGAGAAACACTGCTTTTTCTTTTTTTTTTATTCTGACAGGGAGCCGTGCATTCCTATGGTGCATTCACCATAGAAAGGCATTGCTAGATTCCTATTGGCTATTTTAATTTGCAATAGCTAATAGCAAACTAGCTGTTGCACGCCCCTCTGCTGCAAGACTCCATCAGGTCCCCACTAGTGATTGACAGCAGCAGAGGGCGGGTACATAGCTAGTTTGTTATTATCTATTGCAAATTGAAATAGCCAATAAGAATCTAGCAATGCATTCCTATGGCCATATACGGCTGATTTCAGCCGATATACGGCTGAAATCAGCCGTACCAGCCTGAAGTGTATAGCGGAACAGCGTTCGGCTCACTTCGCTTCAGGTCGGTCATTCACTCGGCTGCCTATGGCAGCTTAGTGAATAGACCCCTTAGACTCTTGGTCTGAACCACCCACTGCAGTACCCACAAAATCTGATTGACAGACGAGTCTCCTGGTATGTTACTGCTCTCCACGCCTGCAATAGGCAGTCTATGTAAAACTGCCCATGTGAATGCCCAGTTACTACACTTTCAATGGTATTATGGGAACTGTAAACTGTAACTGTAATTGGTATAGTGCAGAATTACACCAGAGCCCAGCTGAAGCTATTTTTCTCTAAACTGATGCAATGACGTCACATACTTTTTGGGTGAATTATAAGCTACATGGAGATATTTTGGTAAAAGCAGCTTATATGTGTGCAGCGTTAATGCCTCTGATTAACCCATTTTTTAATGCATCCTAGAGTACATTTTTAAACGTCTGAATTCTGCCAAAGAGTGCCTAACACACTTTTTTCTCAATAAGGTTTCTTTGACATTTTTCCAAACAAATGACAGAAAAAATATCAAAAACAATAAACTTTTACAGTAAGCAATAGTCACAAAACAGTGTTGCTTATATGACGTTTCCGGAGAGTCTTGCTTTCACCTCATGTAGAGTGGTGCCGAACAGACGCAAGGATGAACATCCTACAACAAAAAGAAGCAACAACCTTAAAACGCTGTTAATAAAAACACTAAAACAAGGAAATGCCAGGTAAATGGGAACTGGGTTCACCGATGCAAGGCCTTGGAGAGTGGGAGCACGATATTTACAGGGCTATTCACAAAAGGGTGAAGAGTTTGGAGAAGTGAACAATCTAGGCCAAAATAGCTAATTTGGAAAGTGAGCTGAATTGGAGAATTTTTCCAAATCAGCTATTTCGTCCTTGATTGTTCACTTCTCCTGCCTTCCCCAAACACTTCACCCTTTTGTCAATAACCCTGTTAGTATTTTAGACTTTGTAAGATTAATTTAAAATTTGAGAGTTGCAAGAGAAACGGGAGAGTTATTTAGGGATTCTGTACAAACAGTAAAACATCAACTGCAAAGACCGCCAGTTTATGTTCAACCTGTCCTATGTGGAATCTTCATATCATTGTTACAGCTATGACAGCAGGCTAAACAAAACCTCTAGAGGTATCCGGGACATGAGATAGGTATGTCCCAGATTCCAACAGTTTGATAAATGTTTTCTTTGTTTTTGTTAAGTGAGGGAGCTAAGGGTGAAACTCCCAGCCTACTCAAAGATTTTGAAAATATCTAGCTCTTTCTTGAATCTGTCTGCTTTCATATGCCCATGGATACCCTAAATCTAAATTCTGTTCAGTATCTTTACACGACTGACTAATTGAACTTAATTAAATAAGTTATTGCAGTATTTTCTGTGTAGACAAGCTATGTATTTTTACATGATAATCATATCACCCCTCACAAGCCTATTCTCTCATGGAAATAAAGCTGGTTCAGTCAATCTTTCCTTAAAAGTAGGGGGTGCAGGGAAGGTCAACCACAAAGTATTGCAGTAGACCTAAATAGGGGCACCATCAGATTTTGTTTGGGGGTGCTATTCTGGTGCTGGGAGTATAAGTGAGATTTACAGCTCATTATGGCCACTATATGGAGCCGAGGAGCACAGAAAACTCCTATGCTCCTCGGCTCTGCTATAATGCCATAATCTGCTGCAAATCTTGTTTGTGCAGCTGTTCGTTATGCAAAGGATTTATAAATCATCCCCTAGGGCCTGTTCACATGATATCAGGTCTTGATCAGGTGCGGATCTGCAGACGCAGTGCTACTGATGCAGTGTGTTTTGGCCGCGTTTTTGATGCGTTCCAGTTAAAAAAAAATGTTTTGGCTGGAGTGGGGCTGTCAGTATGTTAGCTGCAGTGCAGTGTGTTTTTGACGCGTTTTGCGTTTCCGGACCGTTTCCTGACTGTACAAAATGTGAGATGCAGTATTTTTCTGTCGTACCCTGAACGGACTGCGCACGCGAGAACTGTAGCCCATATAACACATAGGGATACATTGGGATGCATTTTTACATACGAATCAGGTCAGCACAGAAAATGGACGTCGTGTGAACAGGCCCTAAGTGTCGGGAGCTGCATAGACCTGCGGGATTACTCCTTGGACCACAACTACATCATTTTTGAAAAACATGTAAAGAAGAGTGTGGGATTATGGAAATATTGTGGTTGGCACTTGCTGCTGAGGGAGGTGCTAGGCCAATTCTTGGTGGTGCTAAAGTTGCCATTTTACTTAAATTCCTTACATGGGTATGAAGATCTCAGATCTTCAAATCTGCTCTTCTTTGATAAACAACGGTTACTGTAGAGCACACGTCACTGCACAAAACTACATTCTGGCTCACTAATTTGTGGATGTCTGATGACATGTAATGTGACTTCTGTGATCTTGCAGTATCATTTCCTTTCCTTTTTATGGTCTCTGGTCAGAAAATTTAGGGGAAATCTCTCCAAATGGTATACAGACAGCAGGTACCTGACAGAGGTTCCAGCGTTTCCCTAATTTTAAAATTAAGAAAAAGGTTTTTGCTAGGGTGTCCACTTTTAATTTAAAATATAAAAATTACTAGACTTGTGGATCTGTATACACTATATTGCCAAAAGTATTGGGACACCCCTCCAAATAATTGGATTTGGGTGTTCAAATCACCTCCATGGCCACAGGTGTATAAAATCAAGCACCTAGGCATGCAGACTGCTTCTACAAACATTTGTGAAAGAATGGGCCGCTTTTAGGAGCTCAGTGAATTCAAGCGTGGTACCCTGATAGGTTGCCAACTGAGTAATAAGTCCATCTGTGAAAATTCCTTGCTACTAAATATTCCACAGTCACCTGTTAGTGGTATTATAACAAGGTGGAAGCAACTGGGAGCAACAGCAACTCAGCCATAAAGTGGTAGGCCACGTAAAATGACAGAGCTGGGTCAGCGCACGCTGAAGTCGCCAACTGTCTGCAGAGTCAATAGCTACAGACCTCCAAACTTCGTGTGGCCTTCAGACTGGCACAACAACAGTGCACAGAGAGCTTAATGGAATGGGTTTCCATGGCCGAGCAGCTGCATCCAAGCCTTACATCACCAAGTGTAATGTAAAGCGTCGGATGCAGTGGTGTAAAGCGCGCCACCATTGGACTCTAGAGAAGTGGAGACGTGTTCTCTGGAGTGACAAATCATGCTTCTCTGTCTGGCAATCCGATGGGCAAGTCTGGGTTTAGCGGTTGCCAGGAGAACGATACTTGCCTGTCTGCATTGTGCCAAGTGTAAAGTTTGGTGTAGGGGGGGGGAGTATGGTGTGGGGTTGCTTTTCAGTGGTTGGGCTTGGCCCCTTAGTTCCAGTGAAAGGAAGTCTTCAGGCATCAGCATACCAAGACATTTTGGACAGTTTCATGCTCCCAACTTTGTGGGAACAGTTTGGGGATGGCCCCTTCCTGTTCCAATGTGACTGTGCACCAGTGCACAAAGCAAGGTCCATAAAGACATGGATGAGCGAGTTTGGAGCAGAGGAACTTAACTGGAATGCACAGTGTCCTGACCACCGGCTGATCCTTCGGCTAGCTGTGTGAATAACCCTCCAGGTGTTTACACTCCCTTCCTGGCCAGGCTATTTTTCAGTATTCAGCACTGCAGTACTTTGACTAACATTTATTCAGTCATGCAACGCTGTACTGAAATTAATTATATACCATTTTTGGGGGACAGATAGCGCTTTCTTTTGGTGGTATTTAGTCACCACTGGGGTTTTTATTTTTTTTACTATATAATGAAAAAAGTACCATAAATTGAAAAAAAAAAAAACAGTTTTCCCTAAGTTATGTTAAAAAACATTTATTCTTACCTATATTTTTGGTAAAACATAAAAGATGGGGTCACGTCGGGTAAATAGACACCCAACATGTGAAGCTTTAAAATTGCGTACGTCTGCAAAATCGCAATAAAATACCATACCCAAAATTGTCCGTAGGCGATGCTTTAAAGCTTTTACCGCTCATCAGTTTAGTGTTATCAGTGAATAATGGCCCTAAAATAATTGGCCTCACTCTGACGTTCGCAGTGATATGCAATATGTGCGGCGTAATGGGCACAATCGTCGTTTTCGCACGTACGTACACCTGATGCATGTTTGCGCACGTGTATGTGGAGCTGGGGACTTTTTTTCAATTCTTTTTTATGTGTGACTTTAATTTTTTTAAACTTTTTTTTATCTAACTTTATTGCTTTTACATAGGGGGCTAAGAATCCCCTATGTGATAGCAAAGAAGATGTGACAGGTCCTCTTTATGGAGACATCAGGGGTCTGTGGGACCCCTAATGTCCCCTAGGGAAATCCAAAGAAGCTGATGAAGCAGAGATCTGCTTCACCAGCTTCTGAAGCCGGAGAGTGACAGCAGAATGTGATATAAAGTGATATAATATATATCACCTCCGCATTCTGACACCAGAGAGGAGTCCGGTGGGAGATCGTTCACTGATCTCCCTATGTTCTCCTGTCACAGAGTTGCCGTGCTGGTCCTAGCTTGCCCCGGGCACAGCAGAGCTCGGAACTAGTGCTGCAGGGGCACACCGATCAGCACCTCATACAAGCGATCCGTTGGCTCTATAGCCAGCGGATCGCTTGTATGTAAACAGGCATCGCTGCCTGTTTTTACATTTTGACAGTTTCCCACTCACGCGCACGAGTGGACGGGGCTAACAGGCTATCTTTGGATGGCCGACCCAGATCCAAGAAGCTCCAAGAAGTTTAGTTACAACGGCCGGCCGGGAAATGTTTAATAGACCTGTAATGACGCAATGGGTCCTTAGACCACTGGAGCCCGGGGAGAAGAGACTGCGGAGACCAGTCTAGAAGCCAGAGAGGACAGAGATTCAGGTGAGTATATTTTCTTTATTTTGCCCTTAGACAAAAAAAAAACACTTAACCCTTGCAGTGCAGGGGTAGCCCCACTGCAAGAGTTCATTTTTCTAAAACCTGGAGTTCATCTTTAAATGTTCCTTACTCATGATTGAGTGTCCTTTTACAAAGTGAATTTTCACTTAACTTCAACCTTTTCACTAAACTAAGTGAACATTTTTTTTTGCACAGTGAATATGCTCTACTTTCTTAACCCCTTATGAATTAACTAGAGATGCACCGATACCGGTATTTTGGTACCGAGTACGAGTACCGATACATTTTTTTCGGTACTCGCTGATACCAATTACCGAGTAACGGAAGTCCCATTCAGGAAGCCAGGTGGCGTGTAATGACTCGCCACCTGGCTTCCTGATTAGCCAGGAAGCCGGGCAGCGTGTAAAGAGTCGCCACCCGGCTTCCCGATTAACAAAAAAGTCCCCTCTTACCTTAGTATGTGCAGCCTGTCATCCCCCGGGGCCTCTCCAGCGAGAACGCGGCCTTCGTCCGGTACCCAGCCGGAGCCGTCTAGCCGGCCAATCAGGAAGCCGGGCGCCGTGTAATGACGCGACGCCCTGCTTTCTGATTGACCGGGAGGCCGGCTCCATGCTCTCTTGTCATGAGATGACGAGGGAGCATGAAGCCAGCTTCCCGGCCAATCTGAAAGCAGGGCGTCGCGTCATTAGACGGGGCCCGGCTTCCTGATTGGACGGCTCGGGCTGGGTACCGGACGAAGGCTGCATTCTCGCTGGAGAGGCCCCGGGGGATGACAGGCTACACATACTAAGGTAAGGTAACCTTACCTCACGAGGTCAGCTTCCGGTCAATCGCGAAACCGGGCAGCGTGTAATGACGCGCTGCCCGGCTTCCTGATACCGGAAGTACTCGTGCTAGGCATCGGAGCATTTGGGCGAGTACGAGTACTTGCCCAAATACTCGGAATCGGCACTCATATCGATACTAGTATCGGTATCGGTGCATCCCTAGAATTAACCCCTTTAGGTCGACTTTAATCCACTTTAGGCAGTGGATGTTATGGGCATATCATTTCAAAAGTAAAAGAATAATGACCATATACAATATGTCAGGCCTCTGGTTTCCAAGGAGTGAGAGTAAAATTAGTAAAAATGGCCAGAAAAAAAGAAAACATAGTTAACAAAAAGTGAAAGAAAAATACCATGGGGCATTTAACCCAAATCCACTCAATAATGAAGCAGTACATTTTCTTCTTTAGCTTTGTCATAGTTTAAAATGTACCAGTTGATTTGTATGGAGCAATTTGTTTTAGTATATTTTTAATGTACAATAACACATTTCTTCTTAATCGATACAACAAAATACTTTACAACAAATTCCTAGTGTGCCAGCTGCTACTTATTAGTAACTATTATAAAATCTAGCCTTTGGTCTCCTGTGTGGATGAGACCAAGAAAAAGAATGAACCTGAAAGAAAACATTTTATGGTGTTAACATTGATTTACAATACACATGTTTGAAAACACTTATGGGATTCTGCTTCAGGAGCTAATGTTTTCTCTCTTTTTCTACTAACAGAATTACAGTTCTTTAGCCTTTAAAGATATACTTTTGAAGTAATAATTATGACTGAAGGAACTTGAGAAATGTATTTATTATTCCAGTTTTTAGACCCTCTGTTTTCCATTTAGTCTATTTAAAGGACGATTGGATAAGTGGTTTTCTATTAGATGATGACTATAGCTCATATGCTTTCAGTGCTTAATACTATCAGACTTTTTATGTAGTTTTATTACTGTGTAAGCTCATGTTACTTATATTTTTCTCAAGTGTTTATTGAAAGCTGGTTTGAACATGATCGAAACAGATCTAGGCTGTTAGAGGTAAAATCATTCAAACTTAAGCTGATAATGCGCACAGGGCTCTGAACAACAGTAACCAAATAGTCAGACCCCTCACACAATTCCTAGATATGTAAGTTTCGTTCCAAATGCAAATTTGATGCGTTTCCAATGAGGCCGAATGCAAATGAATCCAAATGTTCTTATAACGAAATTTCAGATCATCCTAATTTCTTTCAAAATGAAACTAAATCAGACACATGACTTTCTTCTGGCCAATCAGAGAACCCCGTCCGAAACTAAAATGAAATTCTGAAAGACACAAATAACAAAATGTGATGGCGCTAGGACCCGAAACCTGAGAGAAGGAAAACTCCGAACAACATTAAACAACAAGACTTTACATTAATGGGACTGGAGTGTTACTCTTTTTAAAATGGTGTAGGAGGCATACAAAAGTAATGTCACACCTCCCCATTCCATAGACAAGGAGTTAAATCTTTTAAATGCATATAAGTTCCCTAATTATTGACAAAAATGTAGCTTATTTGTGTATCACTCGGCTGTAGATCTTCAAATCATCTCTGAATTCATGCTGACACTGTCCTTCCTTCTGGAGGGGGGCTACTTTTGTTCCCCATGGTCCCTGTGTATGTTGTAAAGTGGCCTCTGCTCCAATTAGTTAATTTGTATTGAATTATAGTCTATTAAGAAATTAGCTTGGAGTGGTGGTTTCTAGGGTTGCACAGATACCAAGTACAGTACTCGGTACAAGTACGAGTACATGTACCAATACTTTTGAGCTCCAAGACTACACTAGAGAAAAATTCAAAAATTAGGAGGCAGCTGTCATTTGTAAGGAGCACACGGAGCTCCTGGGATTTGCACATCTCTGTTTTAATGTACGATTTTGTTTTTATATATATAAATACAAGGATGCACAGATACCAGTTTTGCGAGTACGAGTACTGGTACTTGCCGAGTACTTACAATTACGAGTACTGATACATTTTTGTTTATTGTCATGTGACAGTTTTTCTAAAACAATACAGACCAATGATTTCAGGACAGTGGTGGAGCGCCAGAGCCAGGTCCCAGCTGCAACCCCTGCAACCCTAGTAGTTCTCATGAAAATGCCAAGTATCTGCACTGGTACTCAAAAAGTATCTGTGCATCCCTAGTGGTTTCTTTACCACACACACAGGGTAACAAAAGCAGCCACCCTCAGCATGAATTCAGAGATGATTTGAGGATCTACAGAGAAGTGATACACGAAAAAGCTACATTTCTGTTATTAGTTAAGGTACTTTAATGCATTTTTAAGGTTTAACGCCTGAGTTTAGTGTCCCTTTTACTAGAACTGTAATTATTACATAGCTAACAGCGATATTGAGAAATGAGAGCACTCTCTCTTAGAGAGATGTCACCAGAACAGGTGCCCCATTGGAAGATTTTTCCTTACCACTTGCTCTGGGAACAACTCTACAATTTTATATTTCCCCTCACTTTCTTTTTTCAGTGACAATGGTTCCCATCACAAATAGAGTGGTGAATCTCGCCAATGGGGACACAGACCGCAATTAGAAATCTTTACAATGAGTCAACCTTTCCCCCACCCTATCCAAAAAGTAAAAAACAAAAAACAAAAATTGCACTATGGTCTATGGAGATATAGAGGGTTATTCACAAAGCTGCCGAAGGCAGCCGTGTGAATAACTGACCCGAAGTGAAGTAAGCCGAACGCTGTTCAGCTATTCACTTCAGGGTTGTACAGCTGATTTCAGCCGTACACCGACTGAAATCAGTCGTACATCGGCTTGCTTCGGGTGGCTTCGGGTCGGCCGAACATTCTCAGCATGTTCGGGCAACCCGAAGTGCAGAAGGAGTTCGACTCAGCCGATCCAACATCTGGATCGGCTGAGCCGAACCTCCGGCAGTCTACTTGCTGCTGTTCGGTCTACTCTCATAGGGGCCGAACAGCAGTGAGTGAATAACCGAATGCCGCCCAGCGATTGGGCGGAGCTAGCAGTGACTGTTTTCTATTGGCCGAGCCCAGCTGTCATTACAATGAGAGCTCGGCGGCGGTGATAAAGCCAGCTCCGCTAAGCTCTCATTGTAATGACCAGTGACGTGTGGTACCTCTTGTATTTGGGCGAGTACGAGTACTTGCCCAAATACTCGGAATCGGCACTCATATCGATACTAGTATCGGTATCGGTGCATCCCTAGAATTAACCCCTTTAGGTCGACTTTAATCCACTTTAGGCAGTGGATGTTATGGGCATATCATTTCAAAAGTAAAAGAATAATGACCATATACAATATGTCAGGCCTCTGGTTTCCAAGGAGTGAGAGTAAAATTAGTAAAAATGGCCAGAAAAAAAGAAAACATAGTTAACAAAAAGTGAAAGAAAAATACCATGGGGCATTTAACCCAAATCCACTCAATAATGAAGCAGTACATTTTCTTCTTTAGCTTTGTCATAGTTTAAAATGTACCAGTTGATTTGTATGGAGCAATTTGTTTTAGTATATTTTTAATGTACAATAACACATTTCTTCTTAATCGATACAACAAAATACTTTACAACAAATTCCTAGTGTGCCAGCTGCTACTTATTAGTAACTATTATAAAATCTAGCCTTTGGTCTCCTGTGTGGATGAGACCAAGAAAAAGAATGAACCTGAAAGAAAACATTTTATGGTGTTAACATTGATTTACAATACACATGTTTGAAAACACTTATGGGATTCTGCTTCAGGAGCTAATGTTTTCTCTCTTTTTCTACTAACAGAATTACAGTTCTTTAGCCTTTAAAGATATACTTTTGAAGTAATAATTATGACTGAAGGAACTTGAGAAATGTATTTATTATTCCAGTTTTTAGACCCTCTGTTTTCCATTTAGTCTATTTAAAGGACGATTGGATAAGTGGTTTTCTATTAGATGATGACTATAGCTCATATGCTTTCAGTGCTTAATACTATCAGACTTTTTATGTAGTTTTATTACTGTGTAAGCTCATGTTACTTATATTTTTCTCAAGTGTTTATTGAAAGCTGGTTTGAACATGATCGAAACAGATCTAGGCTGTTAGAGGTAAAATCATTCAAACTTAAGCTGATAATGCGCACAGGGCTCTGAACAACAGTAACCAAATAGTCAGACCCCTCACACAATTCCTAGATATGTAAGTTTCGTTCCAAATGCAAATTTGATGCGTTTCCAATGAGGCCGAATGCAAATGAATCCAAATGTTCTTATAACGAAATTTCAGATCATCCTAATTTCTTTCAAAATGAAACTAAATCAGACACATGACTTTCTTCTGGCCAATCAGAGAACCCCGTCCGAAACTAAAATGAAATTCTGAAAGACACAAATAACAAAATGTGATGGCGCTAGGACCCGAAACCTGAGAGAAGGAAAACTCCGAACAACATTAAACAACAAGACTTTACATTAATGGGACTGGAGTGTTACTCTTTTTAAAATGGTGTAGGAGGCATACAAAAGTAATGTCACACCTCCCCATTCCATAGACAAGGAGTTAAATCTTTTAAATGCATATAAGTTCCCTAATTATTGACAAAAATGTAGCTTATTTGTGTATCACTCGGCTGTAGATCTTCAAATCATCTCTGAATTCATGCTGACACTGTCCTTCCTTCTGGAGGGGGGCTACTTTTGTTCCCCATGGTCCCTGTGTATGTTGTAAAGTGGCCTCTGCTCCAATTAGTTAATTTGTATTGAATTATAGTCTATTAAGAAATTAGCTTGGAGTGGTGGTTTCTAGGGTTGCACAGATACCAAGTACAGTACTCGGTACAAGTACGAGTACATGTACCAATACTTTTGAGCTCCAAGACTACACTAGAGAAAAATTCAAAAATTAGGAGGCAGCTGTCATTTGTAAGGAGCACACGGAGCTCCTGGGATTTGCACATCTCTGTTTTAATGTACGATTTTGTTTTTATATATATAAATACAAGGATGCACAGATACCAGTTTTGCGAGTACGAGTACTGGTACTTGCCGAGTACTTACAATTACGAGTACTGATACATTTTTGTTTATTGTCATGTGACAGTTTTTCTAAAACAATACAGACCAATGATTTCAGGACAGTGGTGGAGCGCCAGAGCCAGGTCCCAGCTGCAACCCCTGCAACCCTAGTAGTTCTCATGAAAATGCCAAGTATCTGCACTGGTACTCAAAAAGTATCTGTGCATCCCTAGTGGTTTCTTTACCACACACACAGGGTAACAAAAGCAGCCACCCTCAGCATGAATTCAGAGATGATTTGAGGATCTACAGAGAAGTGATACACGAAAAAGCTACATTTCTGTTATTAGTTAAGGTACTTTAATGCATTTTTAAGGTTTAACGCCTGAGTTTAGTGTCCCTTTTACTAGAACTGTAATTATTACATAGCTAACAGCGATATTGAGAAATGAGAGCACTCTCTCTTAGAGAGATGTCACCAGAACAGGTGCCCCATTGGAAGATTTTTCCTTACCACTTGCTCTGGGAACAACTCTACAATTTTATATTTCCCCTCACTTTCTTTTTTCAGTGACAATGGTTCCCATCACAAATAGAGTGGTGAATCTCGCCAATGGGGACACAGACCGCAATTAGAAATCTTTACAATGAGTCAACCTTTCCCCCACCCTATCCAAAAAGTAAAAAACAAAAAACAAAAATTGCACTATGGTCTATGGAGATATAGAGGGTTATTCACAAAGCTGCCGAAGGCAGCCGTGTGAATAACTGACCCGAAGTGAAGTAAGCCGAACGCTGTTCAGCTATTCACTTCAGGGTTGTACAGCTGATTTCAGCCGTACACCGACTGAAATCAGTCGTACATCGGCTTGCTTCGGGTGGCTTCGGGTCGGCCGAACATTCTCAGCATGTTCGGGCAACCCGAAGTGCAGAAGGAGTTCGACTCAGCCGATCCAACATCTGGATCGGCTGAGCCGAACCTCCGGCAGTCTACTTGCTGCTGTTCGGTCTACTCTCATAGGGGCCGAACAGCAGTGAGTGAATAACCGAATGCCGCCCAGCGATTGGGCGGAGCTAGCAGTGACTGTTTTCTATTGGCCGAGCCCAGCTGTCATTACAATGAGAGCTCGGCGGCGGTGATAAAGCTGACCCGTCCCCAAGCTAGTGTAAAGGACAGGTTGCCTCCCCTGACCGCATGTCCCTGGTAATGACAGTTCAGCATCCCCTGGTTACCTGGTAACCAGGGTGACGCTGAACTGTCATTACACACTGAGAACTTGGAGGAGCCACCGTGATATCAGATAACAGGGGAAGCATTAGCTCCCTGTTATCTGCTGATTCTCCTGATATGTTTTTTTCCCTATTATTTTGACATCAGTCGTCAGAGTAAAGAAATAAAAAAAAAAACAAATAGCATAGGAATGAATAGCTAGGCTGCTATTGGCCATTTCAAATTGGAATAGCCAATAGTAGGCTGGCTATTGCACCCGCCTACTGCTGCTGTCAAGCAGCAGAGGTGGACCTGAAGTTCTCCATCTCTACCAAATAAAAATAAACAGGGATTCGGCCGATATCAGGGGGGAGACAGACTGTGTTAAACTCAGTCGAGCCGAAGCATATGCCGCTCGGCCAACTTCGGGAGATGTGCGGGCTATAGTGAATAGCTCGTACAGCATCCCTTCGGTTCTACTGAACCGAAAGGGTTCTGGGGCCGAAGCTAGCCGAAGGATCAGCCGAAGCTACGGCTAGATCCTTCGGCAGCTTTGTGAATAACCCTCATAGATTCATCTCTTTTCCAACACCAATGCAAACACATTTGCAAACACATAAAACAGTGAACTAGTGGATCAGCAGAAAAGACGTGGGAGAAATGGTGGTTTTGATCACAGGTTTTAAGTTAGTAACTATTTTCAAGCGCTAGTTTGGTGGAAATGTCAATTGCTCGTAATCATGACGCCTGATACAAAATTCTTTACATATGTAAGAGTAAAATAACATTTCCCTTTATTTATTTTCATATTTCCTCCTTGCTTTTGCTTCATTTCACACACAGTTTACATTTTGTTGAATGACATTTGAAAAGAGTTGAACATTTGCCTTTTCTAAAGGTGCACATATAACAGCAGCAGACTGAATTGAAACCCCCTCACTAGCTTAACCTCCCACACAAGGTTGTATAGCTGCATAAAAAACATGCGATCCTCTCAGTAAGATCGGTACTTTTTCTCTCTGACTGTGCAATAAAACAGTAAACGAACCCAGTAACAAAGCTGTCAGATTCTACAGTTTGCTGTGTAGCACTGTAGCACTTCCCTTTTTATAATGTCAGCATTTCTAGGGAAGATGGTGCTGTAGAAGAAGGTAAAATAGAATGTGTACAAGTCGGGTGTAGTAATTAGCCTAGAGCTTGTTTTGTGGGCGAGATTCAGTATGGAATTTTCCTGATAATGGACCATTCAGCATGGTATACCATTTTCTTCATATAAAGGTGGCCTTAAATCCACACATACTGTCATAATGTCATATATCTGAACACAAGTGGATGTGCTGTCTCTGTATGTAGATTCCCTTTCTTTTATAATAGTCAAAATTTGTTTAAACATATTGGCACCTCCAAAAAAAACTTTAGCTATACCTTTATACTTTTTTCTACAGGCATTGTCCTCCCTGTATATCGGCATCTGCTATCATCATGCTCACTGTGCATATGTGAATGATAATGAGCACTCGAGAATTGACTTTTGTCACACAGAGTGGCGTCTACAGGGCCACCCACAACTAAAATTTTGGCCAAGACAGAAGGACCCGCAACAGCACGAAATACAACAAGCAAAACGAATGGCAAACACGCTCATCAATTCATAACCAGCTTTAAAGCAAGGTGCACATGGAAGGGGTTTAAACGGTACAACAGGAAAAAAAAGTTTGCCATTCGTTTTGCTTGTTGTATTTGGTGCGGGGACACAATGGGGGCTTCAGGTGCCGTTGTGATGTGCGGAGTTCCTTGTGTGTCCCTGTGCTTTTAAGGAGGTTGAGCTGCCTCTTGGTGAACCTGCACCAATTCATCCTTTGCTATATATGCTTCAAGATAGAGGCTCTCAGAGAGTTAGGACCACACTACACAGAGGGGCTTTAATGAGGCAGTGTGGCTTCCACATTTTCTGCAGAAGACGTGCAACTAAGACCTCTGTTTCTAACCTTAGTAGTTAGACTTTTTTTTGCAAGCTGTCTGGTAAGTGTGCTGGGAAACATTTTGCTGTTGTACTGTTTAAAGTCCTTCCATGTGCACATTGCTTTAAAGCTGGTTATGAATTGATAATCGCACTGTTTGCCATTCGTTTTGTTTGTTAAATAGAGTTGGGACACAAGGAAGTGCATATTCACAGGGATGAGTGAAATTGTGTCAGTGCATTGAGGAAGAACATCCTATGTGCATCTTCAATAAGTAAGTTTACAAACTTCTGAATTGATATTGTTATTAGGAGTGCTAAAGTGCTGTAGAACTTATGGAAATACATATTTATTTTTAGTTTTTGACTATAGATACCCTTTAATATATAACACTGAGTTATGTGGCCAGTGAGCTGCTGCTTTTGTTTTTCTGTAGGAGGCAAAACTGTGCTCTGTGAATTCTTTTCCTGGCAGTAAAGCAGTACAAGCTAATAGCTTCATACAAAAATGAAATATTAGTTTAGTATTACAAGCTACAACACTCCAGGATAACAACACCCTGTCCCTGTCTCCCACTCACTCTTTTGCACTGTGACTCTATCCCATTTGGTTTCAGTGGAGACTATATGTGGCCGGGTCAAAGCTTACTGCTCAGGCATGTTCCAACATTGTCACATCAATAGGTCCACCCTAAGCAGTGTTATTCACCTCCCACTGGATCTTCTGCATATAGACAGGAAGTGGCTGCAAAGAGGCTGCATGAGATCAGAAATACTAAGATGAAAATAGGTGTCACTGTGATAAGACGTAAGTGGAAATCTCCATAATGGTGGCACAGAAAGCAAACTCAAGAGACATTCCAAGTTTTCGCCACTGTATGCTAAACCCAAAGTTTTCCCTGAAGCTCAATTTTAAATAATACTGAAAGTATGCGCCCATCTGAACAACACCTTCTAGAAAAGATATTGCATATTTACTGTTGTAGATTTCAGAAATCCTGGTAGATATTTACTGGGCTATTCAGAAAAGGGTGTAGAGTTTGGAGAAGGCAGGAGAAGTGAACAATCTAGCCCAAAATAGCTGAACTGGAAAGTGAGCTGAATTGGAGAATTATCTCCAAATGAGCTATGTTGTCCTAGATTGTTCACTTCTCCTGTCTTCTCCTAACACTTCACCCTTTTCTGAATAGACCTGTCAATATCAACTTTCAGTAAGTAATGTATAGAATACCAGATCTTTTTGAAATTAACCTGTAGTGTTTGGTGTTCTCTTCCATGCAGGGCCCGTGCTAGACTATTTTGCACCCTAGGCAAGACCAGCTACCTGCACCCCCAGCCCCCTCCCATGGCGTAACCACCAATCCTCCCCTGCATGGCCCACATTCTCCTGCCAGCTAGCTTCTGCAGGTGACAGGGGGATGTAAGCAGCCGGGAGCAATAGCCAGACTGCTATTGGCTATTTTAATTTGAAATAGCCAATAGCATTCTGGCTATTGAAATCCCACCCACTGAGCAGGGAAGCGCATCTGAGAGAGAAAGTTCTCAGTTCCAGTCCCCTGCTCAGTGGGCGGATGCAATAGCCAGTCTACTATTGGCTTTTGTAATTTGAAATAGACAGGGGGCGCCGTGGAGGAGTGGTCGGGGCTGCGCCCTAGGCAGGAGTGCGTCCTAGGCGGCTGCCTAGTTTGCTTAGTGGCAGCACCGGGCCTAGTTCCATGCCATAACTTTTTACTGTCAGCTTCTTAGTCAACAGCAGTGCATTATCTTAGATGTCTGTAGATGCATTTTAGGGGGACATAGCCTTCTGTTATGGTGTATCTGTTTTTTTGCACTGATGTCATGCGTCCCTTAAATCTTTAATTCCAAGCTCTCATGAAGACTAGCCTTAAATGTAGTGATTTTTCTTTAATATGGCTAATGTTTAGAAAGGTTTCATCAGTGTGCAATGATTTTCAATATTCTTGTCATTATGTAGAAGGACCTTGAAAATGACATTTAACTCTCTAATTTTACAATCCGTGTGAGATCAAGTTGACAAGACCACTGTAACTCCTTCCTTCTCTTTTGAACAAACCTACCCCAAATTCTCTCCTTTGTCATTCAGTATAAGCAGATCTAATTTATTTTTTTAATGTCAGCAGAAACACCCTAATCTCTCTTCAATTTGTGACTCAGCATATTGTAAGCTTGTGTTTTTCTTTCTTCGTTTATTTACTTGGTTTAGTACATCTTCTGGAGCCTAGTTTACTACCGTGTCCAACTACAAAATATGGTAGAGAACTTTAGTGCCAACTTTCTAAGCCTTATACAGTACTCATCAAATTTTGGTCAATTTTTCAAATGCTCAGTTAAGAAAGGACAGTCACATAAAGTCCAGTCCCCTAGATGTGCCACAGATAGGTTTAATAAGCCAATTTTTTTCATAATTATAACTAAAAGGCTTTGCACAATCAACCAAAAGTATATAGTAACAGCAACTTTCAAACCATCAATTTGTTTTTTGATTGGATGTGACTTTTTTCTTGTCTGTTTTTGGTAAATTCTGCATTAGTAACTAGCTATCAAACTATGAAAAATCATAAATTCTTGGACCTTTGACTGCAAATACTATGGATAAAACAGAAAAAGAGGCATAGGGTTGTAAGGATCATAAGCTTGCTAAAAAAAGAAAAGGGAAAATGGAGACTCCATTATCCATGGCCTACTGTGAACAACCTTAAAGATTATTTACATTGGCAAAAAAATGTAAATGTGTGATACGTTTTGGCTGCGCATATCATAAAAAATCCTAAATGAGAAATGTAATCATAGCTAGTGGTAACTGACTGGGACACTAGGGGGTTATTGACTAAAGAGCCGAAGGATCCAGCCTTAGCTTCGGCTGATCCTTCGGCTCTCATCGGCCGAAGGGCTGCTGTATGGGCTATTCAGAATAGCCCGTACAGCAGCCGGAAGGCCGAGTGGCTCAGCCGAGCCAAAGGCATATGCTTTGGCTCGAGTGAGCCGAAGTGACAGCAGAAGCTTGGAGAACAGCCTGCCGAAGGGCTGGATGTTCGCCCTGCAAACGACAGCTGGGTGGAGCCAGTCGTGATCTCACAGCTAGCTGCGCCCAGTTGTAATGACAGATCAGGGTCCCCAAATGACCTTGGGACCCCACTGCTGACACAGAAACATATAAAGCCAGATTGGAGGTTCACTGATGTTTTGGGGTTGCTTTGCTGCTTCAGGCACTGGATGTCTTGACTGTGTACATGGCATCATGAACTCTGAAGACTACCAAAGAATTCTGGGGGGCAATGTAGGGTCCAGTGTCAGAAAGTTAGGTCTACATCAGAGGCCATGGGTCTTACAGCAGGACAATGACCCAAAGCACACGTCAAAAAGCACCCAGAAATGGTTTCAGACAAAGCGCTTGAAAGTACTGGATAGGCCAGCAACGAGTCCAGATCTGAATTTCATTGAGCACCTGTGGAGAGATCTCAAAACAGCAGTTGGGAAAAGAAACCCTTCCAATCTAAGAGACCTGGAGCAGTTGGCGAAAGAGTGGTCCAAAATTCCTGTAGAAAGGTGTAACAAACTAAATGATGGTTACAGGAAGTGATTGATTTCAGTTCTTTTTATATAAGGGCTGTACTACCAAATATTAATTGAGGGTGCCAATAATTTTGTTCAGTCCATTTTTGGAGTTTTGCGTGGAATGTGTCACATTTGGCTTGTTTTTCTTCACTTTTTTGTGTCATACCAATACAAACAAAAGAAATAAACATGAGAATGCCTAAACATTTGTAATTGCAACAATTTTCTGCACAAAGTGGTGCATTATCTGACAGAAATGTAGGGGTGCCAATATTCTGGGCCATGATCGTATCTCCCATGGCGTTTCACCTTTACCTATACATAAAAAATATGTGACTGGTTTCCCACTTACTAAAGCATATTAAAGATGGCCCCAAAGACAGCGACTTTATTGCAGTATCACAATAGTCATGTTAAAAATGTCCACATAATTACACCCTCACTCAAAGGAAATAAACTGCATAAAATTATGTTTTTTACATAATTTTGGAGGCAATCTATATTTTAATTAATGCGTTCTTTAATTTTGTTCCAAAGAACAACTCAGATTAAATTTTACTATGGTTAAATATTAACACTGTAATTATTGTTCAGCGTTATATCAGGCATATGTAACTGTCATGTATTAATGCATGCAATTATTATTTTATGTGAGCTACTGAAATACTGAAGCAGTAATGATACTGAAAAGACATTTACAGCAATTAGCTGCTGTATATATAGAACTATAAAATACATTTTGAAAGATAATACTACACTGCACACTGTATAGCAGTGTGTTTGCTGAACAGACCCAAACTACTAAATAGATACTAAGAAAAGTGGTTACCTTTCCTTGATGATTGGACATTGACCTTAGGAAAGAAAAAGTGATAAACAAAACTTGAACTGCCTACAGTAGACTGCATATTCATGCCCCAGCTTACCCCACTTCATGAGTAGTTGCTGTATTTAAGGAGCTTTGTTAAACATTACTCATCACATATTTAAATAATAGCACAATGAATTTATTGAATATAATAGTAGCAATATAGCAGCAAATGTACGCAGGTGCTTTATGGATCATATAAAAAGTGTTAACAAATTCTACACAAGTGTAGGAACTGACATTTTAACCATCAGTGCAAACATTTATTCAGAGCATATTAAAGAGCTTTTTTCAGGTAAAAAGTGCAATGAATTAATGAGCTAATAAATAAAACCACCGCAACTATGCATCAAATCAGAATTTCACTGTTCACTAAATGGAATTTCATCTGAATTTCCACTGCAGGCAAAATCTAGTGAACACCTCGCAGGTTTTGGAGGGAGTGTATTTCTTAAGCCTTTGCTGTGTATTGTCTCTCTCAAGCTGCTTTCTGTATCAGCAAATTAAAGTTTCCAAAGCAGGTCTGAAACTGATTAGTGAAGAAACAGGGTAGTGGGGAGCTGGATTCTGTACCAGGCTGGGATCCCAAATGGGTACAAGGGTCCTTTGTACATACAGAAAAAGGGGGGAAAACAAAAACTAATACGCAAAAGACATATGGAACAAACATTTACCAACAATTATTATCCCAGTTTGATTTCGGCTCCCTTTTCATTCAAAATAATTACAAATGCTAATACAAAATATCATGTTTAAGCTTAATAAATGCTAAGAAAATGTAGTGCTCACATTACCAAAATAAAACCAGTCAGTTATTTTTCTACAAATATGAGTTTCTTTATAATAGCTTGCCCTTGGCCATATGCTTTTATATGGCAGCACTGTGCTGGGCCTAAACACCATGCTGCCACATACAGTATATGCATATAGCAGGTGCCGCTGTTGTGTTCTAGGGGTGCACTTAATCATGCGCCCCCAGCATTGTTACTGCACTGTCACTGACAGCTCTATGTAGCAACGATAGGGAGCTAATAGGATGGGCTCCTCATTACATGATCACTGTGACAACCAGTACAGTGATCATATGATTGATAAACCCAGAAACCATATCTGGCATTAAGAATCCCTGAAAGGGCATGCAGGCGCCAGTGGTAAGGGCTTAATCAGTAATGAATTAGGATGAATTATCCGCAACTCTTCCTTCCAGGAGCTTTTCCCCTCAGAGGCTTGGAGGAAATATGCACATAGAGACCATCAACTGTGCAATTAGTTTCTACTGATTGAAGATTTAGAGAACCACAGTTGGTGAAACAAAATACAAATCAAAGGTCTCTCTTATGCGGTCGATAGCTCAGATGTAATCCCCGCTTATACTTAACAGCCTACTTAAGAAACCCCTTGGGTGCTAGCTGGAGATCAAGTTGGCATGGACCTTTTCCCAGATGTCCTTTGCTGGGTACACATCTTCGAAGAGAAGGAGGCTATCATGTAAGCAGCCTGCCAAAAGGGGAATATAGTCTTTGATAATACTGTGCTACATTTTTATTTGGACCTATTCAAGGGCACTTTAATTCCCAAGCAAACACTTCCTCTGCTGCTGGAAGAACTCAAAATAGAATGGTACACTCTAGTAGTATACATTTTTCATTTCAACTGCACAATATAAAGGGCCCAAAAGCATTTAAAAGTGTGCAGCTCCAAAGATCTACCCAAGGTGCACATTGTGCTTTCCCTCGGCCCATAGTCACTACTCTACACTGTTCTTTAGTTCCATCCCTCAACCAGCTGGGTTTGTTCAAATAAACTCTGCCTTATCCCCCTGCTAGATCAAATTCTACAATTAGCCTACTGTATATTACTCCCATCATAGTGTATAGCCATCCAATACTACATAAAAAATGTAAAGTGTTTCTGCACAGTGCTGTAGGTTATTGATTGGACACCCCCAATGTTTACGTTGATGGTCACCAATCTGAGTTACAGAAATTAAACACTCATTCTAAAATTCTGCAAAAATCCTATTAGAGTCACTGTTTGTTCCCACTTTTCTAACAAGCTACTAGGTGCCCATCTATGAATGAACAACTGAAATGTATCTTGACCACCGGTTTGCCTCACTGCTACATATTTACGTGCAGTACCAGCCTGAATATATACTTGATGGATTTTTCTTTAAACACCGAAGGTACTTTTGAAGCTCAGTGGAATTCATATTATGCGGAAGTTGTTAGACATTGTAACAGAGCCTTAGCTTTACATCTTCAAGCCTACAAGCATTCACGACTGCCTCTCCTCCCTCTTTGGCTGGGTTCACACCTTGGCGTATTATGTATGCGCGTTTTACACCAACGTTTTTCAGGCGTATTGTGAAGCGTTTTTGTGCATTAGAAAACGCGCGTTTTACGCGCGTTTTTTGATTGACTACAGAGGCGTCCAATGAAAATGAATTCCGGTATTTACGAAGACGTCCAATGGAAAAAACGTCCTGAGTCGCAGCATTTCCTTTTCCTGTTTCTTTGTCTGAAAAGGACCGTGTGCTGTGTGCAGTTTCTTTGTGGGAGAGGAGAGTGTGCTGAGTGGAGTGATTATGGAGCTTGTGAACCGACGACGAAGTGCAGCATTGATTGCGGCAGTGCGGCTTATTCGTTTGAGGAGAAAGAGACAGAGAAGGCGAAGGTTCTGGGTCCATCCTATCATTGCCAACCGCCCACAAAGAGGCCAATTTTGGGCGATGTACGAGAACCTCCGTGGCCATGAGGAGAAATTATTTTCGTATGAACGCATGTCCATAAACAGGTTAGAACATATACAATGCTTATTGCTTATTATTGATAAAAATGCTAATGATAAATAATGAAGCTAATTGCTAGTTTTGACCCCCAATTTTTTTATATGTTACAGTTTTGATGAGCTGCTTGGTTTGATGTCTGTCCATTTGGAGTGCCAGGACACGTTTATGAGAGACAGCATTCCACCAGCCGAAAGATTAATCATTACTTTGCGGTAAGTTCACAAACATCACTCCTATGTTGCAGTTGCTGTAGGTATGAAATGAGTTATTCATATGGAATTGTATATTATTGCCCTGTGCCCTATGGTGTTGTGCCCTGTGCGTTGTGGTGTTGTGCCCTGTGCGTTGTGGTGTTGTGCCCTGTGCGTTGTGCTGTTGTACCCTGGGTGTGTTTGTGATATGCATGTTGGTGTATGGCAGTTGTGACCCTGCTACATATGTGTACCAGAACCATAAACATAAAAAAAGACTTTAAATAAGTTTAAACCTTTACAAACAGTAACCCAAAAAAGATACAAACTCATTGTTAAATAGTATAACATTTTTATAAAATCTAAAATTTCGCAATAAAAGTGCTATAAAAATTCAAGCAAGGCCAGAACAGCAGCCAAAGGGGAAAAGCATTTTTCCTGAACAACTGGGCTCAACATACCAGAAACTGAAAATGGTGCCTATAAACAAACAGTGGGAATACGGGACTTTGTGCCAAATTTATACATTTTGATAATTTGGGAGCGCAAAGTTAGGCTCATCCACCTGCATGTCGTCCCTCATTCCACGTGTGGGAAAGCCGGCTGGTGTTTGGGCGGTGGAGGTGGAGCTATGTGCCAGGCTGGTGGAGGGAAAAACATATGGGGAATGTGGGCGTGGGTGCCATGTTTCTGGGTGGTGCTGGAGGTGCATGGGTGTGTGTGGGTATGGTTGGGACGTGTGTGAGTGCATGGGTGTGACATGGTGAGGTGGTTGGGACATGTGTGAGTGCATGGGTGTGACATGCTGAGGTGGATGTCTAATTGGTGGGACTGGTGTGGGTGCAGTGGTATGTTCTGGATAGTCTTCAGGGAAAAGTTTGGCGTAAATGACTCTGGTTATTGCGTCCCGTACTACCCTCTGTCTGTTTAAAGGCACCATTTCCAGTTGTGGTTCCAAGCTGAGCAGGAAATATGCCGATTTTTAAAGTGGGGCTACAGGATGGGCCATCGAGTCAAGGACCTTGATGAGCCTGACCTCCTCGCGTTCGCCCCTCTGTCTACGGGGCCTGAGCACTGTCCTCCTTAGTACAGGTACCCTGGCTTGTGGGGCAGACGGGGTAGGTGTCACTGCTGGTGCTGCTGGTGGTGGTGTGCTGCTTGGTGGGGGTGTGATACTTGGTGGGGGTGGGCTCTGTGGTCCTGGAGAGAAGGACGGCTCAGTGGCCTGTGTTGTAGAGTCCTCGTCATCCTCTTCCTGCCTCTGACTAGGCCCCCAGCTACTGTGTGTGCTGTAACGAGTAATAAACAATACATTATTATGTGCAATATATTATTAAACACATGTTGCATTAAACTATGTCCATGAAATGTTGCTTGTAATTGACGTGTCTTACCTTCGCATTTCCGTGCAAGGAATAAAAAAAGCCAGCTGCTCGGCGTGGATGTAGCGACAAGGGGCACTGGCAGCCGAACCACTTCGGTACTCCCTCTCTTTGCGCTGGTGGCGAGTAAATGCGTCCTTCACACTCTTCCACTTGTTTTTAATTATATTCACTGTGAAAACTAAATTTATAAATGAACTAATTATTGCTTTTATCTTTCATTTCTTAGGTATTTAGCTACTGGCCAGTCTTTGGCCAGTCTTCACTACGCGTTCATGATTGGCAAATCTACTGCAAGCAAGATCATCCAGGAAACCTGCTGTGCGATTTGGGATGTCCTGCGTGATGTGGTCATGTCCAAGCCCACGAAGGAGGAGTGGGTGCAAATTGCTGAACTTTTTGCCACGTCATGCAATTTTCCAAACTGTCTGGGAGCCATACATGGAAAACATATTCGCATCATAAAGCCTATTGGGAGCGGCAGTCGTTTTTTTAATTACAAGAAATTTTTTTCTATCGTTCTTTTTACCGTAGCAGATGCGAACTACTGCTTCCGCTATATTGATGTGGGATCCTACGGCAGCAGCTCAGACTCTGCGGTATTTGCCCATTTGGACTTTGAACTCATGCTGCGCCACGGGGATCTGGACCTCCCGGGGAACACCACGCTGCCTGGTACCGCACAACCTGCAATGCCTTTTGTTTTTGTAGGAGACGAGGCATTTGCTCTTGGTGAGCATTTAATGAGGCCATACTCCAGTCGTGGAGAAGAGAGTGTTCAATTATAGGCTCACCAGAGCACGCAGGGTGGTGGAGTGTGCCTTTGGCATACTCTCCAATAAATGGCGCTTTCTGCACTCGCAAAAATGGAAAGCGCCATCTCTGCTGTGAAGGCAGCTTGTGTCCTTCACAATTTTGTGCGTCGCAGAGATGGCTTTCTATTTGTCGATTCATTGGTGCATTGCATGGAGAGTAGCCATTGGCCCGGCACCCGTGGTACAACGCATGGTACCACCATCCGGGACCAATATGCGGCATATTTCATGACACCTGAGGGGGAGGTGTCATGGCAGATGCAGGCAATCCAGTCATGATTTCAACCATTTATCCTTGTTATTGCCTAATAAAGTCTCTTTAAATATAACTTATATCTGAGCATTGTTTTTTGTAATGCACCACATTAAATGCACTTAAACACAGAACACATAAAAACACTGCATGCAGATCGCATGATAGCACTGCACGCAGGTCACAGGAAAACACTGCATGCAGGTCGCATGATAACAGGCGCATTGCTATCATGCGACCTGTTATCATGTGACCTGCGTGCAGTGTTTTCCTGTGACCTGCGTGCATTGTTATCATGCGACACTGCACGCAGGTCGCATGATAACAGGTCGCATGCGTTCATGTTTTCATGTGACCTGCGTGCAGTGTTGTAATGCGTCCTGCAAAACACTGCACGCAGGTCACAGGAAAACATGCACGCATGCGACCTGTTATCATGTGACCTGTGTGCAGTGTTTTCCTGTGACCTGCGTGCAGTGTTATCATGCGACACTGCACGCAGGTCGCATGATAACAGGTCACATGCATTTATGTTTTCATGTGACCTGCGTGCAGTGTTGTCATGCGTCCTGCAAAACACTGCACGCAGGTCACAGGAAAACACTGCACGCAGGTCACAGGAAAACATGCACGCATGTGACCTGTTATCATGTGACCTGCGTGCAGTGTTTTCCTGTGACCTGCATGCAGTGTTATCATGTGACACTGCACGCAGGTCGCATGATAGCACTGCATGCAGGTCGCAGGAAAACACTGGAAGAACATGTAAAAAAACATGGAAACGCTGAAATGTACCTTTTGCTGCTTTCACTTGCTTGGTGAAACTCTCCCAATCAGGGAATATCATCTGGGCAACTTCTTCCAACAAACGTCGCCTGATGCGTCTATTTTTGTAGTCACCATGCCTCATGTCATACAAACACGGTTTTGTCTGCACCAGGCGTATGAACGCCTCTGTATCTAGCAGGCCTGTGGCTTCAGATTCCTCCATTTTGCTGCTTCTTCTTCGGCCGAAAAATACAGTCTGCAAGCCTGGGGTGGAGTCTGTAGCCATGTGCGGAATTCGAGTTATAGGCGCGTTTTTGATGACGCAAACGCGCAAACACTATTTACGCCCGTTCACGTAGAAGTCTATGCCCGCGAACGCGCTACAAAACGGCCCAATACGCCGCAAAGAAGCTCCTGTACTTTTTCAGGCGTAGGCCGTTTTGTAGCGCGTTCTGACGGCTGAAATACAGAAAGGTGTGAACCATACCCATAGAAAACAATGGGATTTTCATGTTTGTACGTTTTGTAGAGCATTCATAGAGCGTTGAACGCGCGACAAAACATAAAGGTGTGAACAGGGCCTTTGTCTTTAGCAGTCTTAGTAAAATATTCTTGGAAATGGTGCACAACTATTTAGCCCTTGAGTTAATATGTTTCTTAACCAGATCTTTACTCCTACCAACAGGGACGGCTAAAAATTGTACCACGTAGTCTTTAATAAGAAATATTGGATTGGTCATTTATGCTCTAGTTTGATCTTGTGTAACTGAACACGTTTAATTTTGTTTAAGATAGAGGAGTTTCAACTGATCATCTATGTTTTGTGGTGTTATTTCAATAATTTACTATGTTGCTTAGGAGCAAGTTCTCAATCGTTGTAAATTCAGGGAATCCCTATTGAATTCACATATGGACTTTTTGGGAGTTATTGTACAAAAAAAAATATAAGGGAAAATAAAACCGCCCCACAGAATTAATGAAAGTGACGCCCCAAGCAGCTGTTGGACAGGCAGTCCCAGACCTACAGCTTCACTGAGCCTCTTTGGTGTTAGCAACAATTTTAGAGTGGACTTGTCATGAGAATTTGAGGCAATCAGTTATATTGCTCCTAGACACTAAAAATTCCAACTCCCCAAACAAAAGAACACTTTTTAATAGATAACACCCAGGAAAAATGACAGAAACAAACTTCCATCTCTTCAGGGCCCTCTCCAGTTTTCCCCAGCCTCAGTAATACCTCTTTCTCTCTTGGAGTCCCAAGCAATAACTATTTCATCTGGCAGACATCAGGACACAAGCAAGCAAGATAGCTTCTCTCTGGTTTAGACTGGATCTCGCTTCCTGTTAAGAAATTTTAAGGGGTCTATTCACAAGCTGTCGAAGGATCTAGCCGTAGCTTCAGCTGATCCTTCGGCAAGCTTTGGCCCCAGGACCGCTTCGGTTCTCAGTGTGTAATGACAGATGGGCGTCCCCGGTTACCAGGTAGCCAGGGATGCCCATCTGTCATTACGATGAGAGCTTAGCAGAGCCAGCGGTGATATGAAAGCCGACTCTGCTGAGCTCTCATCCTACTGACAGAACAACGTCCCCTGGTTACTTGGTAACCAGGGGACGTTGTTCTGTCAGTAGGATGAGAGCTTAGCAGAGCCGGCTTTCATATCCCCGCTGGCTCCGACAAGCTCTCATTGTAATGACAGCTGGTCCCAGCCAATAGAAAACAGTTGGGTGGAGCTAGCTGTCACTGCTAGCTCCGCCCAATTGTTTTCAATCCCCCCCCCCACTTTTTTTGACTGTTTTTCTATTCTGCTCGGTACCACAGAGGTACTCATTCAGCTATTCACTCACTGCTGTTCGGCATCTATGAGAATAGGCCAAACAGCAGCGAGTAGCCTACCGGAGGTTCGGCTCAGCCGATCAAGATGTTGGATCGGCTGAGTCGAACTCCTTCTGCACTTCGGGTCGTCTGAACATGCTACGAAGCCACCCGAAGCAAGCCGATGTACGGCTGATTTCAGCCGATATATGGCTGAAATCAGCTGTACAAGCCTGAAGTGAATAGCCAAACATCGTTCGGCTCACTTCACTTCGGGTCGGTTATTCACACGGCGGCCTATGGCAGCTTTGTGAATAACCCCCTAAGTAATCTCTTGCTCTGGACACTTGCAGTCATCTCCAATTTTTTTAACCACTTTTTCCAACAATCAGAACCTTCATCGCTTCCTTACATTTTCAGAGTAATCGTGTTCCAAATAGGAATATGTACCGAGAGTACCATCTCACCTTTATGTCTGGCTAACCACCCCAAATCCAAACCAAACCTTACTTAATCAAAAGTAGGAAGAGGAACCTAGACAAACATTTATCTAACCAACAATATAGCAAAATATTTATTTTGGCACACAAGGCATAATGGTCATAAAAGAAGGCTTTCAGTTCTTTTCAGATGTGATTGAGTTCCTGCAGCTACTCCTGGACCTAAGGGACTGATGGCAATCTCCAGTGCTTAGGGATTAAGTAATAAGCAGAAGAGGCCTTTTAAGCTACCTTAAGGTACCCAGGAAAGATGGCGTAAGGCCACCTCCAGAGTCTGCATCCAATGCATACCTGTAATTTGACTGCATAATCTGAAAAATTACTGCCAATAAGCTCACAGAGTCTTTACTGCCTTCAGAACATTAGGAATCAGGCTAGTGGTAATACAACCGAATTGGATTCATAAGATCTTTCCAGATTTCAGTGCAATGTGCTGGCCCTGCAATAGGAAGTTTATCCATCACATTTTTCCATATTTTTTGTATGGATGGGAAGATAAAAATGTGTGTCCTGCAATTCTCCCGTTTCAGTTGCTCAAGTCCCAGAGGACCATGCATTTCTTTTACAACATCTGAACATGAAAATTGGCGCCCATAAGAGCTTCCTCCTCAATTACGGTATAATTTCCGTAAAATATCTTTGAATAAGTCGTCATGACCAATTACTCTGTAATATACTGTATGTCAAGACCAACTAGCACACACTTAACCTTCTCTAGGTAGATACAATTACTACCTCAGCAGCAAGCAGGTATCCTCTTTTTCTCAATTCTTCCCTTGTTTTATCTTCTTCCTTCCCTACTCTTCTCTGATAATTCCTTCTATGTTCTTTTTTCTCTTGTTGGCATGGGGATCACTTACCCTGCAATTTTGTATAGCTCATAGAATTGGATTTGCTACCGTATTCATTACAGTTTTATTAAACTAAAACTAGATGAGCTGTGTATGTAACACACCCAAAACTATTTTCTGTTTCTTACCTACATGTAGTAATATCTATATTAAACAAAAGACACTGCGCTATCTCTAGTATTATAAAACTCTAAGTGCATATACTTAGTGACAAAAATAGAAATGTTCCCAAAAATGTTGTGATCAAAAATAAATGTGATGAAATCCTTGTTTTCACTTTCTTTGTATTACATCAGTGAGTCAAATAATCATTGCATATAAAGTTCCACAATCACTCGTGACTTCTGTGCTTCAATTCCTGGTCAATTAATCACCAGTGATCCACCTCCAGGTACACAAACACTGGCACACTCACCAGATAATTCTGACCACCCAGATGGTCTTTAACCTCCCTGGCGGTATTCCCGAGTGTAGCTCAGGGTTACTTTTCCATACCATAAGCGGTAACCCCGAGCTACACTCGGGAAAGCCGCATAGCATTTACTTACCTTGTCCCTCGAGCCGCACTGTGTTCTGCGGCCGATGCCGGCTTCCGGGTTCCGCCGCTTGCGAGCGTACGCGTTGCAAGGGGGCGGAACAGGCTGGATATTCAAGAAAAAAACGACAAAGACGAAAAAAATTCGGAAAAAAAATAGACCAAAAAATTACATGAAAAAAATTTAAAATCATACCGCCAGGGAGGTTAAACGCTCTGCAAACTTTCCTAGCCTCCGATGTCTCTCTCTCCACTGAATCACCAACAGCTGAAAATGATGAGTCCGCCTGATATCTCTCCCAAATCTTTCTTATCCGCTCAAAATAGAAAACCAAGATGGCACATAGTGTAAAACTGCTAAATGATAGTTTATTCATAAAAATCAGAACACTTAAATTTAAAAGAGTTTTTCAGCGTTGTGAAAACTTGTGAGTAGTTACTGAAAGACTATATCTGGATTGCAACTGCTGCATATTACTGCTGTTACCAACTTGTTGCCATTAGTTACTGAAAGACTATACCAGGAGTACAAATGCTGCATATTACTGCTGTTACCTACTTGTTACCAATAGTTACTGAGAGACTATAACTGGATTACAACGGCTGCATATTACTGCTGATACCAACTAGTTGCCATTAGTTACTGAGAGACTATAACCGGTTTACAACTGCTGCATAGTATCGCTATTATCCGCCTGTTACCATTAGTTACCAACAGCCAATACTGGATTTCTCCTCCCTGCTGTATAAGCCGCATCCTACTTGTCACACTACCTGTTGCTACATAACCACAAGGTCACTGTTGTCTGTAGCTGAGATCCAATACTAACCAGGCCAGTACCTTACAGATGGTTAGAAAATTTTCGGGTGAACAGTAATGGGTGCCGTAAAAATGCTTTGACTACACATACACTTTAATCTGTCTTAAAATTGTGCATCGTTTTTTTAAATTTGACATGTTTATTACATTCCATTACTATGAATGAGTAAATCGTGGCAAATCCACTACACCAGTAATTTTTTTACAAGTTGGACAATTTGTAATCTGTTTGTCATATATTGAACAAGGAATGTATCTTGGTGCCTGAGACCTGCTTACCCAACTTTGTGAGTGCATGGGATTCACTGGGTATCCCACTTATATTTAGGGCAGAGAGGGATTGTGAGGCAGGATTGCCTGCACCCTGTGATGTAATGTAACTAATAAAGAGGTACCACGCTTCCTTATAGTATATATAATTCATCACAGGGCCATAGAATCTCCCTTCACAATCCCCTACACTCTGCAATAAATACGAACAGAATCCCAGTGGGACCCTGCTCACTCACGGAGCAAAGGCCATTGGGTTAGGGATGGAGAGCTTGTGCTATGTGATGAACCATAGGTTTTCTGGAGTTTTCTAGGACTGCAAAGGGGTCCATACAGCAGATTGTTTTATTAATTAATAAAAATTGAATTTATATTCTCTAATGCGGCTGACATACAAATTGGTATGTCACATTCATTACACTAGTTATAAAATATTCTGAATAAATTAACAAGCCGACAACAACATTTACATATTTTCCACAGGCTACGGAACTTATTCAGTAAGGCAGTGCAAAGCACAGTGACTGTGTCTAGTAATTCACCAACAACCAATTATATAGCCTATTTTTTTTATTTTAATCATCTAAGATCTGATTGGCTACAGTGGGTTACCACACTTACCATACTGAATATATAGTAAATGTAAACCAAATCACTAAAATATAATTTTTAACATGTTAATGTTACTTGTGAAGTCATTTTTAACATTGTTAAATCATCAAATATTCCTGATAATTCTGACATTAATGCCTTTGTTCAGGCACTTCCTATTATAGGGTGACAACACTCTTTATCCATGTCTCAATTATAGTCCCGCACTGTCACTCTGTCACATATGGTTCTAATGGAGACAAAAAGTGTCTGTTTTAACACATATTAGGTTCAAATATTCCTGATAATTCTGACATTAATGCCTTTGTTCAGGCACTTCCTATTATAGGGTGACAACACTCTTTATCCATGTCTCAATTATAGTCCCGCACTGTCACTCTGTCACATATGGTTCTAATGGAGACAAAAAGTGTCTGTTTTAACACATATTAGGTAGTAGACATGTGCGATTCGTTTCGTTACAAATCGAAATTCGTACGAATTTTCCTGAAATTCGTAAATTCGGAATCATCCGAAATCCGAATTGCAGTTTCCGAATTATATCCGAAATACGAAATTCCGTTAACGAATTTCGGATCCGAATTTCTTTGAAACAGGAACTAATATTACTCCTGTAAATGAGGTTGAACAACATGACAAGATTTTTTTTTTTATCCGAAATACGGATCCGCTGCTGCTGAGGGTGCATTACAATACACAGGCAGGAAATACGAAATTCCGTTGACGTATTTTCGTTCCTTTACGAACATTCGTTATATTTAAGTCAAAAAGCAAAGTACATTTGTTAATTACATAGTTACATAGTATTTGAGGTTGAATAAAGACATTAGTCCATCAAGTCCAACCTATTAGGATCTCATTCTAGGAGTATTGGAGTTGATGGTAGTTTTTTTTTTCATCCGAAATACAAAATTCGGATATGGAATCCGTTAACGGAATTCGTATTTCGTTTGGTTGACCAATCAGAGGTTTTCACTTCTGCTGCTGACAGTTGCATTACAATACAGGCAGGAAATACGAAATTCCGTTGACAGAATTTCGTTCCGTTACGAACATTCGTTATATTGAAGTTAAAAAGCAAAGTACATTTGGTAATATATTGGAGTTGATGGTAGTTTTTTTTTAATACGAAATACGAAATTCGGATCCGGAATCCGTTAACGGAATTCGTATTTCGTTTGGTTGACCAATCAGAGGTTTTCTCTTCTGCTGCTGAGAGTTGCATTACAATACAGGCAGGAAATAC
>NW_017306656.1:658605-662921 GCF_000935625.1 Nanorana parkeri | reverse complement strand
TTTTTAATCCGAGATACGGATCCGCTGCTGCTGATGCATTACAATACACAGTTACACACACAGGCAGGAAATACGAAATTCCGTTGACGTATTTTCGTTCCGTTACGAACATTCGTTATATTGAAGGTAAAAAGCAAAGTACATTTATATTGGAGTTGATGGTAGTTTTTTTTTTTAAAGTCCGAAATACGGAATTCGGAATACGGAATCTGTTAACGGAATTCGTATTTCGTTTTGGTTGACCAATCAGAGGTTCTCTTCTGCTGCTGAGAGTTGCATTACAAATACAGGCAGGAAATACGAAATTCCGTTGACGTATTTTCGTTCCATTACGAACATTCGTTATATTGAAGGTAAAAAGCAAAGTACATTTATATTGGAGTTGATGGTAGTTTTTTTTTAAAGTCCGAAATACGGAATTCGGAATACGGAATCCGTTAACGGAATTCGTATTTCGTTTTGGTTGACCAATCAGAGGTTCTCTTCTGCTGCTGAGAGTTGCATTACATACACAGGCAGGAAATACGAAATTCCGTTGACGTATTTTCGTTCCTTTACGAACATTCGTTATATTTAAGTCAAAAAGCAAAGTACATTTGTTAATTACATAGTTACATAGTATTTGAGGTTGAATAAAGACATTAGTCCATCAAGTCCAACCTATTAGGATCTCATTCTAGGAGTATTGGAGTTGATGGTAGTTTTTTTTTTCATCCGAAATACAAAATTCGGATATGGAATCCGTTAACGGAATTCGTATTTCGTTTGGTTGACCAATCAGAGGTTTTCTCTTCTGCTGCTGAGAGTTGCATTACAATACAGGCAGGAAATACGAAATTCCGTTGACGTATTTTCGTTCCGTTACGAACATTCGTTATATTGAAGGTAAAAAGCAAAGTACATTTATATTGGAGTTGATGGTAGTTTATTTTAATCCGAAATACGAAATTCGGATCCGGAATCCGTTACCGGAATTCGTATTTCGTTTGGTTGACCAATCAGAGGTTTTCTCTTCTGCTGCTGAGAGTTGCATTACAATACAGGCAGGAAATACAAAATTCTGTTGACGTATTTTCGTTTCGTTACGAACATTCGTTATATTGAAGTTAAAAAGCAAAGTACATTTATATTGGAGTTGATGGTAGTTTATTTTAATCCGAAATACAAAATTTGGATCCGGAATCCGTTAACGGAATTCGTATTTCGGATAAAAAAACAACTACCACATCGACTCCAATATTAACAAAGGTATTTTTGCTTTTTAACTTCATCATAACGAATGTTCGTACAGTTACGAAAATGTGCCGAAACTAACGAAAATTCGTATTTCGTACGAATCGGAATTGAGTTTCGAATACGAAATAACGGATATTCCGAAACGGAACAAATTTTTTGACGGCGCACAAGTCTATTAGGTAGACATGGTCCACTGCTTTTACCATCAGGAAACCCACCCCGAGAAATGTAATGCCCCCATCACTAGTGCATGCATGTTGACAACAAGTGGCTTCATTGAGGCTAGAGAAAATTAGAAGCACTGATATGCAGCAATAGATGACAAAAAGTAACACAGTAAAAAGGGGAAAATTGTTAATGACACACAATTACTTGTTTCTAGTACAGATGGAAATTTGGTGTTGACTTTCAGGATTTGTTTACAGCAACATGCACTACGCATATTGGTGTCCAAATCTATTTGATGAATAATTTCTTACTGTTTGACCATGATCTATGACATTATATGATGGAGCCCTTTCCTTGAAAAATATATAATATATTAGTTTTCTATCCCTGAATAAAACATTGCATTCCCTCCAAAATATACTGTAGGTGTTCATTTTTAAAGCATAATAAGAACAGGTATGATTATGTAGGAGTAGGAAAAGGAATGATTAAATTAGGACATTTGGTCTTGGTAGTAAAGTTCCTTTGGAGGTAGCATTGCATTTAAGGGATCCATTAAAAGATGATCTTGTATATGGCACATGCAATAAAAGACTGGTAGATAACCTGTGATCCCCTTGGGATTTCTCAGTGATGAGTCACAGCTATTGTGAGGAATTGTGTAGAATACTAAGCTCAGACATATTCCCAGTATAGCTCAAAAGAAAATGCACTTAAAAGTGGCAGCAGAAGATATTGTAAAATATTTTGTAAAATTACATACTGTTAACATGAATTTAAAATAAGGCAGATTTCTTTAATGCTGCACCCTAACAAATGTAACACAGGATCAGCAAGGGGGTGCATGCATATATAATGGAATAGAAGGATGAATTTAGTATATGCAGTACACCAGTTTATATTTCAAATGTTATTTCTCTGCACTATTGAAATATCTGATACCAGAAATGTGGCTCATTTCAACTAATTACAGCTTCAGTCACTTTATAATATTTGAGAGGTTTCCTAAATATGCCAGTACGATTAATTTCTTTGATGCTGAAGTTACCTATTGAGAGAAGTAGTATAGCAAACCAGAAATCTAGAGTAATATGATATAGTACATCAATAGTAACCTTGAATATCAATGTTAAAGTGTATCTATACCCTTTCAGTTTTGGATAAGATGAAGAAAGGATAGAACCCCAGAAAGGTTTTATTGCTATTTCTGGGTTTTGAGATTCCCCCTCACTGTTCTTGGGACAAACCTTTTCCGTACAGGAAGTGAGGGGAAATATTCAAAAGGGAAACAACACATCAATAAAAAGCTGACAGTAGTACCTGCATTTCCCTACTTAACTTTAAAAAAAAACAAAAACCTTTTGGGTATAGATACACTTTAAGTCACATAAAGCAATTCATTCAGATAGACACCCTACCAACAACCTCTGTTTTCCTAGACTTACCTCAACTTTTCTGTTACAGAAGTTGTGTATGGTCTTATATATGACTGTGCAGACCAAAAGGCACCACATTTAGATCTAGTGCACTCAGTAATCAGCACTCAACAACAAAACTGGTCTGACTCACCACTCTCTCTCTAACAAGTAGACAACGCTAATTTATAAATAAGATATTGCAGTATGTATTTTCAGTAGCTTATATAACAATATTTCATTAGCACAATAAACATCTAGGCCCTATGTAATAAGAGAAATATCAAGGTGCAATCATGGTCAGTAAATAGTCGTTATTGTCCTGATTATTGGAACCTGATGAAAGCTGAAAGGAAACAGTAGACACAGCTGCCTACTCATAACCAATATTATTTGCTTGTTTCACTCTTGCCAACAAATTATTTTGAACATATTTCATCAGCTCCAAGCTTTAGGATGAAAACCTGTTGATTACAAAGTGAGCCAGATGCCAGAAAGGTAGAGTTTTACCTTGAATAAAAGAAAAGTAAACGTGTTGTTGACTACTCATCTCGTGTAGTTGGCACTTAACAGGTATAGATGCTTTGACTGCAAGAGAAATGAACAGTCTAGCTTGTGAGCAAAACACATTTAATCTGAGTGTATTGATTCATTAGTGTCACTGCATACATACAAAGAGCTTTATGTTCTATGGTACTTAGATATTTGTTTGCTAAGCTCTTGAAAAGTTTACATTTAAAACAAAAACTTCTTTTTAATTCTGACTACATAAAACCTGCTCATGGCTGTCTGTTGAAGAGACAGTAAAAGAAACATGTGCAGTTTCATTCTTTCCTGCTCTAGTCAGCTAGCTCCTCCCAACTGTTTTCTATTGTCCGGCGGTTCTGCTGCTGTAAAAAAAAAAACTCCCCCGGGCGCTCTGGGAGTCTCCCGCTCCTGGCCGCCCAGGAGAGAAACACTGCTCTTTCTTTTTTTTCTTTATTCTGACATGGAGCCGTGTCAGAATAGAAAAAAATTAAATAATTTTTGCCCATAGGAATACATTGCTAGATTCCTATTGGCTATTTTAATTTGCAATAGCCAATAGTAAACTATCATTGTACCCGCCCTCTGCTGATGGACCTGATGGAGAACTGCAGCAGAGGGCGGGTGCAATGCTAGTTTACTATTGGCTATTGCAAATTGAAATAGCTAATAGGAATCTAGCAATGTATTCCTATGGACAAAGGTTTTTTTTTTCTCTATTCTGACACGGCTCCGTGACAGAATAAAGAAAAAAAAAGAAAAATCAGTGTTTCTCTCCTGGGTGGCCGGGAGCGGGAGACTCCCAGAGCGCCCGGGAGAGTTAGCTGTCTGGAGATAAGTGTCCCTGGTTAGCTGGTAACCAGGGACGCTGATCTCTCTGCAAGTGACAAGAGCCAGCCGTAAGATCACAGCTGGCTCCGCCCAGCTGTCAGAAGCAGGCTGTCGGCCGATGGCCGGCCACTCAGCCAGCTT
>NW_017306656.1:651564-658553 GCF_000935625.1 Nanorana parkeri | reverse complement strand
ACCCGCCCTCTGCTGATGGACCTGATGGAGAACTGCAGCAGAGGGCGGGTGCAATGCTAGTTTACTATTGGCTATTGCAAATTGAAATAGCTAATAGGAATCTAGCAATGTATTCCTATGGACAAAGGTTTTTTTTTTCTCTATTCTGACACGGCTCCGTGACAGAATAAAGAAAAAAAAAGAAAAATCAGTGTTTCTCTCCTGGGTGGCCGGGAGCGGGAGACTCCCAGAGCGCCCGGGAGAGTTAGCTGTCTGGAGATAAGTGTCCCTGGTTAGCTGGTAACCAGGGACGCTGATCTCTCTGCAAGTGACAAGAGCCAGCCGTAAGATCACAGCTGGCTCCGCCCAGCTGTCAGAAGCAGGCTGTCGGCCGATGGCCGGCCACTCAGCCAGCTTTGGCTTTCAGTGCGGCTCAGCCGAGCCGAGGCATATGCCTTCGGCTCGACTGAGCCGCTCGGCTAAGTTCGGGAGCTGTACGGGCTATTGTTAATAGCACGCACTGCAGCCCTTCGGTTCTACTGAACCGATGGGGTCCTGGGGCCGAAGCTAGCCAAAGGATCGGCCGAAGCTACGGCTAGATCCTTCGGCTGCTTCGTGAATAGACCCCTATGTTTCTTGAGTGCTCATTTGAATGTTGACATAGTGATTCTGGTTCTGCTTCTTGCTGATTATTTCTTATTCTAAGATGATTGTATTCTTTCTGCATTATATTGAGGTACTAATATAAGGACACATTATTATTATTTTACAGGATTTATATAGCGCCAAAAGTATGCATTGCACTTTACAAACCTGTGGGAGGCAATACAATTAACAATACAATTTCAGAACAGGAGGTAGGAGGGCCCTGCTCGTGAGAGCTTACAATGTAGTAGGAGGGGCAAGTGATACAAAAGGTAATAACTGTTTGGGATGAATTAGTTGAAGATCTGAAAGTACTGTCATATCGAGGTGGAATAGGCCTCCCTGAACAGATGAGTTTTCAAGGATCGCCTAAAGGTGGACATAGTAGAAGATAGGCGGAGAAATTAGAGTTTGGAGTTCCAAAGGATGGGAAACACTCTTGAAAAATCCTGGAGGCGAGCATACGAGGAGGGTGACAAGTGAGCTGGAGAGCAGGAGGTCTTGGGAAGAGAGTGAAGAAGATTGTTTGGGTGATATTTTCAGATGAGGTGGGTGATGTAGGTTGGGGCAGAGCTGTGGATGGCTTTGTAGGTTATTGTTAGTATTTTGAATTTTATACGTTGGGGAAGTGGGAGCCAGTGGAGCGATTGGCAGAGGGGGTGGCGGACATTGATCGGTTGGTAAGGTGGAAGAGTCTGGCAGCAGTGTCCATGATAGACTGAGGAGGGAATAAAGAAAAAGTAAAAAGCAAAAAAATATAGTAAGCGCACTACTTTGGAAATTAATGAATACATACATTGTAATAGATGGTATAGGGTGTGCTGGCTCCTTTAAACAGGGAGAGGAACCCTGGGGATGAGAGTGTCTAACCATTACAACAATTAAAACTTAACTTTTAATGGAATAGCTAATAGGACTGAATAATTAAAAAGTGGAAAAATGAAAATAAAACTAAAAATGCTGTCTGTTCAATTAGGATGTGAGGTAAAAAAAGTATGCATGTTGAATGCGTTTTGTTGTCATTTACATTATAAAATTTGTAATGGAATGATTAAATTTGATAACATTTAATTAAATTAGCACCCTGGCTTGATAGGAGGGATTGATTGTAGTGCTGTTGATTGTGATGGAGAAGTCGGGGGAGGGAAAATGGATAGGAGGAAATATTATAAGCTCAGTTTTGGACAGATTTAGTTTGATGAAGTGTCGTGACATCCATGTAGATATGTCAGTGAGTAGGTTAGTGATGAGTGAGGAGATAGAAGGGGTGAGCTGAGGGGTAGAGAGATATATTTGGGTGTCGTCAGCATAGAGATGGTAGTGGAAGCCACTGGAGGTTATCAACTGACCCAGGGAGAAGGTGTAGATGGAGAATAAAAGGGCCTTGGGGGACCCTCATGTATAGAGGAAGAGGAGAGGAGAAAGTAGACTTATAGGTGACACTGAAGGTGCGCAGGGATGGGTAGGGGGTGAAACATGAGAGAACAGAGTCTTGAAGTCCAAGGGATTGGAGTTTATTGAGGAGCAGTGGGTGGTCAACTGTAACAAAGCAGCAGAAAGGTCCAAGAGTATGAGTACACAGTAGTGGTGTTTGGTTCTAGTGGTCAATAAATCATTAGTGAGTTTTAGAAAGGCAGTTTCTGTGGAGTGTTGCGGACTGAAGCCAGATTGAAAGGGGTTGATAAGGTTTTTAGCAGGAAGGTGGCGGCTCAGGCGGTTGTAGACCAGGTGTTCAAAAAGTTTGGAGGTGAATGGGAGCAAGGAGATTTGTCACATTTGTTCAGACTGGTGGGCCCCATTGAGGGCTTTTTTAAAATGGTTCACCAATGCTTGTTTTAGAGGTGTAGGGCCTATGCCAGTGGAAAGGGGGAGGTTGAACATGTGGGTAAGAGATTGTAGAAGCTAGAGGGTGACCGGAGTAGTTGTGAGGCGATGGGGTCCAAGGAGCAGGTAGTTAGGTGGGTGTTGGATAAAAGAGTAGTTACTTCGTCTGCAGTGACAGGATCAAATGAAGAGAGTATTGAATGTGGTGGTAGACAAAGTGTATTCAAAGTGGCAGATGCCTGGGCTTTGGCAGCCTCATGGTGAATTGCGTCAATCTTGTCTTTGAAGTGATTGGCAATCTCCTGGGCAGTGAGTGAGTTGGAGGAGGCGGCGGGGGACGAAGTAGGGAGTTAAAGGTATAAAAGGTAGAAAAGAGTGGAAAAAAGGGTGTTAATGAGTGTGATGAAGTAGGTCTGTTTGGCTATGTGGAGGCAGGTACTGTATTTTTGGAGGGCGGATTTATATTGGGTGAAGTCTTGCATGAATTTGACACATGGTTTAAAAGTTTTTTGTTTGGTCCCTTCTGGATAAATTAGGGTTTTTAGATTTAATGGTCAATTAGATTTTTAAACAAGACTGAACATTAAACATTTTTGTTTATTTAGTAATGTTTTTACTATGTAACTATGCCTCACAGACAGTCTGATTTTTGTTCTGTTCTGCCAATATTGCAGATATAGGACAATGGTATTCTACAGTTTATTTTTTACTACAATATAGGATTACTATTTTTTTTATTTTGTCCCCCTTTCTAGTTTTCTTTTATCTTCTCCTTTTTTTCCCTCCACACCTGTCTTGGATAGGGGAAAACAAAGGGAAAAAGGGTGAATTACAATCCTTGAAAATTTACCACCAATAATATAAAAGCACAGATTCACCGATCCAAACGCAGAAAAAGTATACAAGTAGGCTGTCACCAATCACAAATTATGGCCTGAAAATAGACCCACACTTCTGAGAGTTCTAGTACTCTTCTCCCCAGTAGATTACAGACAAGTGAATAGGTTTTTGCAGACCCAAATACTGTTTCCTCTAGCAGATAGTGACACTAAACTGAGGAGTTAAATGTTAAAAATGCATTCAAGTACATGAACTAATAACCAAAATGTAGTTTATTTGTATATTACTGAGCTGTAGATCCTCAATCATCTCTGAATTTGTGCTGACACTGTCCTTCCTTCTGCAGGGTGACTTTTGTTCCCCATGGTCCCTGTGTGTGTTGTAAAGTAGCAACCAGTTCAAGCTCACTCCTGTGATGGACTACAATCTCAATACGAATTAGCTAACTGAGCATGAGATTGTAGTCAATCACAGGTGTGAGCTTGGAGCAGTGGCTACTTTACAACAGGGACAGGGACCATGGGGAACAAAAGTAGTCACACTACAAAAGGAAAGACAGTGTCAGCATGAATTCAGAGATGATTTGAGGATTTACAAAAATAAGCTACATTTTTGTTAATAGTTAAGGTACTTGAATCCATTTTTAGGATTTTGAAGTTTAGTGGCATTGCAAAAAGTTAGCTAAGCCAGTCACTTCGCCTACAAGGGTAATGCAATACAACAACAGACACACTTTCTTTTGGAATTTGTAACTACTTTGGAGCAATCAAAAATTATATGAATTCTATATTTAGTATCCCAAAATGAGGGCAGTGCACATATATACAAAATGTAGAAAAGGTTACAAAAGAAAAACATACATACGAGCAAAACAGTTGTTTTAAATAAAGGGGATAGAAAAATGCAGCAAGTGCTTTATTGCATGGTGGGTCTTGGAGAGGAAAACATGGCGGAATAGCCACATTTCTATAAGCTTTTTTGGACTTGCAAAATGCATCAAACTCACATGACTGTACAGAATTATATGATACCAGTATGTAATAAGGTTTAATGGCACTCATTTATCTATTTTTCAAGACCAAATAGGGATATCAAAACCAGTATGGCTCTGGAGAGACCCAAATTATTAATAATGCACACTTTCTCATAGCTTTCAAGAAGCATTTGCATTCTTTTAAAATCTTTTAGTGCATCCAATCTTCTGCATTAAAGTGGTTGTAAACCCAGATGCTTTCCTCAGGCATTAGGTAGACCCCACAATTATTTTATTTATCAAAATAAATACATAGTTCAGATACCTTTTTTTTCATTTAGTTTGTGCAGGTCATGTGTGTGTGCTTTCTTTCTCCCCTGATCTACATGACCTAGGTGGGTGGGCGAGACTAAGCTGCCCCTGATCACGTGACAGTTAAAAACATGTAATACAGAGGTTTTTATGAGGAATGTTTTGGGGGGATTTAGAGACATTTTAATTATCATAACTGTATAATGTATGGTATTGGGATTAGACATTGTTAAACTCTTTTGGAACCTTAAAATGGGATTGAAATTAGAAATGCACATTTATTGACAGGAAATACCAGTCCAGATGTGACTAGGTGACACTTTTTCCCCTAAAGAAAGTACATCTGGGAGCAGACCTTAGCTAACCATGTCATGCTGTGTGCACATCCCCATAATAGATATTCCATTTAATTACCATTGCGGTGTTAAGTGAATATCTTTAGAATATATGTAGAGCCCCAGTGTTTTTTAATTTTCTAGCGCTAGTTTAGGATGCTGGAGTGCCAGATTACATGTATTTTTTTCTCTCACATTTTTTTTTCCGCTTTACTAGTTTAATGCTTACAAAAGTTAGCTCTGCATTTCCTTTACTATAAATAGTACATATTCATCATATCTAACTGGTATTCCTTAGATTAGCGCAGTTCACCAAATTCACTGGGTATTTTCCATGATGATGGAAACCCAATAGTTTTCAGCACAGTTGTAGTAGTTGTATATTTCTTTCTTGCTGACATGTGGTTCTTAATGTGGCAATAAATCCTGCTTGGGAGATACTGGCTAAATAAAACATTTCAACTTTCCTTCATCCGAACAGTGCGCTCAATCCTCACTTCACCCTTCCATTCAGTGTCTTTATTAATAGAATTCTCTGCAGGCTCATTCCCTGTAAGGAGCACTGTACAGACTTGCCATTGGAAAAATTCCTTTCCCTTTCACAGTAAAACAGCAACAGTAACAATTAATAGCATGTATTAGAAAACACCAGAGCTAAAGCACTATTTATTTGCAGCAAATCATGATAATTTCATCTGTATTAAATACTCTTACTACTACTACTAATCCTTTTATTTTACAGACTTCTGTGCTTGAGTTGCTTATTCTGAGTAACAATTACAGTATGTTTGCATAACTAATATTTACCCATCTCGATTTGTTGTTCCTGGAGTGTTGTTAGCATTTTGGCAGTGGCTGTTTGTGCATACATTTCTTATTTCTAGATATTTCCTGCTTTGAGAAAATGTGAATGAAGTGACCTTTTAGAACAGAGCAAATTGCAAGCTTTCCTAAATTTTCTCTCAAACAGATCCCCATTAAATGCCATAATATTCTAAAGATATTCACTTACCATAGCAGTGGTAAGTGAATATCTTTAGAATATGAGTAGAGCCCCAGTGTTTTTTAATTTTCAACCTATGATGTGCTGGTTTAGGATGCTGGAGTGCCAGATTAAATTTTCAGATAAACTGGTTGTTTTGAGGTCTGCTATCAATGGAACAACATTCTGTAATGCTCGCTCAGGTACAAGTGGTCAAAGAGTATAGCTGGTTAGTGTAGTTTAAGCTATATTAGCCCCTTTTGCTTTATGGTAAGTAGACCTACTGGAACTGTGGTTCAGAAGGATACGGATGTCTGCAGAAAATGGTGGGACTGGTGCCTCGGCTGAAGCGCGATCAGAGGGATGTGGCAAGAGGTCAGTCCAAGCAGCAAACAGAGACCTGGTAAGTAAACAGGCAAAGATTGGTTTGGGCAGCAAGCAGAGACGTGGTAAGTAAACAAGCAAAGGTTGGTCCAGGCAGCAGGCAGAGACGAGTAAACAGGCAGAGGTCGGTCCAGGCAGCAGGCAAGAGACTTGGTAAGTAAACAGGCAAGGGTCAGTCCAGACGGCAGGTAAGAAACTCGACGAGTAATTGGTACATGCAGCAGACAAGGTCATTCATATGACAAGGATCAGATAACAGGCAGGTCAAGAGTCAGGTACAATGATGGCAGTTAATGAGGCACATGGAGAAACCATGACAGCAGGGCTTGGGAAGTTTCAATTAGGTGACGACAGAACACACAGGCCAATGGAAGCCAAAGTGGGAGAATTGAGCTGCAGGCATTGAATGGCAACAGTATGCCTGGAGGCTGGGCCTTGCTAGTGATGCTGGGATATAGGCAGCCGGTCAATTGGTAACAGGAAGGAGAATCCAGAGGTGCAGCTGTATTGCCTGGCAACAGGATGCTGAGCTGCACAGTCAGCTGAGTCAACAGGGAAGTGCTGGAAAATGGACCATTCCCTTGGGATACAATGGGGGAGCCATGGCAAGCTCTCCCAAGGTAAGTCCTTACACATTCCAATAAATTCCAGTATAAGAATCACACTGACTCTTGAGGCCCTAGTATCTCTAGTGCTTGTTTGAGGAGCCGTGCAA
>NW_017306656.1:637589-651386 GCF_000935625.1 Nanorana parkeri | reverse complement strand
CGACCCGAAGTGCAGAAGGAGTTTGACTCAGCCGATCCAACATCTGGATCGGCTAAGCCGAACCCCCAGCAGGCTACTTGCTGCTGTTCGGTCTATTCTTATAGATGCCGAACAGCAGTGAGTGAATAGTGGGACCCCTTAGTGGGACCGAGCAGAACAGAAAAATAGTTTAAAAAGTAGAAAAAAATAAATAGAAAATGATTTTGCGGAGCTAGCAGTGACAGCTAGCTCCGCCCAACTGTTTTCTATTGGGCGGCGGTTCTATTGCACCCGCCCTCTATAGGAATCTAGCAATGCATTCCTATGGTAAAAAAAATGTTTTTGTAGAGAGGAGTGGGGAAGCTGAGAGACAGACAGAAAGGTCTGTGTGTGTGTGGCTGCTCAGGAGCAAGTGGACTCTATCTTGGTGAGATCACCTAAACGCACTACGCAGTGCAATCTTATTGAAGGACTTTATCTTTATGTTTGATGTTTGCTGAGGAAAGCCTTTTACTTTACCGTTTTGCTGAAGAAAGCTATTTGTTCTGTTACCGCTGGATGAAATAAAACCGTTTATTTATATCGGACTGTGTTGAAGACACAACAGGAGACCAATCGCCTGCTGGCTGAACAGATCGCAGCCTTACAAACCACAGTGATGCAGCAAATCAGAAGGGTCCAGGAGGTTGGAGAAACACCAAGTAACCCTCGGAAGGCTGTGCAGCGGGCTCTGCAAAAGATGACCCCAGCAGACAATGTGGAGGCTTATCTTTACCTATTTGAGCGAATGGCCACACGTGAAGGACTGTCGGAGGTGGACTGGGCAGATGTACTGGCCCCTTTCTTAATGGGTGAGTCCCAGCAAGCATATTTTGATCTGGCCCCTGACATCGCATGCGTTTACACGCAGTTGAAGGCAGAGATTTTGGCCAGAATGGGGGTGACTGTTACTTTAAGGGCAAGCCGGGTCCATGCCTGGCGCTATGACCAGGCCAAACCTGCCCGCGCACAGTTGTTTGCCCTGCTGCACCTCCTGAAGGACTGGTTACAGCCGGAGAAACTTTCCCCACAGCAGCTCGTGGAGCGGGTTGCCCTGGACCGCTTTGTGCATGGCCTCCCCAAGGGACTGTATCGTTGGGTGACCCAGACAGAACCCCAAACCCTGGATGAGATGGCTACAGCAGTAGAGTGATACACCTGTGCTGGGGGTTTGTCTGGGGAACCTGCACCAATCAGAGAGGCGCGCCCTGGGACAAGGATGTCCACAGACATACACACTGTGTTGGCTCGGGTGCGGGCTATTCATAATAAAGGCACCGCAGCATTTAACCCCCCCGGTAAACTTGCCCCTGGAAAGAGGCCCCCGTGACATGCGTTGCTGTCCAAAGCGAGAGGAGCCAATGGAGTGTGACGTGAGCCGGCGCCGCTCCCTGTATGCCTATGCAGCTTGTGTGTCCACCAGCGAAAAACCGCATGAGAGAGTGGTGCACGTTAATGGGAGGGAGGTTGTTGCTATATATATATATATACTGTATATATATTATTGTGGTTATGTCTACAAAGGTATAATTTTATATGTTTAAAAATACAATCAAGACTTGATTGATAGGGCACGCCACAAGATTATTAGTATTGTAATTTTGTTTACATTATTATTTTAGATGATATTATTTACCCTGTAAGGATTTTCTGTTTGCTATTAAACACAATTTGTATGTAAGAACAGAAGTACCTTGCACCCTAAAGGTATTTCTGCAAAGTTTATAAAGTGCCAAAAATCATTTTTAACAGTGGCTAACCCAGCCAGATTCGAATTTCTCCAAATTTGTGATATTTGTTTCTCCTCTACATACATGGGGTGGGGGAATAACATTTAAGTCAGTAGCACTGAAAAAGACCAGAATCTGGTGAGGAGAAATATGCAAGGGAAGACTATTCTGTGTGGTGACACAATGGTGTTTGGCGGCAAGCAACTCTCCCTAGAGGGAGGACACACATTTTAAGGGAAGCCAGCTTAATTGGGTGAATTTGGACTGTGTTCCTTCTTTGGCTGCTAAGAGTAAATTAGAATTTGAAGTTCTGCATTACAATAGTTCTGATGCAGCCATGGTATAATCTTTGGGATCAGTGCTCACAGGATTATAAAATAATTAAAAGCAATTTTTATTGTAAATAAGTTGAAGCTTAGGAATGTGATTAAAATGGTCAAAATATTTACTAACTTGATTGGTATTATACCTATACATAGTATTTGCCTGAATGCACAAGCAACAACAACAAAAACAGATCAGATCAGACAAAGGAGTAACAGCAAGACAATTGTGAATGTGCTAATTGCTAGATTCTGACTAAACATTTAGATGACCTGCATAATCAGATTTAAATAAAAAATAGCATGCTGCCTGAATTATGAAATTATGTTAAGAGAATTTCTGTAAATACAAAAGCAGGTCTGGTCCAAAATAGAAGTTCATTTTCATGATGATTCACCAATGAGGAGAAAGAAAATATTAGACAAAACTGTGACACTTAATCTTACAATCTACAATGAGCTGATGAAATTTGTTAAAGACATCCAACCTTATAATGAGAATGAAAATGCATTTAACAATGCAGATGTCTTTGAATTAAATACAGAGAGGTTTAATCTAACAAATGAACAGAAAATGTATGTTTTACAGCTTGGCTAAGCTTGGCTACCAATGGTCTCCAATGGTAACAGATAAAGACCAGATGATACATTGCACTGAGTCAGACAAATTAAAGCAGCTGATAATGTTCTCAACAGGAGAAGAGACTCCTACAGTGGAGATGTAGTCATTATGTCATTGGGGTTTATTTACTAAAGGCAAATGGGCCTTTTTCCCTTAGCCAAATGAATAAGGTAAGCTCTGCTGACTGCCATTATCCAATCATGTGCAAGCAAAAATAGTGCTTTTTTTTTTTTTCTTTCTCGGGATCGGGTATGCTTTGCAAAATGAAAGCAAAAGAAAACAAAAGAAAACAAAGAAACAAAAGAAAAAGAAGGGCGCCCACCCTAGTGCAGATGATTTTTTATTTTAAAAAAGGCACAAAGTTAGAGTGCAAGTGTACTCACAATGGTAGGTCAAAAAACAGCATGTATAGGTGGTTTCGAGGATACATCAGTTTCAGGACTGCAATCAGCCTGTGTGCCACTGGATTGTGGCGTCGTTAATGCGTTTCCGGGGGCACGCCCCCTTCTTCAGAACGTCGCTTTGCTTTGCAAAATGAATTGTCACCACATTCACTTAGCTAAAGGACAATTCCCTTGCAAAGTGAGCAGCCCCAATGAAACCCTCAATAAATGAGGATTTATTTATTGAAGAAATTTGAACAGAAATACAGAATGGTTATTTGGGTTGCTCAAAGCCAAGATCCACCTACCACTATTGCAGTTTTTATAAGTTCATGTTTTTGGGTCCACTTTATCTTGCAATTGCTGCAGGGAAGCACAGATTTGCAAACTGAAATTTGTATTCATAAAATCAGAAAATAAATTAAACCATGCGCTGCTCAATTCTATTCTATTTACTTGATTCAGTATGGAAGACTGAGTATGGAAAAATGTATAGCCACCCCCAAAGGTAGTGGCGAATATGTCAGTGATAGAACAAGAGCAAGGCGGAAATGTCATTTGCTTTTATTGTGAATGATCAGTCACTGAAAAAAACTAAATATGGGGAACAGAAAATGAAAAACAGCTTTTGCAGAATCTGCTTACCCATGTCCAAATAAAACTAAAACTGAGTTGCTGTATGCCCCATTGGTCAAACAGATCAATAAACTGACAGTCAACAGTAATGGCTCAAATAACATGGCATGCAATGTTGTAATTTACCGAGGAGGTTTATTACCATTGCCATGACTACACCAGGTCTTATCCCTTTAGAATATGTGGCTCCTGTACTATTGGATTATTATTATTGTTGTTATTATTATTATACAGGATTTATATAGCGCCAACAGTTTGCACAGTGCTTCACAATATAAGGAAGACATTACAATCACAATAAAATTCAAGACAAGATGGTAAGGAGGGCCCTGCCTGTGAGGGCTTACAATCTAAAAACTAGAGCAAGAGACCACATGTACAAGGATTGCTCTGTGGTAAAAAGACAAAACTTTTGTGTCTGACTAGATAAACATTACCTTTAAAACCAAATTCACCTGAATGAACAATTGTATGTTTCAATGGGAGAGGGAAGTCCAGTGCTAAAATGGTATCTGATATGTTGTTTGAGATACCTGGATATGTGAAAACTGACATTGATATCTGGTTTTATCACCGTGTAGATAATATCATTTCCACAGAGGTGATGAAAAAATGAGGCTGGGTTTTAAGGAAATAAACTATTTGGAAAGATTCATCTAGTCTTTAATTGGTGTTCACCGATTCTTCTCTGTACAGCAGTTTTTCGAAGTATACATTCAACAACTACTAATATGTCTTCAGAACACAAATGGCCTGATACTGGTAATAATAATGCTTTAAAGTAAGTGGTAAAAACAATTATGCTTGTGGCCAAGTACTTTGAAAGATATAGAACATTGAGGGCAGAGATCCCACCCCTCAGCAAGATTACAAATTGCCACAAGAATCAATTGGTCCAGTTTTAGCTATTTTACAAGAATTTCTGCAACAATCACTTCTGAAGAAAGCAAACTCAGTTGTAAATAACTATGTTTGGCCTATTAAAAATGCTAATAATTTATATTCTTTATCAGCTGATTTCAGAATGTTCAATAAATAAATCCCAAATGATGTTGTTGTTCCTGATAATCCTGACATAGTGGGAGGATTAAATGCCAAAGCCACAATATACTCTATGCTGGAGATTGCAAATAGTCATCTTTCCGTACCGTTAGCCAAAGGTTGTCAGGACAATTTGATTTTACCTTCCAGAGTAAACAGTATGGGGGGGGGGGATTTATCATCACTGGAGCAGACAGAATCTGGAGCAGTTGCCCAAAATCAACTTCTTTCTTCAGTTAAACTTTGAAAATAAGAGATAAAAGCAGAGTGGTTGCCATGCACAGCTGCTCCAGATTTTATCTGCTCCAGTTTTGATAAATTCCCCCACCCCCATACTGTTTACTCTGGATGGTAAAAGCAAACTTGACAACTATTGTGTTTACCAGACTATAAAATTTACACAAGAAAATGTTGCGCTGTGAAGGGTATTTTTTTTAGCAAGCAAGCACTGGTGATCCTGGATAAATCACTAACCACAAAACTTTACATATGAAAAGTGCAGAATCCAATTGGTTACTGTGTCACATATCGTGTACATTGGGAAAAAATCACTTATATGTACTTATCGATTCCTGGCATTCGAACTGTAGCGCGGCACTTTTTATTTGTAAACCTTTGTGTTTACCAGACTGTAACCAGGATTAGACATTAGTGAAAGTGTAGTACATGAGTCCGTCACTACAACTTTATCAAGATTCTTGAGAACCAACTATTTCCAGCATATGGATAAACTCTTGCTAAGTACAGAAACTGAAGAGGGACATTAATCTCTTTTGTTTGAATGGTTTATTTTATTAAAAGCAGGGTTGAAATTGAGCACAAACAAAGGTGAAATTCCTTGCAATGTGGACGAGCCATTGGAAGAGATAATCAGTGCAAGAACAAAAAATTTCTGCTACCCTAACAGTTTATGACATTGAATGTTTCAGTCTAGTGATCCATTGCAGCGAGTTCATACAAGGCATTTATTCAGAAAGCCAAGCCATTGTATGATCTTTTGAAAAATGAAGTATGATGCATTTTTGGCATGTGTTGTCAGGCCCCAAAAAAAGCTAAAAAAGAGACTTACAGGCTGCTCCAGCTTTAAGTACTGTAGAGTTGCCTTATTCAGCTCCATTTGCTATGCAAACTCTTGGCTCTGAGAGTGCAATTACTGCAAGACTGTTTCAGCTAAAAGAAGAGAATGATAATAATAATAACTTCTTTGGACTTCTAACGCATTTAGTGAAAGAGCTTGGGGTTACATAGTTACATAGAATTTGAGGTTGAATAAAGACGAGTGTAACGTATGTGAACGTGTGTTTGTTTACGTGTGTCTGTGTGTTCTAGTCATTAAGAGTACCAGTGCCCCTGTATGTTATGCTCTCTGAGGAAAGTATCTAACCAATGATTCAATACACTCTGCTGATACTTATGCTTGGTCTTTAATTCTACCCCTTCACCCTTTGTGGTTAAACCTTTTTTCCTCCGATTGCAGGTGGTGGTCTCTATATTGAGTTGACAGTAAAAAGTTTCCTGGCCAATCAGAGTCATTACCCACCCCCTGTTTATTACTGATATTACTAGGGATGCACCGATACCAATTTTTCGGTATCGAGTACTGATTTTTTTTCTCTACTTGCCAATAACGAATACCAATACGGTTCCCATCAAGAAAGCAAGGCGGCATGTAATGACTCCCCCCTGGCTTCCTGATTGGTCGGGAAGCCAGCTCCATGCTCAATAGTGATGAAGGAGCATGAAGCCTGCTTCCCGGCCAATCAGGAAGCAGGACAGTGTGTAATGACTTGCCGACCGGCTTCCTGATACCGCACGTTCTGGTATCGGGTTAGGCATTGGGAGCATTTGGGTGAGTGCAAGTTTTTTCCCCAAATACTCGGTATCTACACCGATAGAGATACTAGATAGCGATACTAGTATCAGTGCATCCCTAGACATTACCATTATCACCATTGAACATTTAATACATCAAAATCATGTCCCCTCTTAATTGCCTCATTTCTAGAGTGAATTTAATGTTTGCAATCTTCCATTATAGGTTTGGTCCTCCAGCCACTTTATCAGTTTTGTTGCCCTTCTCTGGACTCTCTCCTGCCTCAAGGACATCCTGTCTTTGGGTAGGTGACCAAAATTGAGCTACATACTCAAGAAGAGACCAGTGTTTTGTAAAGTAGCAAAATTATTGCTTTGTCTCTAAAGAACATTCCCTGTTTTATGCATTGCAATAGCCTGCTAGATTTGTTTGTTGCAGCCTGGCACTGCATGCTATTGTTTAATCGGCAGTCAACTATTTGTTAACAGGTTAAACAGTATCGGACCTAGGACAGAACCCCGGGGCACACCACTCTTGACTTTAGACCAATTTGAAAAAGAGCCATTTATTGATGCTATCTGGACACGTTTCTGTAGCCAGTTCTCTATCCATGTAGACACCATTTCATTAATGCCTATCAATTGTAGCTTGTGCATCCAGTGTTTATGTAGTACTGTATCAAATACTTTTACAAAATCCAAGTACACTATGTCCCCTGGCTTTCCTCCATCCAAGTTGCAACTCGCCTTCTTATAGAATGTTAGTGGGTTGGTCTGACAGAAACGGTCTTTCATAAATCCATGCTGGTTGTCATCTATGATGCCATTACCACAAACAAAATCTAGTAAATAGTCCTTTATCATTGCCTCAAACAATTTGCAAACTATTGATGTTGAACTTACTGTTCTGTAGTTCCCAGGTAGGCATCTGAAAACCTTTTATGCATTGATTTATTTTGATCTACTAAAGGCATGTAGGTTGTTCACTTTGCGAGGGAACTTTCCCTTAGCTTATTTTTCTTGTATTTTTGCTTGCACATGATTGCATGAGGGAAATCAGCACAGCATTACCTTATTCACTATGCTAAGGGAAAATTCCAATGCAAAGTGCAAATTTCCTTGCAAAGACAACAGCCTATTTGCCTTTTGTAAATTAACCCCACTGAGTCACATTTTAGACAATTGTTATTTAGTTTATTTTGCAGTTAAAGCACCAAAAAACATTGTGAAATCAAAAAAGATTTTATAGACACCTGATTCCTCACTAAAACCTATTCTTAAAGAAAATGGTTCATGGGCGCCAATTTTCATGTTGATCAGGTGTTGTAAAATAAATGCATGGTCCTCTGGGATTTGAGCAAATGAAACGGGAGAACTACAGAACACATATTTCTATCTTGGCACCCATACAAACAACAAAAGAGTGTGATTAATACATTTCCTGTTGCAGGGCCAACACATTGGACTGAAATCTGGAAAGATCTTATGAATCCAATATGGGGTGTACTACCACTGGCCTGATTCTTAATGTTCTGAAGGCAGTAAAGACCCTGTGAGCTTATTGGCAGTACATTTTCAGATTATGCAGTCAAATTACAGGTATGCATTGGCTGCAGACTCTGGAGGTGGCATTACGCTCCATATTTCCTGTGTCCCTTAAGGTGGCTTAAAAGGGCCTCCTCTGTTTTCTTCTCTATGTGGGGAGGGCCTTAATCCCTAAACACTGAAGTACCAGTGCGAAAACATGGCATTTTCATGAGAACTACCAGGGTTGCAGCGGTTGCAGCTGGGACCTGGCTCTGGCATCCACCACTGTACTGAAATCATTAGTCTGCATTGTTTTAGAAATACTGTCACATGACAATAAACAAAAATGTATCAGTACTCGTAATTGGAAGTACTCGTCAAGTACCAATACTCGTACTCGCAAAACTGGTATCTGTGCATCACTTTATTTATATTTATAAAAACAAAATCATACATTAAAACAGAGATGTACAAATCCCAGGAGCTCCGTGTGCTCCTTACACATGGCAGCTGCCTCCTAATTTTTGAATTTTTCTCTAGTGTAGTCTTGGAGCTCAAAAGTATTGGTACATGTACTCGTACTTGTACCGAGTACTGTACTTGGTATCTGTGCAACCCTAACTTAGGGGAATAGTTGGATATTAATTTGTATATTTACCCACTTTACTAGCAATACTAGTTATGTATATAGGGTATTATTTGGCACGGATTATGTATGAATGAGAAGGACCCTAAATGATGGGTCCAGTGTGGCTTCCCCTGATGGCTCTTTACCATTTTGGGCCACCAAGTAGCCACCCCTGTTCACAGCCCTGAAAGAATATAGATTTCTAGATGTTGTAATAAGACCGGTTGATAAATATGCAGATATATGCATGATAATTTAAGTTTTTATGTTACATGTTAAAGGATAAAATTCTAAATATTAACAATCACTTATAAAGCCATCCACAACTCTGCCCCCGGATATATCTCAAACCTTGTCTCAAAATATCACCCTATGCATCCCCTCCACTCCTCCCAAGACCTCCTGCTTTCCAGCTCCCTTGTCATCTCCTCCCATACTCACCTACAGGACTTCTCTAGAGTCTCTCCCATCCTCTGGAACTCTTTACCCCAACCTGTCCATCTATCTCCCACCTTGACTGCCTTTACGTGATCCCTAAAAACTCATCTCTTCAGGGAAGCCTATCCCACCTCAACCTAACCACTGAACCATCACATTCTCAAAACAACCCATCCACACACAGCTACCTCCTCATGTATCACTTGCCCCTCCCTTTTCGATTGGAAGCCCTCACGAGCAGCGCCCTCCTTACCATCTTGTCTTGAATTGTATTGTAATGTCTTCCTTATATTGTAAAGCTCTGCGCAAACTGTTGGCGCTATATAAATCCTGTATAATAATAATAATAATTACATGAGAAACTGTGCTATACTTTGCTCAGGCACATTGGTTGAATGGTAAATATCTGGTCTTACCTTTTTCACAAATTATTCATTGTTCCCCGGACATTAACTCTTATTACAGTTGAAGCAGTTGCTCATTTGTTTAATTATGATAACACGACTCAATATGATGAAGCCACGACTCATGTATTTTTATTATCATTGCTTGCAATACTTAATGCACTTAAATACTTTGCTGCACTTATTGAGAAATATCAATTTTATATTGTTTGTTTGGTTTTGTTTTGATACGATATGTTTTTGTGCATTGTTTTCCAAATGCGCTACAAAAAGGGATAGTAACAAGTAGATAACAAATAGTACAGTGTGTAAGGGAGGTATTACTACATAGCAAAACAAATGAATATCCGCGCTATAGTGCTCTACCCCAAAATTCTCAATGACACCCTATTGACAGCTGCAGAGATAGAGAGAAGCTATATAAACTTCGCCCACTTCTCCCATTTATGGGTTCGGAAGAAGGTGTTAAAAAATCTAAAGAGTTGGAGATTTTCCTAAAAAGAGTTCAGGAAATTAGAATGAAAAAACAGAAAAAATATCTGCAGGGGAGGAGCTACATGCTGATGCTAGTGTATGGAGAGGAGGAGACAGAGCTGAGCTCATACAAGCCGATTTTATGTTGTATCAGCAGTAATATGCAGCAGTTGTAATCTAGTTATAGTCTCTTAGTACCTAATGGCAATCAGTTGATAATGGCAGTAATGTTGAGCAGAGCTAGATAGCTGGCTACTGGACACACTGATATAGGTTAAGGGTTATACTTGCAGTTAGAGGCTGCCAGTGGGTTCTGGCTCTGACAGTCTTTCAATAAGGGGATCCTGACTGAAGATGTGGCCGCAGAAGGTCGGCGTCTTGCTCATTGCACGGACGCCGGCCAACTGTGCGCTCGCGGCTTAAACCGATGAGGGGGCGGAGCCAGCGGGTGATGCAGGACTACGTCATCCCCTGCACCGCTTACGGACCGGAGATCGGGTACGTATGTTACACCATCTCCTTCAATTTTGTAATTAAAGGATGCGTGATGGAAGGCTGCTGACAGGGCCACCCACTGAACAAATTTTGGTCAGTTCATCAAGAGGGGATCATTAAGAGGGGATTTCTTTTCATTTGCATCTTCTATTCTACTCTATTCTATTCCTATTGCAACACATTGTTTTTTTTATTATTTATTTATGAAAATTCAGTATAAAATTAGGACTTAAGTTGTTGTGTTCAGTAGAGGGTGATATAAATGCTGCATGTGGAAAATTGTAGGAAAATATACCACATGCAATTTACAAGGAAATAGTATTTTACAGTTTCCATTAAAATGTCTTATTTGCATTCAAAGGTTGGAAAAGAAAATACCAAAGCAAAGTTTAATGATACCAATATTATATAACTATAAGGAAATCCAACAATGAGCTTTATGTTTTAAACAATAACAAGATGAGACAACATAGTGAAGTATAATGAAATAAAAACAAAGTGCAGTTTTAAAATATAAAAAAAAAAACTATTCTGAGTGAAATGCCTGAATTGTCATGCTAGTCCAATAACTTGAGTACCTGACACAAAGCAATGCTTATCAGATGTTCTGGCATCACTTGCTTTAAACTGGTATTGGGTCAGTGTTTCAGAATGACTGAAGTAGAGAGACAGGAAATTAGTATTTTTTGGAGGAGGCCAGCAAACATGGCAACATATTTTTTATCCAATCAGGTTTCCCTTAAGATACTGGAAGTATGTAATCTGCAGTTTATAAATGCATTACGAAATGAAGATATTTTCAATTCTTCTAAAAATTTTAAAAACATATAAAACTTAATTCCTTTTTTTAGGCCAACAGGAAAACTGAAGGGCTTAGTAACCTTCTGACTAAATAAAACAGTAAAAACTGTAGGCCCAGTAGAAATGGGAATCTATAGCAAACAATATATCATCCTCAAAAGCAAGAGAACATTGCTATAATATTTTTGTTTTTTTGGATACTGTTTTTACAGATGGTGCAAAGTAAAGTAAACCAATCTAAAAAACAGGATGAAAATTAAGGACTTGTGCGACAATTTTACATGAGTTCAGTAGTGTAACAATATCCACATGTCTTTCAGCATTTTTAAATCTGGAAGTCCCCTTTATAATAAAAGGGCCCCCAGATATCTGCTCCCTTCCAGGGGAAAGAGCACAGGGGTACATTATTACCCATTATTAATTCTCACAAACAGTCAGGCCAGGTTCACATATTGGTGATCCCGGGACACGCGTCCCTGGACCGTGTGGCAATCGCTGTGTGCAATCGTGCACGATCGTGCAGTCCCGGGATGGGATTTAAATGGGGTTATATGTGCACAGCAATCGCTGAAAGAAAGGTACATGTACTTTTTTTGGCGATATGCACCACATGGTTTTTTCAGCCATGGCAGTGCGCGATTGCATGGGCGGTATTGCCTGGCGCGACTGGGAAATAATGGCACCGCCAGTGCGATCAGCGGTGTTGTGCGATTCCATGACCGCGTTGCCATCCATGCCGTATTGTGCGCGATTGAGGCGTGGTCACGGATCGCCGTAGTGTGAACCTAGCCTCAAATGTAAAACACACACCTTTGAAAAAGTTGTTTAACTTCAGTATGAAAAATAAATTTTAAAAGTGCTATTGATGTAAATGTAATCCAGCATCAGTCACGATGTCCAGTGATGTAAACTACATCAATCACGTCATCCAGCAATGCAATCCTCATTAGTCGCGATGGCCCAACGACCGCCTATTGTTACCCGCTGCACTCCCATGACAGATCTCTGGCACCACAGTAATATAAACACAACACGAAGGATCCAGGGATTTGTCATTTAGCCACGGCGGGAAAACATCAGTGGGTGTTGAGTCGTCACTGATGAAGAATTTATAATGCTGGATGTCATGATTGATGTGGATTACCTCGCTGGACATTGGGATTAATATGGATTGATGCTAATGCACATTAATTACATTTTGTAGGAAGGACTTCATTTTGTACATTTATTTTAGCAACACAGTCACTTTAACATGATTTACAAGAAAAAGTCAATTTACAAATGTCTTTAACAGTCAACTCAAATTTTAAATAAAAGCACAGATTAAAAGAGAATTAGGGTGTAACCTTTTTATCCCATAGTTCTCTTAAAGGAGAACTATGGGGTCAGTGTTTTTCCCCATAGTTCTCCTTAGTGTAATGGGAGGACACAAACTAGTGTCCTCCCGTTTACCCTAAGCTCAGTATACCGCGAGCTACAGCTCGTGGTATACTGAGACGCCGCAGCCGGAGCGGATCCCGACTTAGACGACGGGATCCGCCCAGCTGCGTGAGTGACAGCTATCTCTGCCTATCTAGAGGCAGAGCCAGCTGTACCCGCCCCCTCCTCCGTCCGCCAGTCAGCGCTGGCAGATCGGAGTGGGGAGAGGGGAATCCAGCCCCTCCCCCTGTCACCGCAGAGAGCCGTGACAGGATCGAGAGGTGAGCGAACCCGGTAGGTGTTTGCTCACCTCCCGATCTACTGAGCCGACCTGTGACAGTCTCATTGTCACAGGTCGGCTAGAACTATGAGGTGAGTGAAAAGCACTCACCTCATAGTTCTCCTTTAAGGGTCACTGGAGGACATATACTAGCGTACTGCCGTGACCCAAAGCTCAGTATATAGCGTGCTATTGCTCACTATACAGGGAGGGAGGAATCCCTGCGGGGAGTGGTGACTGACAGTCACCACTCTCTACAGGGAGATGATCGGAAAGTGAGCGAGCGACGGTATGCATTCGCTCACTTCCCGATCTATAGAGCTGACGTGTGACTGTTTCATTGTCACATATCAGTTCAAACTATGAGTGAAAATCACTCACCTCATAGTTCTCCTTTAAGTCAAACAATGATGTGACAGACGGGCCAGGTCCCAATGCTTTTGGTTGTGGTCTGTACTGTAGGAGGGTCCTTCTTGCAGTGACCACATTGTTTCCTGGTGATGTGGATGCTGCCCATTGGTTATCAAACATATCTATCACAGTGTCCTCATAGAGTCTGGATCCTGTGGTCTTATAGGGCAGCGCCATGACATCAGGATATGTGGTATGGCAAAAAACACAGGATGGCTGCATGGAGAGCAGCTTCCATCACAAATTTCCACTACAGGAATAGGCAACCTGGAGCTTTTTCTGACAACGGATTCCGGTGCTGCTTAGCTAGTGCCCCCCCCCCCCCCCCACCCCCCCCACAACCCCCCAAACCCCC
>NW_017306656.1:611234-637391 GCF_000935625.1 Nanorana parkeri | reverse complement strand
CCTTATTTTTTTATGTTTTACTGGGGTTTTTTTTCTTTTCTTTTATTTCACATTTAATAAAATACAAAAAATATATGTTTAGGGCTTAGCGTTTTAGGGTTGGTGTTTGGGGTTCAGTGTTTTAGATTTTATTTTTTTGGTATATTTTATTTCACTATCATTTTGCTAAGGTATGCTATTAATTTTTTTGAGAGGAAGGGCATTTCTGCCTTTTCTTTCTGGCAGTGATCATTTTATAAAGTCAGAGCATGCAGAGAGTGTTGTGGAGTAGATGACCAAGCCTTCCTTAAACCAAGCGATGCATTTTTATTAGAAGCTACAAATGTGCACTCTTCTTCTTTCTTCTCTATAGCTGATCCTGTTGCCCCACAAACTAGCATAGAGAAGTCATCTGAGCAAAGCACGAGTAACTTGATGCAGGAGGAGACTCAAAAATTCTTATCGGATGTGGAGGGAGAGAGCACCAGGAACATAGAGAGAGGGGACAGTAGGCAGGGAGTAGCAATTGTCATAGCTGTTCCTGCATCTGCAGCTTTGTCATCTACTCCACAACCCTCTCTGCATGCTCTGGCTGTATAATATGCTCACACCAAAACAGGTGCTAACAGGTACCAATTCATTGCTTACCATGACATAAAAACAATGACTGATACAGCTAAATCTAGGAATAAGAGGGAATCTGGCAGGAAGGCTTAAAGGAGAACTATGAGGTGAGTGCTTTTCACTCACCTCATAGTTCTAGCCGACCTGTGACAATGAGACTGTCACAGGTCGGCTCAGTAGATCGGGAGGTGAGCGAACACATACCGGCGTTCGCTCCCGTCTCGATCCTATCAGCCCTCTGCCGTTACAGGGGAGGGGCTGGATTCCCCCCTCCCCGCTCCGATCCGCCAGCGCTGACTGGCGGATCGGATGGGGAGGGGGCGGGTACAGCTGGCTCTGCCTCTAGATAGGCAGAGATAGCTGTCACTCACGCAGCTGGGCGGATCCAGACATAATTGTCAGGATCCGCTTCAGCTGTGGCGTCAGTATACCGCAAGCTGCAGCTCGCGGTATACTGAGCTTAGGGTGACGGGAGGACGCTAGTTTGTGTCCTCCCGTTACCTTAAGATCTAATTATGGAGAAAAGCCTTAACCCCATAGTTCTCCATTAATGTTATAAATGTGTTGGCAGATGAGCTTCAGGACAGTGGTTGGGACTCTGTATGATTAGGTAACACTTCCAAGCCAGAGTGGAAAATCAGGCAGCTGTATGTTATCTTTTCATAATCGATTAGTTGACTGATTAATCGAGTCATCAGAAAAAAAATAGATATCATCTTTTATTTAAAATAAAAACAACACAAATACGGTATTTTTCGCGCCATAAGACGCACTTTATTTTCCCCAAAAGGCGCACAAAAATGTCTGTGCGTCTTATGGAGCGAATATTCCCTCCGGCACCAGCAGGGGGCGTAAATATGTGACTGGGAGGGGGCCCCTTTGGGATGGCCGCGGCGGCTCTGATCACACTTGTTAGCTCTCTCTCTCTCTCCGCCCGGCCGCTGCAGCTTCAGAGCGGCCAGGAGGAGAGAGAGGGAGCGATGTCATGTATGATCAGAGCCGCCTCTCTGAGCAGTGTGGGGCTCAGAGAGCCGAATGCAGAGCCGAATTGAAGAGCCGAATTTGCCAGGGAGCAGAGGAGCGGCAGGTAAGTTCCCACTCCCAATTCCACGTCAGGAAGTTCTCGCCCCCTCCCCCCCGCAACTCCCTCCCCCCTGCCCACCCCCCCTGTACTCGCAGCCCTTCCTCTCAGCTGTCACAAGAGTTCTAGCTCTTGTTAGACACAGGCAACACGGGCAGCAACCTAGGTGCGTCTTTAGGAGCGAAAAATACGGTAGATTGTTACAAACATAAAGTTTACTTCAGAATAAAACTGCATGCATATTTTTTGCAATCACACCGCACTGCAATGCATGACAAATTCCAGTGCAGGTGATCACACTGCAGGCGGGAGGCACATTTGGGGTGCCACTGAAATGAATTGCACCACAACGTACATCCCACAGCAGAATTTGCTTTTTGGTGGGCCCTCCTTCTCCCTTTCTTTGGTGGGCTCCAGGTACCCCAGTACGACCCTGCATGCATGCCCTTAAGCTTTACCGCTGGCTGGTCTGGCGCTATTCACAATCAGTGCAAAGGGGATGAGCAGAGGAAGGAAGGTCACATGACGTTATTGTGCACTTTCGGATCCACGTCGATCCTGACTGGCTGCATAGTGATGCGAAGACCAGTGTGGTGGCAACTGGGAGTGGGATCTAATGGGAGCACACATCACGGATCTTCACCCTGGACACTGGACCTGATATATGTATTCAATCTGTGTATTTAACTGGTTGCCTGGAGATCAGCTTCAATGCAAATAGTTTTTTGTATTTTGGACAAACAATAGGCAAACAAAACATTTGGCGAACAAACACATACACTAACCTTTTGTTCCCAGACCAAAGACTGCAGTTTGTGAAGCCTGCTCAGCTAAATTCACAGAGCAGAAATTAAAACAATAATTTTACTGGAATTAGCGCAATACATAGTCCTATAGCTGTATGTATGTAAGATAGAATGCCATGGCTCAATACTTCATAAGAGAGTGTCTTCATTAATGATTAATGATTTACAGGTAAGAATGAAAATAAAGAAGCAACATGATATAAAGCTTACGTTATAAGAAACGTCATCAGATTCATGGAAATGAGTACAGTATTGTTACAAGGTAAAATGAGAACACTGGGAGAAAGTTCTGAAACAAACCTCCAAACGATGTAACAATAATAGAAAATGATAATAAAATAAAGAATATTTCAATAACATAAACCCCAAAGTATAGAGACCTGATCTCTAAAAAGAACTTCAAAGACAGCAGCAATGTGAAACAAGTACTGTCAATATTCCTATTCTGCTTTGTGGTTAAAGGACATGTAAAGTCCCAGCACATACTATCCTGTTATTACCTCATCCTTGTAATAGGAATACATACTACAGATGTTTTTAATAATGCAATGAAAGCTTACTTGAAAAAAAATCCCTTTTATGTAGTGAGTGCTGCCTTCTGTCTGCCCATCACTATCAACAACCTCCTGCATTCCCAGTGTGTGCGTGTGTGTGTGTGGGATAGAACTTATGGGAATTCAATAAAGAAATACAGCTCAGGGACACTTTCTGCAAAGACTTTGTTCTACCTGTGCTTGTGTGGGTTTCCTCCAGGTACTCCGGTTTCATCTCACACTCCAAAGTAATGCTGGAAGGTTAAAGGAGAACTATGAGGTGAGTGCTTTTCACTCACCTCATAGTTCTAGCCGACCTGTGACAATGAGACTGTCACAGGTAGGCTCAGTAGATCGGGAAGTGAGTGAACACATACCGGGTTCGCTCGCCTCTCGATCCTGTCACGGCTCTCTGCCGTGACAGGGGAGGGGCTGGATTCCCCTCTCCCCGCTCTGATCTGCCAGCGCTGACTGGCGGAACGGACGGGGGAGGGGGCAGGTACAGCTGGCTCTGCCTCTAGATAGGCAGAGCCAGCTGTCACTCATGCAGCTGGGTGGATCCCGTCATCTACGTCGGGATCTGCTCCGGCGTCTCAGTATACCGCAAGCTGTAGCTCGCGGTATACTGAGCTTAGGGCAACGGGAGGACGCTAGTTTGTGTCCCCCCGTTACCCCAATGAGAACTATGGGGAAAAACACTGACCCCATAGTTCTCCTTTAATTGGCTCCTATTTAAATTGGCCCTGTATGTATAGATGTACACTATGGACCTAGATTGTAAGCTCCTTGAGGGCAGAGAATGATGTGAATGAGCAGTATGTAAAGTGCTGTGTAAATTGTCAGCGCTATATAGCAATTAAATAAATACATATTTATTTTTAGCTTTTGACTATAGATACCCTTTAAATAATAAAACCAGTTAAAGGGTCTGCTTTTTAAAAACCAGAGGAAAGAAAATGGCAACAAAAGTATATTTGGCCCTGAAACCTCTGTGTAAAAACATAACAGTGGCTATATTAGAGAGCTTGCCATTGTTGCCTAATCCTGGAAATATATGGGAATATCCTCCTAATGGCTACAAGATTTATTCTAATGCTAAAGATAACACTCATGATATTCTTTATTTGCCCTATTTCTGCATTATTAAATACAATCGTGGACAAGCAACAAAACCCCTGTTAGGAGATTGTGTCACGGTGTTACTATATTACATTATTACAGCTCCATACATAGTTTGTCATCCACTTGACAATGACAGAACTGTGTGAGCTGTGCAACTATTAGATGCTGAGTATATGTAGATTTTTAGATGAATGATGTCAGAAACAGTGGTGGAACTACCGCCGGTGCAGCCGGTGGTCCTGCATCGGGGCCTCAGCCTGGGGGGGCCAGTACAGTCCCTGTTAGATATGAATAGAGAAGAGGGGGCTGCAAAAATTTGATTGGAGAATAGGGGGGCTGCGGAGATGTGATTGGAGAAGGGGGGGGGCTGCGGAGATATGAATAGAGAAGAGGGGGCTGCGGAGATGTGATTGGAGAAGTAGGGACTGTGGAGATGTGATTGGAGAAGGAGGGGTTGCAGAGATGTGATTGGAGAAGGAGGGGTTGCTGAGATGTGATTGGAGGAGCGGTTGCGGAGATGTGATTGGAGGAGGGGTTGGGGAGATGTGATTGGAGAAGAGGGGGCTGCGGAGATGTGATTGGAGAAGGGGGTCTTTAGATATGTGATTGGGGAAGGAGGGGCGGCTACAGAGATGGAAAGGGACCATGATTTGAGAGGGCTGGGGAAAGGTGATGGGAGGTGCAGGAAATATGTGATGGAAGGGGTGCTGGAGGTGGGGGAGATGTGATTGGGGCCTGAGGAGATCTGATTGGAGAAGGGGGGCAGCAGAGATGTGATTGGCTGGCTGAGGAGATGTGATTGGAGAAGTGGTGGAGGGGCTGCAGAAATATGATTGGAGAAGAGGGGGCAGCGGAGATGTGATTGGAGAAGGAGGGACTGTGGAGATGTGATTGGAGAAGGAGGGGTTGCGGAGATGTGATTGGAGAAGAAGGGGTTGCGGAGATGTGATTGGAGAAGGGGTTGCAGAGATGTGATTGGAGGAGGGGTTGCGGAGATGTGATTGGAGGAGGGGTTGCGGAGATGTGATTGGAGAAGAGGGGGCTGCGGAGATGTGATTGGAGAAGGGGATCTTTAGATATGTGATTGGGGAAGGAGGGGCGGCTGCAGAGATGGGAAGGGACCATGATTTGAGAGGGCTGGGGAAAGGTGATGGGAGGTGCAGGAAATATGTGATGGAAGGGGTGCTGGAGTTGGGGGAGAGGTGCAGGAGGGACTGTGGTGATGGAAGAGTCCAGGGGGCATATGAAGATAGTGGAAAGAACAGAGGGCATGAGAGAGATGGGGAAGAAACAGGCATATCTACTAAACCTACAGGGGTAGGTTATCATTAAAATAATTATTATTTGTAGCCTAATGTTGTATAAAGTACTGTTGCAGCAATGCAGAATGGCACCCTCTATAGAGGACTACAAACCTCAGCAGTACTTTATACAGAAATGCCATTGTTATATAAAGTATTGCTGGGATGTGTAGTTCTCTATAGCCTGTGCCATTCTGCATTGCTGTAAATATTAGGGATGCACCGATATATCGTCCGCCAAAACATATCGGCCGAAAATGGCACTTTTGGCTAAATGACGAAAGTGCCATTTTTCTGCCGATACATCGGCGCATCCCTGCTTTCTTTCCTCCCCGCTGGGCGCTGCTCTGTGTCCCAGCGGGGTGGAGAGAAAGTGTGACAGCCGGCTGAACGCTGCGGGAGGAGAGCGCTGTGTTTGTTGCTTTTTTTGGGGGGCCCAAAAAAAAACTTGCACCAGGGCCCTTTGTTCCTTAGGTCCGCCACTGGTCAGAAATGCTCATTTTTTCTCTCCCACTCTATCCTAGCATTGTTTTTTGAAATGGTGATTTTTCTTTCCCTCATTTCTGTAGGGGAAGGTGAACTCTATTTGTGAGATGCTGGTTATCATAGATACCGCCTTCTTTACACTATGTATCACTGCAATGTCGCATACTGTATGATGGGACACAGGCAAAGTAAAAACTACAGCCAATCTGTGAACTGCAAAATGTTTTTGAGAAAACACTGCAGTTGTGCTTAAAGTAGGACAGAAGACAAAACTTTTTTTGTTTTGGATAGAGTAAGGGAAGGTCATTATACCTATGCAAAACACAAAGCTTTCCCAGCACACTTACCAGCTAGCCTGCAACAAAACAAATTACACTCTCTAACAGTATGCGTTAAAAACTGAGGTTTTAGTTGCACACCTTGTGCAAAATATGTGGAAGCCACTCTGCCTCATCAAGGCTCCTCTGTGTGATGTGTCATTACACCTGTCAGCTTTTGTTTTGCCATCTGTGTGCCATTGCGGACATTTCCCTTCACATCCCGTCCCATAGCCACAATAGGAAGTTAGGAGAAATCCCTCCAAAGTGAGGGACATCACTGGTGGTCAGCAGAGTCACCAGAGCTAGAGTCCCCACTGGAAGATTTCCCATCTATTTCTGTTCTGCTGACAACCCCAAAATGTACGATTTTCTTGCACAGAGAGTGCAAATCTTATAACAGGGACACAGACAGCAATAAAAAGCTGACGTGTTCTAATTCCTCTCCACTCTATCCAAAACTAAAAAAGAGGTTTTGGCTTCAGTTGCACTTTTAACCAGAAAGTTTGCTCAATTTAACCTAAACTGAATTCGCTGTAATCCACTGCCATCACAACACGCATACCTGCATAACCAAAACTGCTTTTTTGTTTTAGACAGAGATTTTAAGAATTCAAAAAATTGGTTTTTTTTGCCATTTGTGTCCCTGTTTGGAAGAGTTCACCTCACTTCCTGTCTGCCTGTCATTGGAAAAGGAAATGAGAGGAAATCTCTCAGACACACAGCAAAAAAACCCCCACAGTTTTAGCACAGTGGATAAGTAGGATCTCCCTGTTATGTTTCTCTCTGTCACTGGCTCGGGAATGGAGACATAGACTTCCCACTATACGCTAACTGGAAAAAAAAAATCATTTTTGGCTGGATTTAAACGAGAAGCTGAGGTGTGCTGAGGTGCTCACATGTCGGCTCTAGAGATCCAGAACTGAGCAATCACATGCCACTGATCACTCAGTTCACAATCTTTTTCCAGCAGAGAGAGGTGACTATCAGTCACCGCTCCCCATAGGGATTCCCTTTGTCTGGAGGGGTTCCTCCAGCGCACAGTGGACAGAAGGGGGAGGGGGTGGGCACGGCTAGCTCTGGCTCTAGAGAGGCAGAGCCAGCTGTCACAGGAAGTTCTGAAACAAGGACCACCACACCAGGATCAGCAAGTATTGATGTAAAGGCTAAATTTACTATTCTGACCATGTTGCATGTTACACCCATATTTAGGGTGTGGCTTCGCCCACACAGCTGTGACAACTATTCAAAATCCTTTACCACGATCTATGAATGGAGAAACTACAAGTGGCATTAGCCATCACAGCAGAGGCACTTGCTGTTCTCAATGGAATATGTCACCACACTTGTAGTCCAATAATTCTTCCTCCATTTAGTACATATTACTGAATGTCTGTACCTTGGTACTGATCACAGTTGTATTGCTTTACTGGCTCCAATGCAAAAAACTAGGGATGCACCGATACCGTTTTTTCGGTATGGAGTACGAGTACCAGTTTTTTTGGTACTTGCTGATACCGAATACCGATATTGTAAGTCTCATTAAGAAAGCCAGGGGTGTGTAATGACTCACCGCCCAGCTTTCTGATTGGCCAGCTTCTCAATCACCCAGGGAGCCGGACGGCAAGTCATTACCAAGTGACAAGGGAGCATGGAGCTGGCTTCCCGGCCAATCAGGAAGCTGGGGGTGAGTCATTACCCATCCCCCCGGCTTCCTGATTGGCCGGGAAGCCAGCTCCATGCTCCTTGGTGACGAGGGAGCAAAGAGTCGGCTTCCTGGCCAATCAGGAAAGCAGGTCTCATGTAATGACTCTTCCTGATACTGGAAGTTCCGATATCGGAAGCATTTGGGCGAGTACGAGTACTCGCCCAAATACTCAGTATCGGCACTGATACCAATACTACTATCGGTATCAATGCATCCCTACAAAAAACAATATTTTTTTGCTTTTATGAAGAAGTCAGCATTTATTATTTCTTCAAAAAGGTGAAAAACATTCCTTTTAATAAAAACTACAGATATATAAAATACTGGAAATTACATTTGAAATGACTTTATCATGTTAAAGCTTATATGAAATCTAATGATTTGATTTACATATACTTTAACTCCACACAAATCCTAAAAGCGTACAGTGGTGATCCACAAATGTTGTTTTCCAGCGTGGAATGTAACAGTGATAACTATTTTAAATATACCTTGTTACCAGTCAATTTAAAAATGACCATGGGCATTGAGATTTAGACTTACAATGTTCCTTTGCCCCACCCAATACTCCAGGCATTAATTATTAAAACAGGTTTAGCTGGTCAGGCTACATTTGGAAGTTCCAAGAGACAAAGCGGTAGAGAATGCCAATACAAACTCACAGAATCAAAGGCATGCATGTGGAAATGTAATACTTGCTTGTATACTATGGTTCACAACACACATAAGTCACTACTATCCAAAGGTAGCTGACTGAACCTATGCACATATTGATAAGAAATGGTTCCTATATTGATATGAAAATACACAAAGATTAAACACATTGAAAGGGAATATTATTAATGCTTGATACAAAAAAAACAATCAATACTAATATTCTGTACTAATTGTAACCGTGACGTTACCATCCCTCATCCAATCGGAGAACACCTACCGGTAGTATGTGATAAAAATACTAGGTATTCACTTAATGTCCGCTGTGCAGCAGTACAGGACCCAGAAGGTCGCTGTAAAGCACTGTTGTAGTGCAGCATACTACATTGTTTTACAGGATCCCCATTTCCTGTACCCATTTCAGGTACAATATACAGTATATATATATATATATATATATATATATATATTAGGGCTGTGCAAATTAACGATTAATTTCTCGATTAATTGTTAATCTTTTTGATCAATTAAAAAATGTTTGATCGATTAAAATTGTTTTGAAGCTTTCTGCACAAGCGCCAGCCAAGGCATTGGCTTATACACATACAGCACAGCAATGAAGTAATAAAATGAACTAGGATCACACTAATCCAGCATGTTATTATTCTGAGTTGCCACCACTCAAGCGGCAACCATATTGAGTGGGGCAAGTGAGATTAATAACGTGCTGGATTAGTGTGATCCTAGTTCATTTTATTACTTCATTGCTGTGCTGTATGTGTATAGGCCAATGTAGTTGGATCTGTATGTGCGTTTAAAATTAATCAAAATTGATCGATTAAAAAAAAATTCAATTAATCGAACACGAAAATTTTAATCATTACCAGCCCTACTGTTTTTACTTCGGCTAGGTTCACACCTAGGCGACTCCTGTCCGCAATTCGTACAGTTTTGTGCACAATTGCGACACGGTCGGGAGTCGCCAATGTGTACCCACCGCGATTCCGCAGCTAAAAAAGCAGCGAGTCGTGTGTCGCAAAAAAAGGTACTGGTACCTTTTTTTTAGCGATTGCCGTGCAGATGTCACCCCATTGAAATCAATGGAGCCGCGCGGCAATCGCTGTGTGCACTAGCACACGGGGCCGCGCGTCCCAGGTGTCATGCGGACAGGTAGACACATTGCTACATTTTCTTAGAGTATTTTTTAATACTATAATTTAGGGCTGTGGAAATTAAAGATTAATTTCTCGATTAATCGTGAAACTATTTGATCGATTAAAATAATTTTGATCGCTAATGAAAACACTCACCTCTCCGCCGGCTTCCGGAAGTCCCGTCGGCCATCCGGTGACGTCACGGACATCGACGTCACCGAGTCCGGTGACGTCGATGTCCGTGGCGTCACCGGACTCCTCCCCCCTTCGTTAGCCGACGGAGCCACTTAGGCCGGTGAGTTTGGCCAAGAAACTTTCTGCACGAGTGCCACCCAAAGCATTGGCCTATACACATACAGCACAGCAATTAAGTAATAAAATGAACTAGGATCACACTAATCCAGCATGTTATTATTCTGAGTTACCCCACTCAAGCGGCGGCCATATTGAGTGGGGCACGTGAGATTAATAACGTGCTGGATTAGTGTAATTCTAGTTCATTTTATTACTTCATTGCTATGCTGTATGTGTATAGGCCAATGTAGTTGGATCTGTATGTGTGTTATTATTAATCGAAATTAATCGATTAATCGATTTTAAAAAATTTCGATTAATCGAACACGAAAATTGTAATCATTACCAGCCCTAATATATATATATATATATGTACAGTGGGCCAAGCTGGACCAATGTAAGTATACATAAATATTAGCGATGCACCGATACCACTTTTTTAAGACCAGGTACGGGTACCGATACTTTTGACAAGTACTCGCAGATACCAATTACCAATACTTTTTCTTAAAGGGACAGGTCACATTTTTTCTAAAGCAATACAAAGTAATGCTTTAAGGTCACTTTCTTAATATTATGATTCATGAGATGACGAGGGAGCATGACGCCGGCTTCCCGGCCAATCAGAATGCCGTGCGCTGTGTCATTACACGGCGCCCGGTTTCCGGATTTGCTAGCTTCCTGACCAATCGTGAAGCCGGGGAGCGCGTCATTGCACGCTACCTGGCTTCCTGATTGGCCGGGAAGCCGTTTCCTGGCCAGTCAGGAAACCGGGCAGCGTGTAATGATGCGCTGCCCGGCTTCCTGATACAGGAAGTACTCACCCAAATACTCGGTATCGGCACCGATACCGATACTAGTATCGGTATCGATGCATCCCTAATAAATATTTATACCTGGTGTTCAGCTTCAGCTTTCAAGCACCTTTTGTGTGTTTAGATCAGAGGGCTGGCAGGCTGCCAAGATTCTGCAGCAATAAAAAGTAAAGGTAAAAGAAATAATGATTTGTATGGACCTTTGAAGATGCATTTCTCCACAGTGCCTATAGCTACAGAGTAAAATGAACTCTTGTTGTGAAGTGCTTCTACTGCTTGTTTAGAATATGCATAAATGGTAATATAAATAGCCTGGGCACAGGTTTACTCCATTCTCATGCTTCTCAACGCTGGCCTGGGAGTGGAATGAGAAGTAGCCAACACAGCACTGCAGTGTGACATGTCAATAAGGAAAATAGATAATTCCTGGAAATGCTCATGCACACTAACTTCATCTGCCCCTGTCATTCACAATGTCAATATGACTGGATGTTTACCAGCTGTAATGCTATTCGGATAAAGTCTGTTGATGCACAGTGAAAAGAAAAAGTAGGGACAGTCTAAGAGGACTGGATTTCTAGAACAAGCTTGAGATACAGAATCAAAATGGATGTACACAGGTAAAGCTGGAGCTCAACTTTAACAAGACTATCCACAAAAGGGTGAAGAGTGTGGAGAAGGCAGGAGAAGTGAACAATCTAGGACAGGGGTGCCCACAATTTTTTGTGTTGAGATCTACTTTTCAAATGATGAGCTACATGAGATCTACCAACGAAAAAAAAACCTCCCTCCCTCTCCTGGCTGTCTGTCCTTGCTCTCTCTCCTGGCTGTCTCTCCTTGCTCATCCTCCTGGCTGTCTCTCCTCTCTCTCCTGGCTGTCATTCCTTATTTTCTCTCCTGGCTTTCTCTTGCGCTCTCTCCCCGGCTGTCTCTCCTTGCTCTCTCTTTCCTGGCTGTCTCTCCTTGCTCTCTTTCCTGGCTGTCTCTCCCCGCTCTCTCTTCTGGCTCACCTTGCTGTATTTTGCAAACAGTTTAGTGCAACATTCTGTGTAAACTAATATTCTTTGATGTAATACATAGCATTTCAACCACCAGAATCCACTGAGGAGTCCGGTGACGTCGATGTCCGTGGCGTCACCGGACTCCTCCCCCCTTCGTTAGCCGACGGAGCCACTTAGGCCGGTGAGTTTGGCCAAGAAACTTTCTGCACGAGTGCCACCCAAAGCATTGGCCTATACACATACAGCACAGCAATTAAGTAATAAAATGAACTAGGATCACACTAATCCAGCATGTTATTATTCTGAGTTACCCCACTCAAGCGGCGGCCATATTGAGTGGGGCACGTGAGATTAATAACGTGCTGGATTAGTGTAATTCTAGTTCATTTTATTACTTCATTGCTATGCTGTATGTGTATAGGCCAATGTAGTTGGATCTGTATGTGTGTTATTATTAATCGAAATTAATCGATTAATCGATTTTAAAAAATTTCGATTAATCGAACACGAAAATTGTAATCATTACCAGCCCTAATATATATATATATATATGTACAGTGGGCCAAGCTGGACCAATGTAAGTATACATAAATATTAGCGATGCACCGATACCACTTTTTTAAGACCAGGTACGGGTACCGATACTTTTGACAAGTACTCGCAGATACCAATTACCAATACTTTTTCTTAAAGGGACAGGTCACATTTTTTCTAAAGCAATACAAAGTAATGCTTTAAGGTCACTTTCTTAATATTATGATTCATGAGATGACGAGGGAGCATGACGCCGGCTTCCCGGCCAATCAGAATGCCGTGCGCTGTGTCATTACACGGCGCCCGGTTTCCGGATTTGCTAGCTTCCTGACCAATCGTGAAGCCGGGGAGCGCGTCATTGCACGCTACCTGGCTTCCTGATTGGCCGGGAAGCCGTTTCCTGGCCAGTCAGGAAACCGGGCAGCGTGTAATGATGCGCTGCCCGGCTTCCTGATACAGGAAGTACTCACCCAAATACTCGGTATCGGCACCGATACCGATACTAGTATCGGTATCGATGCATCCCTAATAAATATTTATACCTGGTGTTCAGCTTCAGCTTTCAAGCACCTTTTGTGTGTTTAGATCAGAGGGCTGGCAGGCTGCCAAGATTCTGCAGCAATAAAAAGTAAAGGTAAAAGAAATAATGATTTGTATGGACCTTTGAAGATGCATTTCTCCACAGTGCCTATAGCTACAGAGTAAAATGAACTCTTGTTGTGAAGTGCTTCTACTGCTTGTTTAGAATATGCATAAATGGTAATATAAATAGCCTGGGCACAGGTTTACTCCATTCTCATGCTTCTCAACGCTGGCCTGGGAGTGGAATGAGAAGTAGCCAACACAGCACTGCAGTGTGACATGTCAATAAGGAAAATAGATAATTCCTGGAAATGCTCATGCACACTAACTTCATCTGCCCCTGTCATTCACAATGTCAATATGACTGGATGTTTACCAGCTGTAATGCTATTCGGATAAAGTCTGTTGATGCACAGTGAAAAGAAAAAGTAGGGACAGTCTAAGAGGACTGGATTTCTAGAACAAGCTTGAGATACAGAATCAAAATGGATGTACACAGGTAAAGCTGGAGCTCAACTTTAACAAGACTATCCACAAAAGGGTGAAGAGTGTGGAGAAGGCAGGAGAAGTGAACAATCTAGGACAGGGGTGCCCACAATTTTTTGTGTTGAGATCTACTTTTCAAATGATGAGCTACATGAGATCTACCAACGAAAAAAAAACCTCCCTCCCTCTCCTGGCTGTCTGTCCTTGCTCTCTCTCCTGGCTGTCTCTCCTTGCTCATCCTCCTGGCTGTCTCTCCTCTCTCTCCTGGCTGTCATTCCTTATTTTCTCTCCTGGCTTTCTCTTGCGCTCTCTCCCCGGCTGTCTCTCCTTGCTCTCTCTTTCCTGGCTGTCTCTCCTTGCTCTCTTTCATGGCTGTCTCTCCCCGCTCTCTCTTCTGGCTCACCTTGCTGTATTTTGCAAACAGTTTAGTGCAACATTCTGTGTAAACTAATATTCTTTGATGTAATACATAGCATTTCAACCACCAGAATCCACCAGAAAGGTATCACGGAGCTTGGCTCAGCAGACTCAGGCTAATAGGTAATCATGTGTGCACAGCTAAATAAATATACCAAAATGGAATAAAGGAGCCACCATTCACACCCTTTGTGATCTACCAGCATCAGCTTTGAGAGCTACTGGTAGATCACGATCTACCTAATGGGCACCCCTGATCTAGGACAACATAGCTGATGTGGAAACATTCTCCAATTCAGCTCACTTTCCAGTTCAGCTATGTTGTCCTAGATCAGTGATGGTGAACCTTTTTGAGCCGGAGTGCCCAAACTGTATCACTAAACCAACTTATGTATCTCAAAGTGCCATTAGACCTGAATACTCTCAGGGGGGGCTCTGCAGTTCTGAGGTGGTCTGTACGGGCTCTCAGGGGGCTGTGCGGCTCTCAGGTGGGCTCTTTGGGGTTTTTGGTATTCTGTACAGGCTATCAGGGGAGCTGTGCAGCTCTCAGACGGTCTATTATGGCTTTTGGGTGGGCTATGTGGTCCCTCTGGTGGTATGTATGGGCTCTCTGGGGGGCTGTGTGGCTCTCTGGGGGGCTGTGCGGCTCTCGGGTGGCCTATAAGGGTTTTCAGGTGGGCTCTCAGGTAGTCTGTTTGGGCTCTCTGAGGGGCTGTGCGGGCTCTCAGGGGGGCAGTGTGGCTCTCGGGTGGTCTATAAGGGCTTTCAGCTGGTTTATATGGGCTCTCTGTGGGGCTATTCTGCATTGCTGTATAATTATCATACAGCAATGCAGAATACCACCAGCTATGCGGGACTACAAGTCCCAGCAATACATTATAATGAAAGTCAGCACTACACAGCAGAGGCGTAACTAGAAACCTAGTCTTCTAAATGACAGGCCTACATAGAAAAGCCATATAAAAGTGAGCAGTTGTGAGGTGTCTAGTTGACTCCTATTAGCTGTGTACCAGCATCCAGCCTGTAAAAACAAGAAAATGAAAAGCAATAAACTTGCACACCTAGAAATGACTACAAAGAAATATTGTACTTTGTAATGTAAACCTGTCAAGGCGGCCATTATCTGCCGCAGCTGAGGCTCCCTCTCAGCCTGGAGTTTGCCATTGTCTGATTCCCAGAATTGGTCTCACTCCGGAGACAGCTATTTCTATTGCATCATGCATAGCGCGATGTGCTAACAGTATTGAGAATGGCTTCTGAGGGGTTGAGAAATATCACCTTCTCATCTCTGAATGGAAGTCTCAGCTGGGCCACATAACATCAGTCATGACAGGTTCCCTTTAAGGGAAATAGAATTAACATAACTTTACATTTTATAACATGCATTTATACACTTTATCCAAAGTAAATTTCGAAATAAATTATAATTTAGCAGAAAATTTATAGAAAATAGAATTGAGAGACTGATGTATGAAAAGTGGAGTATTTCTTGTTTCTATATAAACCAATTAGAATTTCTTTTCTTTTTTTTTGTCGTAATTTTTTTTTTTTAGTTTCTCAAAATACACGTTTAGACAATGGAACAAAAGGACTGTACAGAGATGAAATGTTGGGAAACATATTAGTGTGCCATCTGAAGAGGTTGCGAGTAGGACAAATACATACCCAATAGCACAGTAATTACATCTCAAGCATTGTACTAAATGAAAATATTTCCTTGTTACCAGACTTCATTCATTTATGCTTTTTAAGAGGTAGAGAAATATAACAGAGTAATTGGGAGAATAGGAAAAGTGACCAGGGAATTAGTAGGAAATGAAGAAGATAGGGTCAGTAATGGGAGAAAAGCCGTGGAGGGGGGGGGCTCAAGGTGAACACAATGTCTGGATCAAAATGGGCAACAGCCCAACTGGTGGAGCTCAATGATCTGACAGCGGTACTTTGCAGAATCTCTGTACCTTTGGATTTAATAATTACAGCTGGAAGTTGATTCATTGCTATGGACAACATTAAACTGTCCTTATAATGCATTTTTGGTACATCAGCCCCTAAGGTGTTTTTATGCCACTGAAGAAAAAACATAAGGTGATCACTGAATGGAAAGTGTACCTCTGTTATTTCTGATGTCTAGATGAAACTAGGATTCTGATTGGTTGAGATGGGCATTAGGAAAGGCTTTTCTGGTCGCACTTCACAAATCATAAATTATAGAAAATGTTTTATATGCAAAAAAAAAAGTGGAAGAATATGCAGGAAAAAAAAGAAAATGAAAACAGAATAAAGAAGACTTTCATTAGAGCAGATATGTCAATAACAATGGCCCGCCACAAGATTTTATTAGGCCCACCAATCCCGTGTTTTGTACCGCAGCAAGCAGGGTTACTTTTTTTTTTTTCTAGCCTTTGCTCAGGCAGAAAATACTTGGAGTGCCAATTCAGCCGCTCGCCTTTTGAGGACCCTGCACCTTTCTCCTCTGCCACATCTCCTTCCTGGGCCACAGGTTTCTCCTCGCCTGCATGTACCCCCTTGCCTCTAGTCCTGGCAGCTCTGGTAAGTCCCATTGTGTGTACCTGGGAGTGACTGCATTTGAGGGCACTGCAAGTGTCAGCAGTCAATGTCCATATATGTGACAGGGACTGGTGACACTTGTAGTCCTCTCACATACAGGACTGTCATATAATGGATAGAGACTGCTGACACTTATAGTGCCCTCGTGCACAGGACACTCATACCATAATTATATGACAGTCCTGTGTGTCAGGGCACAAGTGTCAGCAGTCCCTGTCCATTATATGACAAGCCTGGTGCCCTGTGTGTGATGGCACTACAAATGCCAGCAGTTCCTTTCCATTCACAGGACACCCGGAATGACATACAATAATTAGCGGGCCCGAGCTGTGTACCGCAGCGAGCAGCAGGAATCATTTTTTTTCTCTTCATGTCCAGCCCCTGATTTTATTCACAACCCTCGGCATGACCCTAGTAAGTTTGGATTTGCCACCCCTGCATTAGAGTAAAAGAAATATAAGAGATCCCACATAGATGATTATCAGAGAGCATTGGAGATGTGTCACTGAATGGATCATATAAGGAAACCTGTACAGAGAAATTACGGATTATGCATTATCAAACTCTTTCTGGAAATGCTAGTTGCCTGGTTGTCATTTTGACTTAAGGCTGTGACACACTGCACGCAAAGCAGCATGGAGCGGTGGCACGGTGCCTTTGTGTGCAGTGTGTCATGTCATTTTCTATCTGGATGGTCAGCTTGCGAGAGCGCGAGTGTGCTGACATGAAAAATGTCATCTTCAACCAATCGGCTCGGCCGTATAAACCCCCGCGTCACAATGCGAACTCCATCCGGTTGTGACGCGCGAGCCGATTGGCTGAAGATGCCGTCTTTCATCTGGCTGCACTCAGGTCACATACTACATTCGAAGCTCTGTGCCTGACAGCTTTGCTTCGCTCTGCACGGCTTTGCATTCAGTGTGCCACAGGCTTTATTGTCTCAGTACATTGCGTCAGTGACAAGAATGAAGATTTCTGACTTCACTCTTTGGTTGCTCCATATTTGTTCTATGTCAGTTACTCAAAGTTTTCAAGCCAGAGTTTTCACTGCAGATTTCCTTTACCTGACAACACCAGTTCAGCAGCAAAGTCCCACCCTACAGTATTTTAAAATGTTGATGCGTATGAATGATGTGTTAGTGATAGCGTAATAAAACAATACAATAAAAGAGGTTATTCATTAGTTGGACTAAACTTGAATGTTCCGTCTCTGTTCTAATCCTTATAAAACATCTCCACTAACACATAAACATTTTTACTGTTTCCTGTATTTTCTCCAATTGGCAATATTGCATAGATGCCATTTATTTCCTTTTCTGCATTCACAGGAGATTCTTTATCTCCAACTTCCATCACTTTCCAATACAAGACAAAAGCAACAGATTTGCTGCAAAGCAGGTTCCATGAGGAACTCACCTTATTTATGCGCTCTCATCTCACCTTTTTTCTATGCGTTCCAGAGCCCTCCTGAGATTCCAGTGCTTTTGGTTTGGCTTATAGACGGCTGAAATCTGCACATGGCCCAACAAGCGTCTCCCAGCTACTAAGTGCTAGCACTTGTGTCTGGCTGCTCAGTCACTGAGCTTTAAAACACCTGTAAGGAAGAACTCCAAGAAACATTTTTTACTAACCCTTGCAGTGTGGCTACCCACGCACTGCAAGTGTTAACTGCTCATTTTGGTCTAAGGAGGAAAATGTAAAAGTTACAGAGGCGGCAGGAGCCGGTCTAGCAGCCAGACAGGAGCAAGGATCTAATTCAGTGGTTCTCAACCTTTCTAGGACCGGGACCCCTTGGTAACATTTGCCAAATTGTGGTGACCCCCAACGGTAAAATTTAGGGATGACGCGGCTGCTTCTAATGGCACCCCAGTCGTGCCGGGCGGATTGCGCGTTTTCCCACCGCAATTCTGCCCGTGCTTCCGAACACGATCGTGTATGGCAAAAAAAAAGGTACTCCATGCTTGCATTGTGCAGGACCGCGCATTCCTGGGACACGCGTCCCGGATGTCGTGCAGTGTAGTGCAGGTGTGAACCTAGCCTAAAACAGGATGTCAGGACCAGTGCTCAGGGGACCAGCTGATTCTGCCGGAAACAAAAACTTTTAAACATCAAGGAGGAACATTCATTGTAAGTGATTTCATCAGCATTTGAAATAAATTAAAAACTTGCTGACTTTAATATCATTGACACTGTCTTTTGAAACCCAAATTGAATGCGTATTATGACATTGCATAGAAGCAAAACAGCTTAAAAACATTTTGAAATTATTTAATATAATAAACAAATTATAATAATGATATAATTATAATAATTATATAATTTAAAAAAAAATATTGAATATAATTTTAAGAATTGTTAGCCAGGCTAACACATAGGAATGTTTTCTGGTCACCAATTCTTATTGAAAACATTTCAGCATATATTCATTTCAAGTTCAAATTGAGTTTTCACTTCCTCATATTTTAGATCTGTGTTTCAATATAATGTGGGTTACAACAACACAAAACTACTGTAGGTGAAGTGCATTCACTTTGCAAGGCACCCCAATGCACCTGATGAGCACATGGCCGTGCACTTGTTTTAGTGCACCACAATGTAAAGATGTGACCCATCTGTGTGTTGTGTGTGGGGCAAAGTGGCACAGGCCCATTAAAACCTGTGTTGCAGTGTTTGACAACCCATGAAGATGAAAGGTCTGCGTTGACACAACGCAGAGGTCTAAATCTGCCCTCGGGTTCTATTCTCACTATTCCAGTTTGGCCACTTTTTGAAAAGAAACCTCCAGAAGCGTCCAGTCTGTGTTCTCTGATCTCACCGATGTGTTTCTGAGGGTTGTGGTTTACCTGCGGCCTGAATTAGATGTTTCTGTTTTCAGAAAATTCACATTTCATGGTTTTCATTAGCCCAGCATTCAAAACGCATACAAATCAGTAAATACGTGTTTTTTATACAGCAGAACAAGTGGGACTTAAATGGCACCTATGGACAAAAACTAACAGGGTTATTCACAAAAGTGTGAAGTGTTTGGAGAAGGCAGGAGGAGTGAACAATCCAGGACAAAATTGCTGATTTGGAACAATTCTCCAATTCAGCTCACTTTCTAGTTCAGCTATGTTGTCCTAGATCAGGGGTCAGCAAACTTAAACACTCAAAGAGCCATTTGGACCCGTTTCCCACACAAAAGAAAACACCGGGAGCCACAAAATCCTTTTGACATCTAATATGAAGATAACACGGCATATATCGTTTTTTACCTTTATGCGAATAAAGGTAAAAACCTGCTCTTACCTGCTGCTTCTGGGGCCTGGTCTCCTCCACCCCCTCCCCTGTCACCTCTGCCATGACGCCCCTGGTACAGCTAATACTCATGTAAGAGGCCCCCGAGGCTGCCCAGACTCCTCACATGGGTACCGGCCGTACCGACGGATGGCGGTGTTCTATCAAAGTTTGTGACTAAGTTACAATGTGTGACCGGTGACGTGGTCACACATTTCAATGTAATCACGCCCATTTTTTTGGCGGTGGAATGTGTGACCTACCAATAGCTCAAGCATTTCAACTCTTTGTCAGCTGTTCCAGGACAGATTGGCATCGCAAATGTGCATGAGAATTGATCTGCCCTGGAACAGCTGTTCGGTCCTGCAATGTCACTTCTATCTGACTCTGTGAATGCGATCTCACATTTCACCCCGCTCACAAAGTTGGATAGAAGTGACATTTCAGGACCAAACAGCTGTTCCAGGGCAGATCAGTTCTGCAGATACCATCTGCGATGCTGATCTCTCCTGGACAGGGAGCCACAGCAGGGGGATGAAAGAGCCACATGCGGCTCCGGAGCCGCAGGTTGCTGACCCCTGTCCTAGATAGTTCACTTCTCCTGCCTTCTCCAAACTCGTCACCCTTTTGTGAATAACCCTGTAAAAATAAATTTGTATCGCTATATTGATTATCCATACGTTATATCCCACTCCTAATACCTAGAAGTTTGTAAACCTACTTATTGAGGATGCCCTTAGGATGTACTTCCTCAAATGCACTGACACAATTTCACTCAGCTCTGTAAATATGCACATAGCCTGTCTTCTGCTACAACTCAACGTCTAACTAATGTAACATTATCATTGCTTGCTGGAAGCAATGCATGATGGGACATGTAGTATTGAGAAACTGAGATTGCAGGAGGGAAATAGATGCAAAGCACACTGGGAATCCAGAAAGCTATTAAAAGTGATAGGCAGACAGAAGACATCACTCACTACATAAAAGTTAAGCTTTGATTGCATTCTCAAAGACAACCCTAGTATGTATTCCTATTCCAATGCTGATGTTATAACAGGATAGTATGTGCTGTGGCTTTAGAAGTCCTTTAAAGCTGAATTCCAAGTAGATGTCAAATACACAATTTAAAGGAGAACCATGGGTGAGTGAAATACACTCATCCCAATAATTAGAGCCGACGTGTGACACTGCAGTTGTCACATGTCGGCTCTATTGATCCAGAACTGAGCAATCACATACCGCTCAGTTCATGATCTTGCTCCCGGCAGGGATTCCCTCCGCTCTCTGTTCCTCCAGCGCTGACTGGAGAGACAGACGGGGAGGGGGCGGGCACAGCACCCTCTGGCTCTAGAGAGGCAGAGCCATCAATCAGGCAGCGGGGTGGTCCAGACAATATCAACAGGATCTTTCCCGGCTGCAGCGTGGCTCTGCGCTGTCAGCGTTGCTCGCTATATGCGTGTTTTGGGTCACAGGAGGACATTATTAAATATACTTTCAAACAAAAGGTTTGGCCATAGTTCTCTTGTAATGGAGCTCTGTATTCATTAATGGATCATTAAAATAATAATAATTTTTTAATTCAAGTGGTATAAGTACTTAACCTTGACCTGGTATCAGCCTCTTTGCATTCCCCTCTACAACAGCATTCCAACTGGGGGGGCAACACACAGCAAAAGGAGCCAATCAGCTCTGCTGTAGCGCAAGGAGCATGCTGATAGGAGAAAACAGAGTGACAGAGAGATTAGCTCATCTGTCTGCTGCTCCTTTGACTGTGCAGTCACAAACTGGAGGACTCACAAACCTGTAAGTGTTACTGTACTGCAGCAGAGGAAAATCAGGTACAAAATCAGGGCTGGTCTGTTTGCAACATCTATGTAAATATCAGGACTGGATAGAGAGAAATATTAATGCTTTGGTATGAAAACAGTTCTCATATACAGTATGTATTTCATCTGTTTGTTTAGCTGTTTGCCTGCAGTTCAGTGTTAAAGTGGACCCTAGCTCCCTGTCACATATCCCAGGGGGCTGCAGAAAAAGGGTCACACAGTGGCACTACATTGGGGGCACAAACCCAAAACCGACAGCCGGCTCTTGAGATGTCAGAGAAGAAGATGGTGACATGGGACCCGGTGTGTGGCAGTGGAGCAGCGGATTGCAGCACGGCCATGCTGGGCAGGCGAGTATGTTTTTGAAGAGTACCCTGCAAAACAGTTAAGAGGGGATGGAAAAAAATTAGGGGGGTTCTTTTTTTAAATTAAAAGAGAACTATGAGGCGTGTGAAAATCACTCAGCCTCATAGTTCTAGCCGACCTGTGACAATGAAACTGTCACACGGCGGCTCAATAAATCCTGAATTGAGCGAACACATAGCATCGCTCGCTCACTTCTCAAACTATCCCTGCAGAGAGCCATGACTGTCACTCACGGCTCCCTGCAGGGATTCCCCCCCTCACCTTTCCGATCCTCCAGCGCTGACTGGCGGAACGGACGGGGCGGGTACAGCTGGCTCTGCCTCTAGAAAGGCAGAACCAGCTGTCACTCACGCAGCTGGGCGGATCCCGTCATCTACGTCGGGATCCGCTCCGGCGTCTCAGTATACCGCGAGCTGTAGCTCGCGGTATATTGAGCTTTGGGTAATGGGAGGACGCTAGTTTGTGTCCTCCCGTTACCCTTAGGAGAACTATGGGGAAAAGCCCTAACCCCATAGTTCTCCTTTAAGTCTAAATGTTATGCTCTTTCAAATGTTGATAAAATCACTTACAATGGATGTCGTCTCTTGATGTTTAAAAGTTTTGTTTCCTGCAGAATCAGTTGGTCCTGAGAACTAGCCCTGATGATGTTTTAGACTTCAGTTGCTGGAGTCAGCTCTGCCTGGTGATCTTGTACTGGACAGGAAGTTCAGGGAAGCTGAGCTAAGAGAGTTGGAGCTATTCAGAGACATGATGGCTGTGTTTGGTAAAAAATGTAAAGTAATACTATGTTAGTATACAGCATTGTGCAAAGGTTTTCGGCAGGTGTGAAAAATGCTGTAAAGTAAGAATGCTTTCACAAATCAAAGTGTTTATAGTTTATTGTTATCAATGAACAAAATAGAAAGTAAATGAACAGAAGAGAAATCCAAATCCAATCAATATTTGGTGTGGCCACCCTTTGCCTTTTTAACACATTGATGTGCATTTTGAACCCCTTAAGGACCCTTTCGCTGCCAATGCCTTTTTTTTGTTTTTTTGCACACGTTATAATCCCCATTTTCGGCCTGAAAATTACTTCAAAACCCCCAAACATTATATATTTTCTAAAAGCCAAGACCCTGTAGAATTCAATAGCGGCAGTTGCTAATCTTTATGTTGCACGATATTAGCGCAACTCTTTATCAAACCCAAACATTTTGTAAAAAATGCACTTAAGTTAAATTTACTGCCCCAAAACACAATACCAATTTTTCATGTAAAATATAAAAGATGAGGTTACGATAAATTAATAGATACCCAACATGCCCAGGTTAATAATTGTGTGCGTCTGTGAAACAGCGACAAAATTCAGTACCCCAAAAAGTCCATAGACTACGCTTTTAAGAGCCCCCACAGGTCATCAGTTTAGAGATACGCGTAAATATTGGCCCTAAAATTATTGCTCTCACTCTGGTGTGTGCGACACTACCCAACATGTGTAGCATGATCTACTTTTGGTACGTAGCTGCACCCGACAGCTCAGGGACCGGAAGTGATGCAATACATGTCACTCCCGGTCCCATAGAAAGGGGGGGGGGGGAGATCGGTGAACGGCCGTTCTCCTCCCCAGCTGCCCGCCGACACCAGAGATGCCAGGCGGGGCATCTAAAGTGTCGGGCACTTTACTGCCTGGCCCGTAGAACCGATCTGGCGGAAGTTGAGCCTCCAGAATCTTTTCTATTGTAAAGCTGACAACCTGTTTGAACTCACCTGCTGCCAGTACTATGTACATCACTGGTCGCTAAGGGGTTAACTCATTTCATTGATGTGCTTTTTTTTTTTAACATGCTGCAATTGATGTGAAGTTCTCTTTGTGCAAAGGAAGAGCCAAATCACACTCATCTCTCCTGTGACATGGTGGAGTTTTCCAGGCAGAGAAGCAGGGTTGGTAATGGAAACGTATTGAATATCCGTTCCAAAGGGACTCATGCCTCTTTCACATGGGCCCGTTTTTACTGCCCATCTACAGAAAGACAATGGCCCGCACAGGACTGCACACATTGCTGCGGTGGCGATGCTTTGTAGTGTCAGTTTTACACTGGCATGTGGAGTGTGACAGCCGAACTCACCTATTGTAGTCAATAGTACCATGGCGTAACTGTGTACCAAACGCTTGGCAAGCGGTTGCGGCATCGTTTATCAATGTAAAATTCCTTTTGGGATGTGTAGTTTCATTGGAAAAGGGGACTTTACATTGTAAATGGAGATTGCTTTTGAGTTCTTCTTTCACTGCCTGCATGCTTGTTCTAGCCCATTGAGTCTCTTGTCCTGAATGCAGGTGACAACCCTGAAGCTTGCACTTCTAAAACCAAGCCAGCAATGGGCAGCTTCCTTCCCTCTGTAATCTCCTCCAGCTTCTTCTCTGTATGCACATCGCAACAGCAATTTCCTCTAAGTGACACATGACTTCTACTTCCCTTGTCACAGGGCAGCATTTCCTCAATGGAAGTCATTCCTTTCATGTATAGTAAGTCCCCGTCTATATGCTTGAATGGAGAACACGTCAGGTTATGCTCATCTCCCCGTGCTATGTCCAGGCTTCCCCCCCTCTTGTCAGTGGTATGTGCAGTAGTCCCCCGTGCAGCAGTTATTGGTATATCCAGAGATCCCTTGCCCGGTGAGTGCTATGCCCAGGTCTCCCGTCTTGTCAGTGGTATGTGCTCTAGTCCCCCCGTGCAGTTATTGGTATGTCCAGGGTTCCCCTGCCAGGTGAGTGCTATGCCCAGGACTTGTCAGTAGTATGTCCAGGGGTCCCCCCCTTCGGTCATTGGTATTTCCAAGGGTTCCCCCTCCCACTCATCCTAGAGGACCACATACCACGCACACCAAAACTCCCAAACCTCGGGAGGCGTGTCCGAGTGCCCGACAGAACTAGTGACGTCACCGCCCTCACACAGCACGGCTGTGAGAGAATGACGCGTCCCCTAGCAGAGCTCCACCCCCCGATGGATACACTCGGCAGCTGAGTGAGTTGCAGAGCGCTGGCCGGGGAAGCGGGACGTGAACGGCGGGGCTGGCAGTTGTGTTTGGTGTCCGGAGGTGGCAGGCAGCGACTCGGTGTGTTTCGGGTGCAGCCGCCGTCCACACTCTCTTTTTGTAGCGGAAAGGGGCGAGTGCGCGGAAGTCCCAGAGCCGCGCTGTCCGGGAGCTTGCTCTATGGAGGGGAAAGTTTGCGCTGTCACTGTAGTGTGACCTGTGGAGCCGGAGCATGTGAGAGCGGGTGCCCCGGGGCTGGTGCCTCCGTATCGGGGGTGACTCCTAATCTCTCAGCCTGGATCGCTTCCTCCCCAGCCGGCCGCTGACCATGAAGCTCAGCCGGCAGATCACAGTCCTGGGCAGCGCTGTATTCTGTGTGGTGATCTTCTCCCTGTATCTGATGTTGGATAGAGGACAGTTCGATCAGCCCAGCAGCCCTCGCAGAGAAGGAGCCTTCCCAAAGGTCAGTGCAGAGGATAAGCATCACACACTAGTCATCCTCGTCCCATGGCTTCCATGTACGTTCTAGGGGGAGATCAGAGCATGGCACGCAGGAAAGGGTCACTAGGACAGGTACGAAGAGGCACCGAGATCTCGCTGGGTCTTCCCACCTGTTCTATTAACCCTCTCCTGCCTGCCATGCTCTGATCTCCCCCCTAGAATGGTCTATGATCCCTTATTCTAGTATTCAGTAGTCTGATCTGTCTGCGATTATGTAACCAGAGATCAGCTGTAGTACCTGATGTGTGGTCACAATGTAACAATCTCACACCTGATACAAAATGTCTTTTTTCCCTGTCCACTCCTTCATTTTACAAATCTGTCCATTTTGGAGAGTGTGTGTGCTGGTGACCAGGGGTTGGAGCAGATGGAATGAACGCCATGCAGCGTGTGAACTTTTCATTAGTTTTGATGTGTGTATATGATGTGTGTATATGATGTGTGTGTATATGATGTGTGTATGTATGGGCACTAGGGGGCTTTCACTGGGGAAGTCACACTTCCTGCCTCAGCTTCACTTCTAGTATCTCATATATGTCCCTCGGCGTTCAGCTCTCGGATATCTTCTTCAGTGGTAGACGCTTTCTGGAAGGGATGTGATCTGCAGTCGTTTCTGGTCAAGCTGTTTAAAGAATTGTGCTGTCGTGGGAGAATTCAGCTTCTTTCGCATAAAATATGATGCAAGTCTTTAAGTTCAGGTCACTGACC
>NW_017306656.1:605682-610867 GCF_000935625.1 Nanorana parkeri | reverse complement strand
CTCCCCCCCCCCCCCCCCCCATGTTCATTCTGAGCTTCAAAGTGTGACAATGTTGAGCGTGAAGAATCCTGGTATTTTCTTTATGGTTCTGTTGTGTTCTTCCTGAAGCGCCACAATGTCCAACCTAAAGAATCCCATTTATTTTTAAGGTGGCACTAAACTCAGGAGTTAAATCTTACAAATACATTCAGGTACCTTTTAACTATTAACAACAATGTATCTTATTTGTGCATCACTCAGCTGTAGATCCTCAAATTATCTCTGAATTGGTGCTGACACAGTCCTTCCTTCTGGAGGGTGGCTACTTTTGTTCCCCATGGTCCCTGTGTGTGTTTGTAAAGTAGTCACTGCTCCAAGCTTCCTCGTATGATGGACTACAATCTCAATACAAATTATTAAACTCAACATGAGATTGTATTCCATTACGGGACCATGGGGAACAAAAGAAGTGGTCAGAACAGTGGCTTGGTGGTTAGCACTTTTTTCTTGCAGCACTGGGGTTCCCGGTTCAAATCCCAGCCAGGTCACGATCTGCACAGAGTTTGCTTGTTCTCGCTGTGTGTGTGTGCGTTTCCTCCCACACCAAAGACATGCAGGAACATTTATTGGCTCCTGTCTAAATCAGCCCTCGTATGTATGCTTTAGGGTTGCTCAGATACCAAGTACCGTACTCGGTACAAGTACAGATAGTTTTCCAGCTCCAAGACTAGAGAAAAATTAAAAAGTTAGGAGGCAGCTGTCATTTGTAAGGAGCACACGGAGCTCCTGGGGTTTGTACATCTCTATTTTAATGTACAATTTTGTTTTTATAGATATAAATAAAGGGATGCACAGATACCAGTTTTGCGAGTACTGATACATTTTTGTTTATTGCCATGTGACCCGTTTTTCTAAAACAATACAGACTAATGATTTCAGGACAGTGGTAGAGCGCCAGAGCCAGGTCCCAGCTGCAACCGCTGCAACCCGGGTAGTTCTCATGAAAATGCCAAGTATCTGCACTGGTATCTGAACATCCCTAGTATGCATTGTAGATTGTAAGCTCCTTGAGGGCAGGGACTGATGTGAATGTGCACTGTGTAAATTGTCAGTGCTATATAAATACCTGTAATAAATAAATAAGTAGCCACCCTCCAGAAGGAAGGACAATGTCGGCACCAGTTCAGAGAATCTACAGCTGAGTGATAATAAATAGCCGTCCTAGGCATGAATCTGCCTTCAAAAAAGAAAAATGCATGCATTTTTTTCAAGTGTCAGGTGAATGATCACGTGTGACTGGGCACCATTGAAATAGATGGAATTCTACATGTTAAGCGTTATGCACTTCAGGAAACATGCAACATAGCACTCAGGTGTGAATGGTCACCATTAAAATGAATGGGTTTGCAGAGAGTTCTTGTGCTTCAGGAAACACACAACAAGAAGGAGAAGGGAGGAGCAGGAAGGAGGGGAGTGTATTACCTTGCTGTGCCTGTGTGTCTATGAAGACACATATAGCTTACTAGCACACACAAGGGTGACTCCAAAGGACACTGCAAGGGAAAGGAGCCACCCTAAAACAGGATATCTGGACCAGTGCTCAGGGAACAGCTGATTCTGCAAGAAACTAGAGTTTTGAACATCCATTGTAAGAGATTTCATCACTCTGAGAACACATGTTGTTATTGTTCTTTGAGCAATTTTGTACCTAACAGTCTCCTCCTAGTAACTAACTTTTGATTGGCTGAACTAAAAACACTGAAGCCTGAAAAATGCATGAAACCGCTTGTACGGAAGTGTGAATGTGGCTAAGAGGTGAATGTAAGGATTACTGAAGACTTACAGGGTTAATCACTATATGGTGAAGAGTTTGGAGAAGACAGGAGAAGTGACCAATCTAGGACAACATAGCAGATTTGGAAACATTCTCCAATTCAGGCCACTTTCCAGTTCAGCTATGTTATCCTAGATTGTTCACTTCTCCTGCCTTCTCCAAACTCCTCACCCCTTTGTGAATAGCCTTGTTTGTATAATTGCAGCATTGTGCACTGGGCTCATTGCACATGTGTATGTTACTTTGGCAGAGCGGACAAAGGATGTCAGGTTTTCAGCAAATATAATTTTTATTAAAAAAAACATAAAATACACCTCGCCCTGACTTTACTATTTATTGCTAGTTGCTAGTCTTGGCACCCCAAATGCACCTCCCACCCACAGTTCGAACGCCCCCTGCTCTGGAACGCACGGTACTGCAATGCTGTGCGACTTGGGTCGCGACTTCATGGCCAAGGACAATTGTTGGTCCTGAGGTTGCACAGTTTGAGAACCACTGTTCTAGGAGATATTGCTAATACTATTTTTTTGGGTAGGGGGTTATGTCAGTGGGAAAAATGCCCCTTACATTGGTGGTCAATACAAATTGTTTAGACACAGTATTACATGGCTTTGATAAGTCTAAAACTGATTGTACAAAGCTTGTACAATCAGATTGTAAAATGTATGCTAACCCTTACCCATAAGGCCTGGTTCACACCTGTACGCTTTTATAGCGCGTTCAACACTCTACGAACGCTCTACAAAACGCTCAAACATGAAAATCCCATTGTTTTCTACGGGTATGGTTCACACCTTGCCGTATTTCAGCACGTCTGAACGCACTACAAAACGACCTACTCCTGAAAAGGTACATGAGCTTCTTTGCGGCGTTTTTGTCGAGCATTTCCATTGGGATACAGCCAAGTAGCCGTCGGAAACGTGCGTTTGTCGCACGGTTTTTTTACGGTAAAAATTTGCGTCACACGTGCATAATCGATACGCCCAGGTGTGAACAGAGCCTTACTGATAAGATCATTGACATCATGCAGTCACCCCCTGGAACTATGCAAGCACCACAGCTCAAGGAATCCTGGATGGGAATGGCTGTATTAGTGGTCACTAAGCATTTGGGGATAAGTTGAACTTTTTGGTGACCCTCTGATACCCTCATTATTTTATAGGGTTGTATTAAAATATAGCTTGTTTTCAAAGCAGAATAATCTTTTATTGAAACTTAGTGGTCCAGCTTTGCTCTGTCAGTATCCATATCCTATATCCAGATAGACCCTGGGGATGCTAAAAATCACTGTAGTAGTTTGCGCTACATACAATAGCTTCCCCTCCCCTGAAGCCACTGTCCTTAACTCCAGGGGCTTCCCCTCTGCACACTGAGCACAGGGAGTTTGCTCGCTTGGTACTACTGCCATTCAGAGAACACCTTTTATTTTTCTCAGTGAATACAAGGCATTCTTTGATTGGAAGAGGTGGAGAGGAGCGGTGGATGACATCAGGATCACCCCCTTATCCAATAAGAGTACGCCTTTTATTCATTAAACAAATACAAGGCATTCTCTAAATGGTGGCAGTGCTGAGGAAGTGACTTTGCTCAGTGTGCAAAGGGGAAATTGCTGGAGTTGTTGCCTGGAAGATCAGGGCTATCGCTGTATGTAGTGCAGACTACCACAATGATTTTCAGCATCCCAAGAGGCCATACGGATATCCAGTATGGATGCCTGTATCAAGACAAGTGGTAATTTTGCATAAAAGCTTCCTGCAGTTCCACTTTAAGGGCCAGTTCACACCACCTCCAGTGCGTTGCAGTGCGGTTAGCTGCTGGAACGCAGTGGATTGCCTTAGAAAAACCTCCTTGCATGCTGGGGCAGGAGGGAACGTGGTGGTGCATTCAAGCCAATGACGCTGCAGCCCACACCGCCTGCAGTGTGATCACCCGCACCAAAACGCGTGGCACAGCAATGCCCACATTCCAGTCCAGTGTGATCGCAAAATCTAATGGCATGTGGTGTGAACCGGCCCTAAAACCCAGTGGATGGATACCTATTTGACAAATCTACATTGAGTGGCCAGATTATTATGACCTCCAGACGTTTGTAGGCAAATTAGCTATATTTCGCGCTGAAGTTGCTAGAGTGCCAGACCCTTATAAATAGGGAAGCAGGTTGTTTACCACGACAGTAGAAGTGATTTTTTTTTTCTGAAGATATGGGTAAACAACGCGATTTTACAGCCTTTAAACGTGGGGTGATTGTTGGCGCTCAAGCCATGGAGCGAGTATCAGCAAAACAGCAGAATTCGTTAAATGTTCAAGAGCAGCTGTTAAACACTTTAAAGTGTTTAAAGACTGGACTGTCAGCCGAAAATCTGGGTCTGAACGTGCGAATTGTGGTCTGCGACTAGTCAATGTTAGGGCAGAACGGAGAGTGGCAAGACTGGTACAAGACAACAGAAGGGCAACAGTGCAGTGTCAGATTCCTCGCATCACCTTTCTACATCTCGTGGAGTCACGAGGCGGCCCAACGAAGTCATCTCGTGGCCCAACAAAGTACTGATGGGGTGGTCATAATAATCTGGCCACTCAGTGTATAATTGGATGAAATCTCCCTTTCTTTCCACGTTAGAAAGTGAAAGGGAGAAGGTGATGATTGCCATGTATTACATAACCAGTCCTTACAGACTTCAGGCCTGTTTACAGTCAGAGGCAGCCAATGAAACACTTTCAGACTGAGTCATGTGACATTTTTGTTAACCTATTGAGGATGATGTAAATTTTTTGCATGTGTGTACAGTTTTTCCTGTTCTAAGTTGCATATTAGAATACACAGATTTATGACACGTGTATTACTCAACTCTTTTGACTGGAAATGACCCAGAGCAGTTCAGAAGGAACAGTGTAGTAACGTAGAAAAGTTTAATATTAACAGAATAGCGAAGTTTGTTTTGAAGGTACCGTAATAGAAACAAGAAAAAGACATTGATTAGCAGTCATGGGTGGTTTGGTTTACATGGCATTGGGGCAAAACAAGTGACTTTATGTTCAGTCCACTGACCGGTATGACCCTAGATATCAAAGAGCAGATGTAGATGAGGAAACGGTCTAACAGTCAATGGGGGCCGTTCAATAAAACTCTTGTAACACCTTTCAGGCATAAGCGCTGTCTTAGGAAGCTATGAAGCTCTGTGCTATTAAAGCCATGTAACAGTTCTAGTTATATTACCAACGCATGCAACAAATTCAGGCACTTCTTTTCAGTGACAATTTACAGTTATGTCACAATGGCTGCAAGAAATAAAAAGAAATGCACCATTTTGGAGATGAGGAAACTGGTGGTAAATAAGAACTAGTTAATTTGGAAGTAAATTGGTCTTTTGGAGT
>NW_017306656.1:604528-605658 GCF_000935625.1 Nanorana parkeri | reverse complement strand
TGGCTCAGTGGCCCCAGTCATTGGGTGCTAGTGTCTTAGCATCCAGTGATGTGTGCAGCTGAACGACCCTGTGTGGCAAAGTCATCAGGATCCTCACAACCAATGAGGCTGCGCAGCAAAGTGCCATTGTTTGCTAGGACAGAGTTCGCTGCACTTGTCATTATTTGCAGGGTTGCAAGTGTTAACAGCAAGTATGCACATTATGGTACACTGACACTACAAGTGTGTGCTCTTCCAGCGCTGTGAAGTTCCTGTTGTCCAACGCTCTGTCCCCCTTCACCGCTGCCACTTCCAGTTTTCCAGGCATCCCCTTCGGTCATTGGGCGGCCACTGATGGTGTAACTGTTGTGCATGTGCAAAGGAATTACATTCCTCCTTCCCTGGCATCAGGCTCATTCATGGCATCTTAGAGATGTCATGAATGGGCTGTGTACACTGCATGGTGCATACACTGTACACAGTAAATCTATTGCTGGTGGTGAGAGGAATACGATTTTTTGGCAGAAGAGACTTTGTATGTTTCTTCTGCCAAAAAAAATCCCTACCTCCCTAGCATTTCTTTTTACTTCCAAACACAATAAAAATCATTGGCATTGATACTTGCTGAGATTTTCTGGTCTGGTAATGATCAGGAATAGAATTGTCTTACTTGGAATCTGAACTCATGACCCTGATGATCACTGCAAGAATGATCAGTTTATTGCATCTGAAGAAATGCCTGCTTGTGTAGAACTGTTCTTAAAGGAAACCTACGGTATACTGTGGAACATATGCAGGCTTCCATTTGAAACTGCTCGTTCCCAATCTGTTTTCTGAGTTACTTGCCTGGAACGTGTATGGAGATCAGATGTTTTGACATGACTCTCATTCCATTTGCTGCATGCATTTTTCCTGGTCAGCAGTAGCAGGCGACAGTTTTCTTTCTGATTTTCCTTTAATAGCGTTTCATAGTATTTTTTTCCCCCACAGAAACATGGATGTTGCCATCACTGACTTTTTGTTCCGAAAGTGCTAGTTGCCTGGCTGTCATTTTAACCTTTTTGCTTAAATACTTTGTCACAAATGCATGCAATTATGTGGACAGGGACTGTGAAATAATTTTTTTTGTTGGGGGGGGGGGGGGGTTGGGG
>NW_017306656.1:554614-604365 GCF_000935625.1 Nanorana parkeri | reverse complement strand
GGGGGGGGGGGGGTTCTGGATGTGCATACTTGTTATGGGTCAATGATTCACAGTAATGAAGCCAGGGTTAGCATAACAGCCAGGCAGCATTCATTTTCAGGGTTGGCATAGGTTACCAATGGAAGGAATATATATTCTTCTTAGGAAAGCTTTACTTTATGCTGTCCATTCATGATGTGTACAGACTGCGTGACCCTCCATCTTCAGATTTGTTTGGCATAATGCCCCTTAAGGAGGCAGACGGCAATGGCTCGGCCCTAGTTAGATAAGATTCCCCCTTCTTCATCTCTTACTCTGATGTCCTGCTTTGGTTTGAACTCGCTGAAGCTGACAAGCTGAATCTCCCTGTCCAATTTCGTCTATATTCTCTTTCACTGCTGGCTTGTTTCTTTCCGGCTTCTCCACTCTTGTCTTATCTATCAGCTCTTTCCTGTGTATTAAATACCCCTCCCTTCTTTACCTCTTCTTATCTGGTTTGTGTCTGTCCAGGTTGTTACCGCTCTTGTGTTTCTTGACTGACTTTCTGTATACACTATAATATTTTACTAATTCAACCTGCAGACTCAATGAAGAAAATACAAGATTGCCCATTCACACCACCTCCAGACTGTTTCTGGACTCAAAATGCATCCCAATGTATCCCTGTGCTATTTCTGGGCTCTGTTCCCACCAGCGCAGTCCGTTCCAGACCAGAAAAATACTGCTTGCCCTATTTTGTCTGGTCTGGAATGCATCAAAAACGCACTGGAACGCACCTGTAAGACCATTTTAAAGGAGAACTATGGGGTTAGGGATTTTACCCATAGTTCTAAGGGTAACGGGAGGACACATACTAGCGTCCTCCCGTCACCCTAGGCTCAGTATACCGTGAGCTACAGCTCACGGTATACGGAGACGCCGCAGCTGAAACGGATCCCGACAATTATGTCTGGATCCGCCCAGCTGCATGAGTGACAGCTGGCTTTGCCTATCTAGAGGCAGAGCCAGCTGTACCTGCCCCCTCCCCCGTTCGTTCCGCCAGTAAGCGCTCTAGGATCAGAGCGGGGAGGGGGGAATCCAGTCCCTCCCCTGTCACGGCTCTGTGCCGTGACATGATCGAGAAGTGAGCGAACGCCGGTATGTGTTCGATCACCTCCCGATCTACTGAGCTGTGACAGTCTCATTGTCACAGGTCGGCTAGAACTATGAGGTGAGTGAAAAGCACTCGCCTCATAGTTCTCCTTTTAAGCTGAAAAAAAAATTCCAATTGTGGCAAAAACGCAATGCACTGTGTTCTGGTCCAGAAAATGATGTGAACCCAGCCTTATAGCAGAACTCCAGGCAAAACTGTTCTTAACCCTTGCAAGTAGGGCTACCCTGTTAAGTGTTCGCTTTTGTCTTGGTGCTAAAATAAAAAAAAGTTATACTCTCCATGGACCATAGAGTGGGCCAGCTGTTACAGAGCTCCCTCCAGCCTGTCTCCTCCGCTGCAGCGATGGTATGTCCCACTGCGTCCTCACGTTCTATACACTTTATAGATGTCCTTAGACTGCTGTGGCAGAGGGGAAAAGAGTCCCTAGGGGCCGGTGTAAGTCAAGCTGGCTCTGAGGATTGGGTGAGTATAATTTTTTACTTTAGCAGACAAAAATTAGCACTTAGGGCCTGTTAACATGAGTTTCAGGTGCGGATCTGCAGGCGTGGCGCTATGTGTTTTTGCCGCGTTTTTGATGCGTTCCAGTTAAAAAAAATTTTTTGCTGGAGTGGGGCTGTCAGTATGTTAGGTGCAGTGCGTTTTTGATGCGCTTTGCGTTTCCGGGCTGTTTCCTGGCAGGACAAAATGTGACATGCAGTATTTTTCTGTCGTAACCTGAACGGACTGCGCACGTGAGAACTGTAGCACATAAAACACATAGGGATACGTTGGGATGCATTTTTAGTGCAGGAGCGTACGGATCAGGTCAGCACAGAAAACGGACATCGTGTGAACAGGCCCTTAACCCTTGCAGTGACTTGCATTACACATTCTCTGCTTTATAAATATACCCCTAAGGGCCACACCACCCATGTTACAATAGCGCATGTTACTCACATTGGGGTTCTGTAGTTCCATCGATTTGGAATGGCTCCAAAATGCACATCCGATGAATGGCTGAAGTATGGCTTTACTAAAACACTAAAATAAAATAAAAAAGCGGACTGCTATACATTCAGAAAGCACAGCGGTGTTCTTTACAAATGCACAATCTAAAAGAATGAGAGCAGAAATGGAATACAAAAAAAAAAACAAGCTGGGAGGAGAGACCAGTTAGGCTGGGTTCACACCTAGGCGTATCGAATATGCGCGTTTGTGGTAAAAAAATGCACGACAAACGCGCATTTCCGAGGGCTACCTAGCTGTATCCCAATGGATAAGCGCGGCAAATACGCCCTAAAGAAGCTCCTGTACTTCTTTGGGCGTAGGGCGTTTTGTAGCGCGTTCATACAGCCTGTAATACGCCCAGGTGTGAACCATACCCATAGGAAATAATGGGATTTTGGTGTTTGAGCGTTTTGCAGAGCGTAGGAACGCGCTACAAAACGCCCAGGTGTGAACCGGGCCTTACTGTTTTCTCGAACTCTGTGGGGGGAACTGCAGGCACAACATCTCTGCCTGCATTTTATGAATGGGCCACAAAATGCAGGTTGTGCTGTGTAACCTAACAGAGGATAACAATGACCACTCTCTGTTAAAAAAAAAAATCGCCCCCTTTGTGTGTTGGACTGTGTTTTTTAAACAGCTGAGAGCAACAAGCAAATGTTTACCTGCTGCTTGAAGAGATTATTTGGAGTGGATTGTGTACGATTGCAATCACGAGCAAAGGTCGTTATTTGGTTGTTAAAAAGAAAAAATTAACTGCGGTTTTTAATCTTCAACAGTAAAAAAACAATAATACTTTAGTCCGAAATCAATATAATTGCTGCAATTCGTTTAAAGGTGAACTCGGGGCGAACGGCTAAATCAACAAATATGAAATATATAAGGAAGCTGCCAAATAATTTGTTCCAGTTCTGAGATTTGCACAGCTCTGCCACATAGCACATCCCTGTCTGGCAGCTCAAGTGACCTGATTTTTCTCTGCTGCACACTTCCCAAGTCCTGTCCCTCCCACAGCCTTTGAATGAAAGTGAAATGAGAAGCATCAGACTGATGAGCTTAGCTTACTGTTACTCTGCTCTCTCCTCCTATTGGCATGTACCTTATTTGCACATGGGCAATGCAGCACAAGTGCTATGCAGAGATTGTAATAAGCTGATGCAGTAAGTATATTCTTCTTGTGTTTAACAAAAGACATATAATGAGGCCATGAATACCAAGCTAAAGTAATGTGTGTCTTTTTTTTTAAATCTGGAGTTCAGCTTTAAAGTAAACCTGTATGGAGCAAATACATTGGCTGTCATTGCTGTACTCTTGTACAAAGTCTCAAAAGCTTAAGACTAGGTTCACACTTAGGCGATTTATCGCACAGATTTAGTCGCGCAATATAACGCAAAACACAGATTTGCATTGAAGTCAATGGAGGCTGTTCACACCTTTGTGGTTTGTTGTGTGGACGAAATCGCCTGTTGCACAAAAAGGTGCAGGAGTTATTTTCGGGTGGTTATCGCACGGTTTGGGCCCCATAGGCATCTCTCTGCATTGAAAATTGCATGGTTTTAAAAGCACAATCGAGAACCGCACAATAACGGCTCACCAGCTCAATCGCCTAGGTGTGAACCTAACCTCAGTATTTTAATTCCCTGATCTGGAAAACATCCCGCAGGTCCGGAGTTGTGACTTTCCTCTGATTTCACTTTATACTTGTCCCAAGTTGGTCTCTCTGTATGGAAGGAGAGGGCACCTCCCTGAAATGACTTTTTTTCAGGTTGGGTTCCCTGTACAGTGCAGCTTCTCCTAACGAGGTGGGGGTAAGGAAAATTAAAGTATGTGCTTCTGGAGACGTGGGGGATTAGAGTAAACCTTTTGCTTTGCTCGTTATGTGTAAAACGGGTCCTGTAAAGCTGATCATACATCTATTAGATAAATTAACCGATTGTGTATTTTTTGACTGTGAAGGGTGCAGCCAAACAAAAGTTTGAACAATTCCTTAATTGTATTCAATGTACATCCGTTATAATGTTAAGCTTTCAGGTTCATGCTGCTATGTGAGCAGCGGTTTGCCAGATTAATTTTGCTTGGATACATTCCGTAATCTCATGTGTGCCAGGAATCCACTATGGCTGCTTATAAATAAATGCATAACATATCTGCAGATGTTTCTATCAATTCTCATATCATTGTGGGTTTACCTCCTAAACTACTGCTTCCCTTTTTGCTTCCTGTCTAGATCAGTTTCACAACCATGCATTCTAATTAGGAAAATAGATTGTAGGCGTGCTCTACCTTCTTGAAGAATTTGCAATTAAAGTGACACTAAACTTAGAAGTTAAATCTTAAAAATACATTCAAGTACCTTTTAACTATTACAAAAATGTATCTGATTTGTGTATCACTCAGCTGTAGATCCCCAAATCATCTCTGAATTGGTGCTGACACTGTCCTTCCTTCTGGAGGGTGGCTACTTTTATTCCCCATGGTCCCTGTGTATTGTAAAGTACCCACCGCACCAAGCTCGCTCCCGTGATGGACTACAATCTCACGTTAAATGTATTAACTTGTATTGAGATTGTAGTCTATTACAGGAGTGATCTTGGAGCGGTGGCTACTTTACAATACACACAGGGACCATGGGGAACAAAAGCAGCCACCCTCCAGTAGGAAGGACAGTGTCAGCACCAATTCAGAGATAATTTGAGGATCTACAGCTGAGTGATACACAAATAGTTTAGGTACTTGAATGCATTTTAAGATCTAACTCCCGAGTTTAGTTTCACTTTTTAAGGTATAACAGTAAAAAAAATCAGTGGGTAGTTGTACTAAGTAGCGTTTTATATATTACCGGGGTGTGGACATTAAAAAAAAAAACACTACTCGTCCAATGACTAAAGCGGGAGCCCAATCTACTTGTCCCTCATGATAAGCTACTTGTCATGATACAAACAATTTTAAGCAAAACCCTATTTAACTGTGCAAAAAAGCTCTTCTCATTGGTCAGCGAGGTCATCTGACCGAACTGTTTAACGAGTACTTGCAATTTGTGAATGAAATTCAAAATCCATAGCACAGGGCTGTGGTAGACAGCAGTATGGGGTACAGATAGTGCATGCGTACCGGCGGAGGGGAAGGACTGTTCACCCAAAGTGAGGGAAGCGGGGGTTGGGGGTGCCAGATTTAAGAGCATAATTCCATTTTCCTAAATCACATTGTGCATGTTAGGCCTTGTTCACACCAAATGCAGAGCAGGTCCGCTCAGGTTTCTGCACACACAGTGCAGTGGGTTGTGCCGCGTTTTTGATGCTTTCCGGGCCGTTTTTGGTTAAATTTCTTTTTTTTTTTTTAGTTTTAAAATGGGCCTTCAGTGCATTCCAGGTGTTTTTGATGCGTTTGCATGCGTTCTAGAGCAGGTAAAATAGGGCCTGCTGCAGTTTTTTTAACCTGCTCGGGAACTGAACGCTGCGATGTGAACTGGAGCTAAAAATACAATTTGAATACATTGGACGCTGTTTTGCTCCGGTCTGTAGGTCTGTAACTGCTCTGAACCTGCTCCGTGCTTGGTGTGAACAAGGCCTCAGTGAGTGCAGCTTCCCAGGTACCAGAATATGGCACACAATGGGATGGATGGAGGCAGCACTCTGCACACATGCAATGCCCTATCCGTGCATTTATTTGCATGCAGATGGTGGGGGTGGAAGGGTTGTTTTATTTTTTAAAATGATTATTAACTTTTTTTAACTTTTTTTAGTGTTTTTTATTTTTTCACTTTATTGCTATCACACAGGGGCTAACGATCCCCTATGTGATTAGCGTTTGGAGGTGACAGGCTCTCTTTATGGAACCTCTTACCTCCAATACTCAAGATCAAGTGCAGTATTGCGCTCAATCAGCCACCCAGACTACATGAACAAAAATGAGTGCTGGAGTTGTAACAGAATCCTGGTCCTTGTTAGAAATCTGGACCGCGTGCCTGCAAGCGTAGAAGTGGTAATCGATAGCCTGTGACATTTCTGGACCCAAATGGCTGTGAATGTTATGGTCCCACTTCCCCGAACATGAGCAATTGCCAGTGAAACTTGTGGACCCGATCAGGACCAGATCAGTTGCTCTGAGCTTGCGTGTTCAGCTGACACCACTTCAACGCTCCTCGGGTCCTGATTTCTAATGGGTCCAGGATTCTACCAGAACACTGGCTTCCCCCTCTCTACATTTAGCTCTGCTTGCCCGAAGCAGGGCTAAATGTAGAAGAAAACCACCTGCCCGGCAGCCAGGACTGCATGTCCTGGGCGTCGGGCGATAGGAATTCTGCACCCCTGTATTAATATTTGTATAGGACTGTAAGAAACGTACTGTTAAGCTCTCTAAATGTTTTATTTTAGATTTCTTAGAAAAAATGTTCCCATTACTTTCCAATGTATTTTTTTCCTGCCGTGTTGTTGGCTGTAGAAAACGGAGGAGCACTGGCATGAATTTTCACCTTGGTCCAGCCATACAGCCATGAGATACTCGGCTGTTTTCTTTTCTTTTTTTTTTTTTTTTGTGTGTGTGTCTTACGAACCTGTAGAAAACTTCTTAACGAACATAGATTGAATTTCTGAATTATCTGGGAATGGTTAACCCAAATCTTGATTTGTACAACATAAAGGTAACAAGCATTGTCCGAACTATCACCATAGCCACCCAGACGGCCGCTATGGAGCCTGGGGCAAAAGGGGGGGTGCCAGGACGAGAAACAAAGGGTCCCACTGATGCTGTGCAGGCCCCCTGGGTTGCTATGGCATTGCAGGTTGCTGGCTTTCACTGGCGGCCGAGAGGATGAATGCACTGCTGTTCAGATCAGTGACAACCTGTCTGTGCAGCGGCGCGTTCCTCCTCACAGCTGTCAGTGACAGTCAGCAGCTGCTGAGGAGGAGGTGGGGCCTGGCGACAGTGGAGGAGGTGGGGCCCGGTAAGGGAGAGTGCTGACAGCGGATCGGGGGTGACTGGTAAGAGGTGTGTAGGGGTGTGACCGGCCCACTCTCAGGTGGGCTGTTTGGGATCTCAGATGGGCTCTGCAAGGGGCATAACTAGAAATCACAGGGCCCCATACAACATTTTGCTACGGGGCCCTGTGATTTCTAGTTACGCACCTGGTAACAAGGATGGAAAGCATTAATGACTATTTATTGCATTTGTGTTGTCACAATATAAACGTAACATTGCCATTGCAAATTTAGTGTTTTCAGTATATGACAAGGTTTCCTAAGCTGGCTTGGGAGCGAACCTGTTTACAGACCTAGAACAGGTGCATGCAAGCTGTTTCTTGATCCCCACATGTTCTGGTTAAAGGTTACATCGGTATGTTTGAAGAATGATTTTAGATGCCTTGTGCACATGTAGCTTCTCTGTTTTATTCCCAGGGATCATTATCTGACCTCGGCCCTGCTGCATGCTTGCAGGTTTTAGCTAGCTAGATTTAAACAAAACATGAACTCAACATGCTTCTGGTACACAACTTTCCTTTAAAAAGAGGTAATGCGCCTTTTGTTTTCCTTTCAGAAAACCTACCATGCTAAATGCTGCAGGCTCCCTTAAAAAAAACTAGTGCAAAATAAAGTGCTTTAGCCAAAGCAACAAAGGTGGTTTTCTATTTAATGGTCTTATTTATTTCTATTGTACCAATATATTTTCAAAGAAAAAAAGATTACAGTTAATTGAAACCTGTTATGGAAAAGAAATGTAAGCAACAGTTATTGACCTTCTCCAGAAAAAGCTATTTGCCTGGTTTTAAAAGCCCATTCACAATATGGAGTCTATTAAAAAGTTTCAGAGCCTGTTCATCCAGTGAAACCGCAGGCACATTCATTCTGTGCAAGCTGACCAACTGTTGTGAGAATGGGGCAAACATGTATTTTCTCTGGTTTTGAATGTTCTTTGGTTAATTCACAAAGAACAGAGTGAATCAGGAAATACTGCATTATGACCACTAGATGGTGCTGAGAATCATAGGAAATACATGTTAGTAACCAGGTACAATGTTACAATTCAACAGATCAATGGTTCAGTGTAACCATTGCTATCCCTGTAGTAGCAATGGTTGCATTTATATGCTAACTCCCTCCAGTGGTTTCTAGTAATGAGTTTAATCAAGATACTACACGGTACAATGTATCATAACAATGTAACATGCAGTACAATGTGCATTTTGCTGCATGTTAACCTACTGCATCAACATGCTATGGGCTCTTCAGTCCAATTCCAGACAAAACTGACAGAGCTTCAGATCCTACTGCTTTCTTTCCGCAAGTACAAATTCCTGTAGCTCTTATCAGAATGCAGTGTCCTCCTGAGCTAAAAAGTCAGTAAAAACAATGTTATCTATCTTTTTTGAACCTCCATCCCCCTCCTCCATGTACTGCAGATGAACAAAGGCAGACATATTTGAAGTACATCCTGTTTGGCAACCATGGCTTTCTTATAGGTACAGTGGAGAAGTGTAGCCACTAAGGGGCAGGAAGTGTCATTTGCAGGGATTACAAAGGGAATGAGGGAATGAGGTCAATAAACTTATTGCAGCCACCACATCGATGGACTGGAAAGCTGGAATGCCTTGACAAAGTATACACCCCATTGGTGTTTTTCCTATTTTATTGTATTACAACCTGGAATTCAAATTGTTGACAGTGGGGTTTGTATTATATGATATACAACATACCCACCACTTATTTGGTATAAAATAATATTTAATGTGATGCAAACAATAATTTAAGACCAAAAAATAAATAAACTCAAAAATATTGAGTGTGTATGTATTCACCCCCCAAATGTCAATGCTTTGTAGAGCCCCCATTTGATGCAATTACATCTGCAAGTCTCTTAGGGTATCTCTATTAGCTTGGCATATTCTTCAAGGCAAAACTGCTCCAGCTCCTTCAAGTCATGCCACAGATTCCCACTGGATTGAGGTCTGGGCTTTGACTAGGCCATTCCAAGACATTTAAATGTTTCCCTTTAGACCACTGCAGTGTACCTTTAGCAATATGTGCATTGTCATTGTCCTGATGGAAGGTGAACCTCCACCCCAGTCTCAAATCTGTGACAAACAGATTTTCTTCAAGAATTGCCCTAAATAGTGCCATCCATTTTCACTTCAATCCTAAGTTTTACGCGGGTCAATGAAAAGCGTGGTGTTGTTCAGGGTGAGGAAACTGTTGGGTTTGCATCACACAGCCTTTCCCATGATGGCTAAAAGCTCAATTCCTTAGTCTCATCTGACCAGAAAACCTTCTTCCATATGTTTGGGGAATCTGCCACATACATTATGGTAAATTCCAAACGTGTTTTTTCTTTTTTTTTCTTAGCAGTGGCTTTTTTTCTGGCCTGCCTTCCATAAATCCCCATTCTGTTGAGTGTATGGTTTAAAGTAGTCCTATGGAGAGATGCTTCCATTTCCGCTGTTGATCTTTGCTGCTCTTTCAGTGTTATCTTTGGGGCTTTTTGTTGCATCTCTGATTTAATGGCCTTCCTGTCCGGTTTGTGAGTTTTGGCAGTTGGCCTTCTCTTGTAAGGTTTGTGGTGGTGCCATATTCTTTCCATTTTTGTTATGGGTTTAACGTCACTGGCACCGGGCGCGTTTTATACAGACTCCCGGCGGCTAAAGACGCCGGGACTCTGTTTACAATTGTAACGCCCGACTGCTGGCTTTACAAAAGAAGCGATCTGGTGACTCAGCTGTTACCAGATCGCTTCTCCGGGCCAGTAAACGGGCCGCCCCCGCCGTGTTTTCCGGGCTTTGCTGCCCCCGTTCAACGATCCCACTCCCCGTACTATAGGACCGGGAGCGATGCAGATTGCATCACTTCCTGTCCCATAGCTGTCAGTGCCGGGCTCCTGAAGCCCAGCTATAAGCTATTGAAGTGCAATCTCTACTTTTTAATAGCTTATTTCAAGTGTAAAGGTGACATTGGAGCACGCGTGTCTTCACATAAACATGCGCCTACGTATGAAAACCACGATCACGCTACACATGTTGGGCATCGCCGTGCACGCCAGAGTGAGAGCAATAATTATAGGGCCAGTATTTACGTGAATCTCTAAATTAATGATCTGTGGGGTGCTTTTAAGCATTGTCTATGGACTTTTTGGGGTGCTGAATTTTGTTGCAGTTTCATGGACACAATTTTTTAACCTGGGCATTTTGGGTATCTATTAGACATGTGCACTGCCAAAAAATTTGTTTTCGTTTTAAATTCGGATTTGTGTTATTTCGTTTTTCGGGATTCGGGTGTGAAAGTCAATTCGGAATTCGGATTCCGACAAAATTCGGTAGCGGTAGGTCAAACGTTCGTTTCTTATTTGTTTCTTATTTGTTTCTTATTTGTTTCTTATTCGTTTCTTATTCGTTTCTTATTCGTTTCTTATTCGTTTCTTATTCGTTTCTTATTCGTTTCTTATTCGTTTCTTATTCGTTTCGTTCATTCGTGACATTTGAGGGGGAAAAAATATTTTTCTCCTTCTCTAATGTCACTTTTTTTTTTTTTTTTTTAAATCAGATAATTTTTTTATTTAACATTTTCAGACAAAAAACAATCCACACACGTACAAAGTACAATGTCAAAGCGTTGCAGATACTTATTGATGTAAAGGATAATACACTTCAAAACGAGACACAAATCAAGTAAAACAAACAAAAAAAAAGAACAAACAAAAAAACAAAAACCAATAGAACAATACAGAGGCGTACATACAATATGTGCACATACAGTAGCATCGTATTGAGCCGTCCACCCTGGAACTGCCCACACACATATCCAACCATCCCAGTCTCGCAGATGATTCTAGACATTCGGCCCAATCCCAGTAACCGTCACAGGTATAACCCATAGCCACAGGCCTGGCCTCAAAACAGCACACCCTCCTTAATCTGTGCACCCACGTGCCGCTGCTCCTCTGTAAGACTGCCATGCGGCCCATAATTTCTCACATTTGTTCAGGCTCCCTCTCTGTTCGGAGGATTACCCCCTGCAAGCTGACTGGGAACAGGAGACTGGCAAGGTGATTATCAGAATGATATGCAGGATTTCTGTGGAGAGCTCGTTCCAGTGCGACTGTCTACATGCGGCTGCTGGCCACGCCCCCCTAATGTCACTTTGCTCGAACGAAACTAATAAGAACCGAAAACAAAACGAACGTTCGAACTACCGCTACCGAATTTCAGAAATGGAAATTCTGATTCAGAAATGGAAATTCGGATTCGTTTGCATTCGTTATGTCTGTAATTTGGAATTCTGATACATCTGAATGTCGGAATTTCCGAAAATGGGTATTTAATTGTGTTTTGGGGCATGTAAGTGCATTTTTCACAAAATTTGGGGTTTGATAATAAGTTGCGCTAATATCGTGCTACATAAAAATTTGCAACTGCCACCATTTTATTCTACGGGTCTTGGCTTTCGGAAAATATATAGTGTGGGGGTTTGAAGTAATTTTTCAGGCCTAATATGTGGATTATTACATGGATACAAAAAATTAAAATAAAAGGGGGGCAATGGAGCTCTGTGGGATGTTCAAAGATTGGAATTGTATTATTATTTTTATTTTTTATAACCCAACCCTGATCTGTGCTACTCCGCAACATTCTCTCTGACCTGTTTGGAGAGCTTCTTGGTTGTGGTGTGTGCATACTCGGGCTTTTCAGAACAGGTGTATTTACTCGGGCTGCAACAACTAATTGATTAAATAGATTATAATCGATAATTAGAATCATTGGTCACTATTCTCATCATTGATTAGTTGCTTTTCAATTGGTTCCCGCCGCTCTGCTCCGCCGTTCTCCTTCCAGCTGGTGCTGGATGCAGTGGTCTGTGCCTGTCGGTAGAGGCAGTGGGGACACAGACTATTTGAGCCGGGACCAGCGGGGGAGACATCTGTGACTGCATTCCTCCCCGTACCTCCACTGTTATGTTTTCTCCTCTGCCAGATGGATGGAAAATTCTTCTTGAACCAACTAAACCAGTGAATGCCTTCTTTTGGGGAAAACTTCATTCATTCCAAAATTGAATGTGAAAATTGTATAACATTTTTCTAAACAAATTTTGTCAAGTATCTGATGGCATTATCAAATGTTCTAACGAGAATTTTCGTTTGACTGTTCATACAAAATTTTACTGGTGTATGGCCATTATGCATAGCAGAGCAGGATTGTCAGCTATAGTGATAGAGTAATGTGGAGAAGGTTTGCACAATCATCACAGCAATTCATGAGCAGAAATATAAAAAGTTGCCTGTTAAGTTTTTCCGTGAAATGTTTAGTAGATTTGTTAGAGTTCTTTCATGACAGGGCATTGTGAGAGAGGCACCAGAATTATGTTCATGTGTTAGCATTGCTCCTAAAATGTCATGTGGCTATTGATCTCAGAGGAAATCTTCACTTGGATGTTTAAAAACAGATTGCCAGAAGCAAGGTGACTTTAACCTTGCCAGGCTTGAAGCTTCCTGGCGTTTTAGTGTGGAAAAAAAGGATTTTTGTTTCTGTGATGGTAGATTTAATTACAGTCGGTGCGGTAGAGTCACTTGCTGTTGTGTTTTTTTTCTATTTTATAACTTTAATGGCGGTGCAAGTTATAGGTGAACTTGAAATATTATGGTCATAACCGTTTACACGGCTTTACATTTTTTGTCTTTCAGGGTCAGCTCTCAATATTACAAGACAAAATTGATCACTTGGAGCGCCTCCTAGCAGAAAATAATGAGATCATTTCTAATATAAGAGACTCTGTAATAAACCTGAGCGAGTCTGTAAAAGATGGTCAGAAGAACCCAGAAGCCATAAACTCTAGTCGTGGATCCCTTTCTCCGCTTTTTCCGTCCGCACCTGTATTACTTCCAGTCAACATGGAGGACTGTCAGTTTGCTTCTGCAAGTAGTAGGCAAAAAGCCGAAGTCCAAGTAAGTCATTTTATTTTATAATCTGAATTTGTGTTATTTATAATAAAGCTTTGTTTGTCTGATTGTAGAACATGTCTGGACTGCCACCATTTGTCTTGTATTGATCAGTATCCCCAATATATCAACAGGGCTGATCGTATCTCTTCACACCTTCCCACCAGTGTAATGCATATATGTGGGCAGTAGCACCAGCTTCAAGCTGATCCATTTGCAGGCTAGTGTTCTGTGTTGAGAGCACGCTCACTCGTGCATTCCCTGCAAAAGTGATCACGTTGTCACTGACATCACCTGGTCCATGTTTATGTATATCGTGAACTGGTGGGATAGGATCTCAATCTTGTAACTGCTGTGTCAGCCAATCACAGCGACCACATGATTGGAATGCACACCTTTTACCTGGCATCTAGATTCCCTTATAGGGGAATCGCTTATTGTTTTTGTCCCCTTCCCCCCTCTACAGATGCATGCTTGGGATCCGATGACTCGGGCCTCTCCTGTGTTTGTTGACATCCCACAGCGCAAGTCCTCTCTCTTCTGATCTAGGTAGAAGTCTGTGGGGACTCATTTTGTGGTTGGGAGGAGGTAGTTGGCCCCATTTAAGTCTGAGGGCTACAGCGCGGGCGCAGCCAAGAGAAGGAACTTGCAGTGTGGAATGGAAACAATCCCTGGAGGGTGCTAGTGTCGGAACTGGATAAGTATACATCTGTAGAGGAGTGGGGTGGATCTGTTATATCAGGGGAGGAAGTGCACGTCGCTCTTAAGGAAATCCCTATTCACAGGTACTTCTAGTGTCTGCTGCCATCACTACTGATGCTGTGATTTTAAGTTGCTTTTACTTTTAAGGGGACTACTGTATACACTGTATACAGAAATCAAGCCCCTTTCACACAGGCGTTCGTCTGTCTGTTTTTTTGACTTATGATCAGAAGGATCAAAAATATTCTGCAATGTATCCATATAGGCATTAGCATGCAAGTGGTTGAGAGAACCTTTATGTACTGGTCCATTCTGACTAGTTCCGGCCCGGCTTTTACTGACCTGACTGGATGTGGGTGTATATATGCAGATGCACACCTGTTTACATCTAGCTGCCCAAAGTAATGACATGAATCCTTTTTTCACAAGATGGAAAGAAAAAAAAAATGATTTAGGACTTCCATTGGTGTAATCTTACTGTCTTGTGCTTGAGAGGGACAGTACAAATACACTTTGTCTACTAGTGTAGCTTCTACAAATCACTGCAACAAAATCGCCAGTGTGACACGAGACTAAAGGTGCCCATACACTGCGAATTTCGGCAGGTTCTTGAGGAACCAGCTGAAATGTGCACAGTGTGTGCCAGCTGGAAAATCTTTGTACGACGGCAGCCAAGGAGCTGCCGGCTCTGTTTGGGTATTCTGACAGCTGCTGTCGGAATACAATGCAAACAGCGTGGATTCTTCGCTCGACACACTTCATTCAGCTTGTGGGTTGAAGGAGAAAAATAGAGCAGTGTACGGCCACCCTTAGGGAGAGGGAGCAGTATTAGAAGCCAGTTGGACTCTGCAGTAGATGTGCCAAGGGAACATTGTGCAAAGTTGATGAGTTATGAGTGTGTTGCTGCTCCTCAACTGTCCTGTCAGCAGGCGGAGAGTTCTACAACTCGTGTCAGTCAAGCAAGAACAATTTTATCATGAACCTGAACTCCGGGTTAAGGAAATATTGTCTAAATACAACAGATGTGTATTCTTATTTCTCTTTTAATAAAGACTGGTCAGTGCTGTTCTATCTTATTGTGCAGGGTGACTGGTCTTGTATCCGCCCACCTCCTGTAGTTTTCTGCAGGCAGTCTGTAGTGGGTGGGGCCTGCAGTTCTGTTCTTTGTACAGCCTACGTGCAACACAGTAATGATGTCACTGCCACCTTTGCAAAGTAATATCTGTGCTTGCAAAGGCATTTGGTGCACACAAAGTTGATTATTATGCTTTGTGGCTATTGATGCACATACAGTATTTAAATGAACATTTTTGTGCCTGAAGGTCAGCTTCAACCCTTTAGCTACCTGACTGGTTATCCCCCAGACACATTAAAATGCTTATTTTTGGCCTGAAAATGTACTTAAAGCACAAACTATTTTTAGTTTCTAAAAGTAGAAGGTAATAAAAGCATGGTAATTGCAGTACATTTCAGTAAAAAATGTTAACTGCAGTACATATAAAGACAATATAATCTAGCTTTTTTGTTTTTGTGGAAAGATAAAAGATGAGACTGTTGAGTAATTACCATGTATGCCGAGCATCAAATTGTTTCTTTGGGAAATGGCAAAAAAATTTTACTCAAAATTATTCCTAGGCGACACATTTAAAAGCCTTTATAGATCAATTTATAGTTAACTGTAAATTCTGGTCTGCCCTGGAATATCTAGCTTTGTGCAGTCGGCATTTACATACGCATGTCTTCCTAGGTGTGAATGTTTGTGGGGGGTTTAAATTAGAGGTGCACTGAAATGAAAAAGTCAGTCCGCAGCCAAAATGTTTTTTATTCTAACTTTTTCAGATTTTTAAAAATATTTTTTTATTACATTTTTATTTACTTCTAGTGGCTTCAGGGGTCTTAACAGACCCCTGATATTTACCTTTTTAAAACGGAAAAAGAGATTGAGGACTCATCCTCAATCTTTTTCTGCAGCCCCTGTGATCACCTTCTGTGATCACAGAGCAGCGCCCAGCGGGGAGGAAAGAAGTCACGGATGCACTGCTGTTTTGGGCAAAAAATTGCACTTTTGGCATTTTGCCAAAAGTGCCCTTTTCGGCTGATATATCGGTACATCGGCGGTTTTGGCGGCAGATATATCGGTACATCCCTAGTTTAAATTATTTTGCTATATTTTATTTTTCTTGTTTACTTCATTGCTATCACAAGGGGACTGAGAAGCCATTATGCGGTATTGTGGAGTGATCGGTCATCTGTAACCCATTTGCTGCCAATACCATTTTCACAATTTTTTTTTTTTTCCCGTTTTGCAGCCACAAACTAAAATGCTTATTTTTAAAATGAAAACGCACTTAACCCCCTAAACATTATATATTTTGTTAAAGAAAAGGCGTTGCAGAATAAAAAGATGGTAGTTTCAATTTTTAATGTTGCACGTTGTTCGCACTACTGTTCAGCAAATCCTTTTTTTTCCAGTACAAATACAGTGAGAGGATTTTATCAGAACTGGAGCAGACAAAATCTGGAGCAGTTGCCCCGGGCAACCAATCGGCTTCTCGCCTCAATTTGTTCAGTTAAGATTTGAAAATGAAAGCGAGAAGCTGATTGGTTGCTGTGCACAGCTGCTCCAGATATTGTCTGCTCCTGACTGTGCCTCCAGGCATAAATATTCACATATATTGGCTCATATAAGTTGATACATGTAAAAATGTATTTTATACGTCACACTTTTTTTTTTTTATATTCTTTTATTCAATAATGAGAAATATTTTTATGACCCAGTGATCATGTGGACAGTGTTGGACACAGTCACAGAGGGATTCTGGTTAGGGGTTGCTTTACTTTTTCAAACAACTGCCAAAAAGCTTTTGCTGAGCTCTTTTTAGTGCCCTTACCTCCCAATTTCTGTACTATATATCCCTTCTCTTTCACTCAGTTCCCAAAGCAATTATGTTGGACTCGGTTGTTATTGACTGTCAGAAAGAAAAAAGACCAGTGTTCAGGTAGACGGTCTAAAAGTACAGGCGGCTTGTGACATTTCTGTGGGCTTTCACACACGGCTTGACAAATCCCAGGAGCCAAGTAACCAGTGTTCCTTTAATATTACAGCTGGCACTTAACTTTTGAGGTTTTCTTTAGCGGTTATCAATGGAGCTGGCTCCAAAAAAATCTGCTGGCACCTGAATTGGACAGAGTGCCTCCTGAATTCCTTATTCATTTGTCCACCCCCTGCTTTAACACGTGATCCAGGCCAAACTATTGTTAATCTGGTGATCAGCATATTTGCATTCTCACATGCTATGATTGAAGTGTCCTGTGCTATAATCATGGCATCTGCATGCATATGTAATATCTCATCACAGATGTTCTTCTCAGTTACTTATCTGGACTGCCTGTCTGTACTCACTTTTTACTCTTAGGGTGATGTCACATGAGAACTTTTCCTGTCAGTGATTTTTTAATTGGCAATCACCTCCTAAAATTCCACACTCAATTTATAGTCCATTTCTGTACGAAAGTCAGTGGGAAACCCCTTGTCGTTGTCCTTGCGTTATTTGGGAGATGTTCTGCTTTGACAGAGTAGTGACCATGGAATTCCTGGCAGGAAGAGCTATCATCTGACATTTCCCTGACTAAGAGAAATTCTTTTGTAGAAGCACTTTCGAGAAAATTATATTGAGCGGCCTTAATTTCAACCCTAAAATAAACCATGTACAAAATTTAATTTTAAGCTATTCAGTCCAGTCTATATTTGCAGTGCCGCATTAAAAGTGACTGGGGAATATAACCACAAAACCAAAAGTGCTTTTTTTTGTTTTGTTACCCTTGGCTACTCTTTTTGTCCAGCTCTGCTAAAAGACTGTTTGCATTCTCATCATACTTTTAAATTGTGGCTCTCCGCTCCTTTTTATATTTTATTCTTGTATTAAATTATTTTGTTTTATAACCTATTTTTATTTTTTTTTTAACTTCTCGACTTTCACATCAAAGAAGGAGTTCCCTTATCCTCTTCTTTTGACTCCATTTCCCCAGCATTCATTTTATAAAATACTTACCTACAGCTGATGATGAGCAAACAGAGCAGACGTTCCCGCAACCAGGGGTTTATCTACTGCAAGGCAAACTAGGCATTTGCCCAGGGCGGCACTTTCCAGGGGGGTGCCAAAAAATGCTGCCCCCAAACCAGCTAGGAAAGAGAAAAAAAAATATATTAAAAATTATTCATAAATTACTGCCAGTACTCCTGGACCTGGTGCTTCTTTGACTGGGGGACCAACATGTCCACCTATGCCGCCTACTCCATGTATGCCGGCTGCAGCTCCTTCCTTTTCCTGGTCAACATGCTGTGCAATGTATTGGTGTGCGTGACTTTCATCTGGATGCACTGGCAGTTCATGCGCCGGACCTCCCTGGGAAACCGGCACCCAAATCTCTGACTTCAGGCAGCGGAGGAGCTTCCGCAGGACCTCACGGCTGAGATCCAGATGGCAATCGTGCTCATCGGCAGCTCCGTGGTGGTGAGTCCGGGGAAGTGCAGCCTATAAGCTCTATGCAGGGTTATGTCTCTAGAGCGGGGCGAGCTACAGAGCCCAGAGGCAGAAGATTGGTAACTGCAGAATTAGACAGCCCAGCATATGAAGGCAGAAGATCGGTGTTGCAGCTGCAGGACTAGAGACTAGCACAGCATGGCAGGGCAGGAGAAAATGGTTGTTGTAGCTGCAGAACTAGGGAGCCCATCAAGCCAGGAATGTAGCAGGTGGCTATTGCAAAGGTAGAACTAGAGCGCCCCGCTACGTTGATAGCGCAACCTGTCAGAATCTAGATATACCGCGTGCGCTGAATCCCGCGAATGACAGGTTATGCAAAATATGTCTTAAACAGGGAGGGGTGGGACTAATTTAGATTAGAGATGGGGGCGGGGTTGTGCTCGGGTTTAGTCTTGCCTAGGGCAGCACAAAACCAAAATACACCCCTGCCCGCAACCCTGAGTTCAATTCACGAACCCTGAACCATTGAAGTCTGAGAGAGCTGACTCTTGCTATTTTCTGGCATTTTTAAGAACAATTTGCAAGACTGTTCTTTTTTTAGGCAATTGGTAGTAGGGCACTGCATGGGGCAAATGTTCCAATGCAAAATTAAATGTTAATGCATTAAAAATGCATAATTGTTATAAGTAACGTGTGGGGAATGCTGTTAACTTGCATGAAGTTGCACATCTGTCAGATGTACTGCTGTGAAAGTGACCTTTAGAAAGAAAAAAAAAACACTATAGCCCCTATGAAGACTTCAGTGAGTAGGCTGTGTAGGCCAAGCAATTGGTACTAACTGCTTAATTAGACCTGTTGGTTTCCATTATTACTCCATTCATAGAAAGGGCCAAAACACTAAGGAATTGATTGTCGTGCGTGCGTACACTCCATGCTCATTTCCTGCCATTTAGCATGAGAGCGGGAGACACAGTTCCCGCTCACTTAAGCCCCACACACACTGAGATTTGCAGCGATTTTTGCAGCGATATCACTCATATTTCCACGCGATATCGCTCTATGTAGCTTCTCCAATCCATTTAAATGGAGCTGTTCACATCTCGTCCAATATCGCTGGTAGCTTGTCGCTCCTACATGACCCTTTTTTCGAGCGATTTCGAGCGATATTGCTCCTGATTGCATACAGCCCAATAGGAAAAAGTCGCGCAACAAGTCGCTCAATATCGCTCGTCGCGCAATATCGCTCAAAATCGCGCGATTTTCATGTCGCTCAGTGTGAATGGGGCCTCAGTCTGTACTGCTGCCTACAGTGTCCTGGTAACCTCCAGCCTTTTGAAACTCTCCTGTTTTCAGCAGTCAGTTTGTAAGTATTCAAGGTTTTTACCTTGTCCCTGTTTGCGGTGCAACAGATCTGTTTTTTTAACCTGGGCATGTTGGGTATCTATTTACTTGTTGTAACCTCCTATTTTATATTTTGTTAAAAAAATGGGTTTTGTGTTTGGGACACTAAATTTTTCACAAAATGTTTGGGTTTAATACATTGCACTATTATCATGCTACATAAAAATTTGCAACTGCCACCATTTGATTCTACAGGGTCTTGACTTTCAGAAAATGTTTGGGGGTTTTGAAGTAATTTTCAACTAAAATGTGGATTAGAACACAATAGCAGGGTGCAAAAAACAAAAAAAAGGCCTCGGTCATTAAGGGTTTAAAAGAACCTATAGACAAATGTTTGGAGACTCTCTAAAGCTCTGTTTACAATGCAGTCTACCATGGCTATGATGTTCGTTTGCCAAACATTAATGGAATGGACTTAACTCATGGCAAGGGATCCAGCTTTACTGCACACGAATCCTATCTTTTGTAGAGCAAACATGATACATGTCAGAAGTGTTTACTGTGCATGTCCTTCAAGATGCATCTAATTGGATCTGCCTTGGACACTCATCAAAGATGTCACTGGGGATAAGAGTACTTCACCTTAAGTGGAGAAGAAAGGTTTCAGAGATTCTCTTCCAACCTTCTCACAATTCCAGAGCGAGCATCTGACCTCAAGGCCTTAAATGTCTTCATTCGATCCTAAAATTCTGAATGGAATCCACCTGGTCTGTCATTATTTTATCAGAGTGAAATTCTAATGCTTCTGGGGCATTCCTTTTATTGGGTATTTGGATGAATTCCTGTTGAGAGAACAGTCGGCTTAGGTCCTGACCAACAATGTGGCAGGGACACTTTATACCATTTAAAGGGTTCCATTTAGGGATGTCCTAATACTAGTATCTGTATCTGGGCCGGAACAGGGGATTTTCATGAGTACTTGTATTTGTGAAAATGCTCCGATAGATTATTTTCAAAATCGATTAGTTAGCCGATTTATTAAGTTCGATTTAATCGGTTAAACAATAACATACATTTTAAAAAATGGCTCCAGTGATGGACTACTAGTTTGTATTGAGGTTGTAGTCCATCACAGGAGCAAGCTTGGAGCGGTGGAAGTAAAAAAATGGTGTGGTGTGCAATATAGTGAAATGGCAAGTGTAAAATTATACAGCAATGAATGCAGAATGGCATCGGCTATAGAGGACTACAAATCCCAGCAATAGTACATTATACAGCGCAATGCAGAATATCAGACTTTGAGTGCGATCCAGCATTTCACAAAATCAGATAGAAGTGACATTTCAGGACTGATCAGCTGTTCCAGGGCAGATCGGTTCTCCTGCACATACCATCTGCGATGCCGATCTGCCATGGAAGAGCTGAGAAAGCATTTTATTTCTTCACCTTTTGCCGGTCACATATTTTACTGCAGAAAAAATGGGTGTGATTATGTTAAAATGTGTGACCTCGTGACCGGTCACACATTCCAACCTAGTCACAATCTTTTATGGAACACCGGATCGTTGTTTGGTGAAGGAGGAATGAGGAAGAGTGCTTACTTTGGGCAGATTGTTGCTTTAAAACAATTCTCATGCCTGTAATACCACTAGTCGCCGCAGGAGGGGTAGACTCTCCCAAATGTATCTGCCCTGAACACACCGATACAAATCTGGCATACAGTCAGTTGCACACTAGCGGCTGTGCAGTAACCAAGTTATTACCACACACTTCTGTGATTCCTCAAGCTATCCTGTGAACTAGAATCCTTTTGTGATCACTTTTCTTACTGCCCACTTATACTCCTACACACCAGACACAACTTACAGTAGTTTGCCACCACCTGCAGTTTGTCAGCTGGCTGGGCTGCTAGGCAACTTTAAGCACACTGACACTAAACTGCATGCAGTTAGTAGCCACACTACTGCAAACGTGACTGCAAACTTACAACCGAGCAATGCAACAGCTTTCTGTAGTGTCTGATCCTCCTGGGATCAGATTCTGCTTGCCTGACATAGTTTTTGGGGGCTTGTCTGGCAGTTTGTGGGAAAGGTGCAACTGGAAATACATTTCCTATTAATTTCTAATGATAATCACCTTATTATCTTTGCTTAAAGATGATCTTCAGGTCAAACCCCCTTCTCTAAAGCATGCCTCAGTGTTGATTTATTGTTTTATTACTCCCAGTGATATTACCAGGCATGTACAATTGCAAGTCAAGGCAGTGGCATTGTTTTGCTGAGAAGGAAATGCATGCACATAGAGAGGTTCAGGGAAACTGAGTTCTGTAGTCCAGAAGAGAACTCAAAGCAGAGCTGACAACAGTGCTTGTGGTTTCACTGCAGAAGGCACTGCGTTGTCCACCAGCAACAAGAATTAATATTTAAGTCGCCAGACATTCTTTTCTATACTTGCTGCATTTTAAATGGATTAAACATGTGGAAATGTGCATGTATTGAGAGATGTACCACATTTGTTTTGCCCACACATATACTTTAAGATGTGTTTTTGTTTTTCATTTCAGATGCTGGATGTGTATGACATTCTTCCATTTGATAATCCAGATGGTGGGGTTTGGAAGCAAGGTTTTGAAATAACCTACGATGAACATGACTGGGATAACGACATTCTTCAGGTTTTTCTTGTGCCTCACTCCCACAATGACCCAGGTAAAGTAGAAATGCAGGCTTAACCTGAAGGTGAACAAGTCGTTCTAAATTGAATTAGTCTTTATATGTACAACTTCCTCCTCATGGGTGCATTTCAGCTAAATCTGACAGTAACCTCATTTGTGTTATTTTTTTTTCTCTCTGTGCTGCTTTCAGTGAAAAGTAGATTGATAGCAGGAACTTCTTCCTGTAGATGCGATTATTAATGCTTTTCCAATAATAAAAAGTACTTATAGGAAATTGCAGACCTCTTCCTGGTTTACCTGTTCTGGTAATATGTGACCCATGAAATAGAAATTGATTTATAAATACTGCTGCATTATTTACAAAGTGTTTTTTTTAAATTATTATTGTGTAATAAAGGGTTTTTCGGTTCGCTAGGTCATCGGTAATGACAAATTGTTGCTTTGCTGGCTTTATATTATGTGTCTGTGTATCATTTCTAAGTGTGTACCATGCAGTAGTTGAGAAGTGAAAGCAATACAGTTTGGATCTACAATTGCAGGTTTGGTCACCCTTTCGCTGCCGCCGGCATAGAGCGGAACACAAGTGCTTGCATCTGGCCACCTCAGTATGCCATGCGTCGGTGGCTTTTACCATTCCGCTATGAACTCATGGTCGCTTTAGCAACCATGGACTTATACCAGAAGGGTTCTCCTGACTCTTCCCTGTAAAATAATAGCTGTCAGCAGCGGCTGAGATGCCGCTGATGACAGCTGTTAATGAAAATTGCCGTGCGTTAATACGCTGTTGCAATTTAAATGTACACCTGTATCATTTTATCACAACACACACCAACACAGCGCTCAAACAAATTTTAACATGCCGTTTATTTACAGTTTTGTGGTACTTTTACTGTGGTAATTTTTTTTTTTTTTTTACTGTTTTGCAAAAAGGCTCAATTTGACATTTACACATTTGTTATTAACTCAATACAGTTTTATCTTTTAGATTTAGTCGGAAAAGTATGTTTTTTTTTTTGCGCACTGATAGAGATTTTAGTGTGCTTTTATCAATTTAATTGTGTGTTTTTTTTAATTGGTTTAATATTGATTTGATAAACATTTTGCGCAATTATCGCAGGACCTACAAAATTAGTAGCACCATCTTTTTATTCTGCCGGGCCTGTGCTTTCAGAAAATATATGGTTTGGGGGCGGGAGGGGTCTTTTACAAATGCTAGCAACGCACCAATAGAGAATCCAAACAAAAATGGTGTGGCCAGCTGCGGTTAAAAGCGGTCCGGAGGGCTCGGCAGCTAAAGGGTTAATGTCAATTTCCACCTTTTTGTAAGTGATTGTTGTGGTAATGTGGAGGTGCAGTGATGTATGCATGTCCACAATTTCATGACTTACATTGCAGGCTTTCCTCATTTATTTTTGTTTTTTATTAGGCCTGAATCAGTCCGACACCAGGGTCAGATTGTAATGAGGCAGTAAACAGCTTTCCCCCTCCCTTTTTATTCATTGTAACATGATTAGTAAACATCAGCTCTCCCTCAGGGTTGAGGGAAAGCTGAAGGGAGCAAAGTAAAGAGATATCCTCAATGAAAACCTGTTCCACATCGCTCAGGACCTCATACTGGGCCAAAGGTTCACCTTCCATCATGGCAACGATCCTAAACACACAGCCAAGACAACACAGGAGTGGCTTAGGGACAACTCTGTGAATGTGCTAGAGTGGCCCAGCCAGAGCCCTGACTTGAACCCTATTGAACATCTCTGGAGAGACCTAAAAATGGCTGTCCACTGCTGGATCCATCCAACCTGACGGACCTTGAGAGGATTTGCAAAGAAGAATGGCAGAAAACCCCCCAATCCAGGTGTGCAAAGCTTGTCGCGTCATACCCAAAAAGACCGAAGCTCTAATTGCTGCCAAAGGTGCTTCAGCAAAGTACTGAGTAAAGGGTGTGAATACTTATGTACATGTGAGATTTCAGTTCCTTTTTTTTCCTTAAATTCTGTTTTCACTTTGTCATTATGGGGGTACTGAGTAAAGATTCATGATAGAGAAAAGAATTTAAACAATTGTATCAAGCTGCAACATAACTAACTGGAAAAAAAGTGAAGGGGGCCTGAATACTTTCTGAGTGCACTGTATAATGTAGTTTTTGGCAAGCATGGTCACCCTTTTCAAGTTAGCAGAAATATTTTTCTTCTACATTCTTATTTGTTCTAATGGGTCTAGCTCTAAAAGGTAATTCCAAAAGATGTCACCAGCACTCCAAAAGTAGATTCAATATATTTTAATGACAACGGTCATTCAAAATCACAAGTACTTTCGGGGCCACGTTGGGTCCCCGTCATCAGGCTCAGAATAACACACTGTGCAACCCAAAACCCTCCCTCCCCCTGGTAAGATACATCACTATTGAACCTCACCTTCCACTTCTTTCCTGGTGTACAGTCCTCCCCAATTGCACCAATACAGTCTCTCCACCACATAGGACACATTCAGAGATATCAGACAGACTAATGCCAATCACTAATTACTGAATTAATTTTTATATTTTATTTTGATTTCTTTAACAAATCCGAAACTTTTTCATTAAGGGCAAGCAATGGCTACACCTTATTGATATTTTGCATATCTAAATTACGATTGCAACAATTCATTATTGCAACTATATGTGACCACATTTGTCAACAGTTGTATGATTCTGCACTTCTGTTATATATTGACTGACACTGTGTAATTTCCATGGATCGTGTTTAACATGCCACATGACTAGGTGGACCAATGGCGTTAGATCAGAGGGGCGGTACTACCACACAGCTGTTAGCTGACCAATTGTTTACCTAATTGAAAACCGACAGGGCGGGAAACATGTACTTGTTATGCAATTGGGGGCGGGATTGGCTGTGTTTTTAAAGGTCACAGATGTGTATATATGTAGGTTTGGGTTGCACAGTGTGTTATTCTGAGCCTGATGACGGGGACCCAACGTGGCCCCGAAAGTACTTGTGATTTTGAATGACCGTTGTCATTAAAATATATTGAATCTACTTTTGGAGTGCTGGTGACATCTTTTGGAATTACTACTTGACTACACGGTGCCTCCGTGGTCGCTACAAGCACCCTATTACAGACATCATCTCCTAGGAGATCCGGTAAGGAGTGCAGGAAGATACACACAATTTTGTAGCTCTAAAAGGTATTCACATTTCTCTATTATGCATTGCACACAGGTTTCACCCTCCATATAGTCTGCTTTACTATGTTAGTATCAGACCACTCTTGTACTTCTAATACACAATTTACAAATCAAAACCGTTGGGTGATGAATTGATGATCTGCAAGTACTGCAGAGATGGGCAGCTCAGACTGACTAGTGTTAGCAAGGAAGGAAGTTGGTTGGACAAGACCTTTTGACATCTGCATTGTATGAACACTCGGAGGAAATAGCTGAGCCCAGCATAAACTTTTGTATGAACAACACTGTCAGAAAATCTTTCTTTTGCAAGTAAAACAGGAATTGTTTTGAAAATGGTTTTCTCTTACTTTTTCCCAGTTTTCTCTATCTGCACGTGCACATCCTGCAGATTCTTTGAATTAACCTCATGTGGACATGTGCCTGCTCCGAAGGCAGCTGAATGTCACATTTTTACTATTGCCGACTATGGCTGAGTGTGTCAGCATACTGTGCCCAGCTGCATGTTATGCAACTTGTCCGCGTGCAGGAAAGGGTGACCATATCGCAGCAGAACTTAGTAGGCATTGTCATCCTAGGAAAGGTAGTACCTGTGGATGAACCTTGCTGATAGGATCACCAAGTATGATTTATTATTTTCTTTTTAATTAACACCTCTCTGGAATTTTTTGTTAGCCCTTGCAGTGGGGCTACCCCTGCACTGCAAGGGTTAAGTGCTTGTTTTGGTCTAGGGCTGAAAATAACAGTTCTACTCGCCTAATCCTATGAGCTGGCTTTCTCTTAGACCACAATTGTAGAAATGTCACCAGCACACCAATCCTGTTAAGATAGCAAAAGCTTAATTTATTGAAGTTTTTTGTCATATGACCAAACAAGCGCTTTCGGGACCGCACAGGGTCCCTTCATCAGGCTTTAGCATTGACAATTGTACAGTGATCACATCTAGGTATAAATAGACAGACAGTTGCATAGAACACCAATACATTCGCGGCGCCATCCGCTGTCACTGCGAGCACCCCCCACTACAAGGGACATATCGGTAAGGAGTGCGACAAGGATAGTACTTATTTTCTCTTAGACCTGTCCCTGGGGCATTTTCCCCCTTCCGCTGCAGTGGTCACTGAGTCATCACATTCTATACGCAGTGCATAGAATGTGAGGATGCTAACGGACATTCCATCACTGCAGTGGAGGAGCAGACAGCCTGTATGGAGTGCTGGCACAGCCGGCTGGCTTTAGGAGCGGGTGAGTAACTTTTATTTTCAGCCCTAGACCAAATGAGCAGTTAACTCTTGCATTGTGCGGGTAGCCCCACTGCAAGGAATGATAAAAAAAAAATTACCCAGAGTTCTTTAAGCCAAAAAAAAGAATAACAAATATTTATTTGTAGGATAATATACAGCATGTTTTTGTTAATCATTTGGGTGCTTGACAGGTTTGTTTTTTGTTTTTTTTCTTTTTCTTTTGTTTTTCTTTTGTTTTTCTTTTGTTTGATACTGGAATTTGATACTTTTTTTTCCAGCAGTGTCAGACAGGGTTTCCAACAAGGACCAGTACAAATTATGTGAAATTGAAGTTGCCAAAATAGAACTCAGGTTTTTAGCAGGTTTTATCATCTCCTGCACACATCTACCTTTTGTGCTCAGCCTGGAACGCCATCTTAAACGCACCTCTCTAACATATCACATTTGCTTGAAAAGTATTGTGTTGGTTACATCAAATAATATGAACAAAGTGCTTATGGTGATGACACTGTTCAGTTTTCTACTTGGTTAAATGCATTCATGACCAGCGTTAATCAAAATGTATATGTTTTGGTATGCAGCAGTTTACATGGCAACTTTTAACCTCTTTGCATATGATTTTTGTTTTCCATCTTTTTGGTATCACATATGGAGCTTGTTTTTGGCAATTTTTTTATTTTTTTATTTTTTCAATTTAAAAAATACCTTGTTTTTTCCCCCCACAGAAATGGACAAATGCCCAAACATTAGTTTTAGTTGGCTTAACGTGCAACAAATTTTGTATAATTAACACCGCTCCAAACTGTCAGTATATTCTATCGAGTACAGGAAACATATTCGTAGGTTTTGAAATGTAAGTCAGTGCTGTATTGCTAACAAATGAGCATTTATTTTAGATTTCTGGAATTCACTGACCAGGATGGGACATAAAGTATAGTAGGGCATTGTGAACTGTTTAATAATAAATATTTCTAAAAAATTGCATGTACTTGCAAAACAAGGCGTCACATTTAAAAATTATTACAGCTCATCAATTCAGAGTTAAACTAGGATGACAACTAATAGTTATTATTTTCACTTCTGGCATGTATAGGGTTTTCTAATGCATAATAGGTATTTATATGCATACTTGCATGTGTCCTAACTTTATGTATGTGCGTTGGATGAGGAGGGGGAACTTTTTTATTTATTTTTTTTCTACTATCACAATGGAGCTTGTAAGTCCCCTTATGTGATAGTACTTTTTGCAGAGACATCTAGGGAAGTCCCTGGCTAAACCTACTAGTTGTAACCCATAAGTGCTCAGCGATCTCCATATATACTCCTACTAAGCCATTCTGAACTCCCTGCATATGTCCTGGGCTCAAACGAGCAAGCAGAGTGTGGACACAGGGACAAGACAGTTACTGTGGTGGTCATTAATGGGTTGATCATAAAATCACTCAGCGAGGAAGAAGAGGACCCCCCCTCCAGAGAGTTGCCGCTCCCTCCCTGCACAGCCACCAGTAGCATGTACGGGCAGCTGTGCGGCAGCCAGGATGCATTGCCGTCCGCACGCACTCCGACCGGCACAGTTCCTTGCGGCCTCGGCTGCAGGTAACTGCCCGTCTGAGCTGCTTCTCTGTGGGGGGGTCCTTCATGGTTTCTTGCACCGGGGCCCTGAAGGTTCTAGTTACGCCTCTGGGCAAAGTCCTCATACAGCACTCTGCAGCTCCATCCTAGAGGTCAGAGTGATTTCCGGCATGCTGCAGCTGAAAAAAGGACGTGCCTGCACAATAGAGAGGTTGCCAGGAGGATGTTAATATACAGTAGGTTTAAGGGGCATGAATTTGGTGGAGTACATTTCCAGTCAAGGTAATTACTGCCTGCAGTGGTCCAGTAACAGGTACCCCAAAAAGCTTTCCGAAAGGATGTAAAAAAAAAATTAATTGGGAAACATTAAAAAAAGTACTTTTTTTTCAAGGTGTACAACTTGCTGGTTGCATTGTGTTTTTACTGCTAGATATTTCCATGTAGTTAATCTTTCACAAGAAGGGAACGTTTTGTTTGCATTGTGAGTCATCTAATTTTCATGAAAGTTTCGGACAGATTTATTTCCACAGAGTTCACTAAGGATTAATTTAAACACCACCAGCTTAGAGTGATCAAAGTCATTAACATGCATAATTTATATACTGTGTACTTTTTTTTTTGCTTTATGGTCTATATGGAGGGGTAATTAAATCCAAGTGTAGAGATTTCCTTTAAACAAGATCTTTTTTTCAAACTTAGAAGAAAGTGGTTTTTAAAGGGATGATGAGGCTAATTTGGTCAGCAGTAGGAAAATACATTTAATATACAGTATATCTGCTTGGTCAGTGGGTTAAAGCACTGAAGGAAGAGTGCTCGGTATGACAGGTAGCTAGTATTTTTTTTAAAAGTCCGCAATGACTGCTTCCATTTTTTTACTTTAATACTGCATTTAGTTGGGTTATTGTAGCATTTACCTGGAGGTATTTATTACGTTATGACTAATTGTTTTCTGTTAGCTTTTAGGGCTTGTTCACACCAAGCGCGTTCCAGAAGCAGAGCAGTTACAGACCGGATCAAAACTGCGTCCAATGTATTCCAATGGTATTTTGGGCTCTAGTTTACACCACAGACTTCAGTTCCAGAGCATGTAAAAAAGCTGCAGCAAGCCGTATTTTACCTGCTCTGGAATGCATGCACATGCCATGGAACGCACTGGAAGCCCATTTTAAACAAAAAAAAGAAAATGGTTTTTTTTGTTTTTTTTAACCCAAAAATGGGCCGAATGCATCAAAAACGTGGCACAAAATGCAATATAACACCCTGCACTGCGTGTGCAGAAACTCATGCAGATCTGGTCTGCATTTGGTGTGAACAAGCCCTTAAAGATTGTTTTCAGACTTGACCCTTAAACTTGCATTAAGAGTAAAACGTTATTACAGTCATTCAGCAGTACTACAAAGCAGGAAGCTGAGCCTGCATGTGTACTGTGCAAATATAGCACTACCTATATATGTTTACAAACGATATACAAAAACCGGGTATTTAAAACATTAGGACTTGATAAGAGTGTTTAAAGATTTCAGTCAAAGTACCGCAGCGCTGAATACTGAAAAATGGCCTGGCCAGGAAGGGGGTGAAACACTATGGCCTTCAAGTGGTTAAGATAAGCCTCTCAAAAGTTCACTCAAATCAATTCAACTCTACAATATGTAAATTGCCGAAATATGAATACCGTTAATAGGAAATACAATGGGGGGGGGGAGAAACCTCTTTCGTGTCTACTACAAAATTTAGAAGACCATATTTTGAATTTTTCATGCCATATAAATAAAAATTGTGTAGCCTACGTGGGTTTTTTTTTTTTATTGGGTAACTTTTTTTATGTTTTCTTTAAATCAAGAATATATAAGAATCGCACACGCACACACTAAAAAAAAGTAATAAAGTTAAAAAAAATAAACAATAAAAAAAACACCCTCAAACTAACCCTGCCGCCCCCGCTATCCGGTTGGCATTCTCCATGGGGGGCTGGTTGGAGGGGAGGGGGTTGCGCATTGAAGAACCTGGCCTTCAGGGGCAGCAGGGAGAGCAAATCCGGTCCTGGGTGCAGAGGGTTTGAGGGGGGGAGCGGAATGTCCCAGGAGGGGTGCGGAGGGTCACACACACTTTTATTTTAATGCATAACGTGTTTTATTTACAGATGTTTTCACTCATTTCTTTTCAATTGTTTTTCCTGAATACAAGGACACAAATGTGTAGTGAATCAGTGCAGTAAGTCAAGTGTGTATAATTAAGACTTCACAATTGAATTAATCCAGTACAATGGCTATAATTCGCTAAGCTGCCTGGGTGCACATTAGTTTACAGTAGAGCTGTCCTGAACAGTTTAAATAAAGACGGGAATGTGTAGAAATATCAAATAACAAATAATTTAAGACTCAACATAGGGGTGAGAAACAGGATTGCGTTTATACAGTATGATGCAATGTATTAAAAACATTTTACAACTTCCGGTTCCGGCGCCTGATGAAGTATCGGTGTATGCTCGAGCTCCGTCCCGCTTACTGCCTATAACGGAACATCCTCGCTTGCCTTCGGATCCAGCCCGTGACACTGTCTTCGGTTACGACCCGTGAATGATGGACAAGTTCCTCTCGCGGTCGCAAACAGGTAAACGCAACATATTACCGGCGGAGGAAACCCCACGTGGATCACCTGTAATGGCGCACCGGAGCGAGCCCAGAGACACCATGCAAACGGACAATCCTGGTGAGTCCCCCTCCTCAAGCACTTGTCCCAGGGGTAGACTACCAGGCACTAGCATCAGCGGTGGCATCATTTTTAAGCTGATCTGGCTGCTATAATCACGGACTCCATACAACAACATATGGGCAGCCTAAGCCAGGCCCTGGAGACACAGTCTAACCGCATTCTTAATGTAGAGCAGCGGGTTGGGGACCTGGAAGACCAAATGCAAGCCATCCGGGTGTCTCAAGCAGACTCACACAAACAAGTGGGATACCTTCTAGACAAGGTGGACGACCTTGAAAACTGCCTGCGGCGTAACAATCTCCGTATTATCGGCCTACCCGAATCAGTGCCTCAAGGGGAATTAATTCATTTTTGCTCACGTGCCATACCACATGCACTAGGCCTCAAAGCACCTTGCAGGGTGGAAAGGGCCCACAGGCTTGGCTCACCAAGGGATCAGCAGAAACCAAGACCAGTCATAGTCAGATACCTGGACTTTGCTGATAGACGTGACATACTGTCGGCTTACCGCTCTCAACACCACTTAGTCGCTGATGGACATAAGCTCCTGGTTTTTGCGGACTATTCGGCCATTCTCTCCAAACAACAAAAAGCGTTCCACGAAACCTGCCAACTGCTTGTGGCTAAACAAGTTAAATTTACCTTGGCATATCCGGCGGTACTCCTGTATAGCCACTCCTGAGGGCCAAGACAAAGCATTCACCTCTGCATCTGAAGCCTATACCTATGCCCGGAACCTGCAGGCTCCCACCGCACACTCGCCATCAAAAAGCCCCCTCGCAAGAAAAAGGCTTGAGAATTTATTGTTTGCATGGCAGTCGACCATTTTTTTTTTCTCTTTATTCTGCTCTCATACTAGGGATTCACCCCTAAGTGTTCCCCAAATGATTTGTTCACAGTTTTTGGGACGGAGCACACCTCAGTTATGCTCAACATGATCGAGGGAAACCTGATGATCTTGGTTATTCTGATCCTCACTTTTTTAGTAGGATACACCCGCCTAAGGGAAAAAAGGAAGTCGCCTACAGAAGACGCGATTTCACTTCTTTCTATGCGATATGTTCATATCTTGGTTTTTGTTGACGTTTTTTAGTTACTCTCTCAACCACAGATACACCATCACTGCTGTACCTTCCGCACAGGGAGCTGAGACACGGGGCGCTCCCGCCTATTTGAAGTGCACTGCAACTACTCTTTTCCTTTTCCTGACTGAAGGGTTTCACCTCCTTGGATGCGTGTGGAGCTCTGGGACCTCCGTATGCATCCCTCCAACTGTAAGTAATCACACATATCCACATGGTGTACCATTCCACACCCTCAGATGGGAACCACCTTTAAAAGTCATCACGTGAAAGGATTAAAATCCCCTAACAAGCGCACCCAGGTATTACGCCACCTTAAAAAACTTAAAAAAGATCTAGCCTTTCTCCAAGAGACTCGCCTATCCATGTCAGATATTGAGTGTCTCCAACGCTCATGGGTTGGCAAAGCAATTGGAGCACCGGCAAATGGCCGTTCGGCCGGAGTAATCACTCTCATTCATAAATCTCTGCCATGCTCCTTAATGTCGCATGCTTTTGATACCACGGAGGGCCGATGGTCCTGTGCTGCGATTCAAATAGGATCCATGACCATGGACCTTTGGAATATTTATGGCCCTAACACTGACGGCAAAACCTTCTATGCATCTCTTCTTTCGCGAATTAGTCATCCTGGGACTGCCAATTATCGTGTGGTAGGCGGGGACTTCAAAGCGGTGCCCTCCCCTCTTGAGGACAGGACTGGACAAGGACTGCAACCTTGTGGACTCTTGGAGGCATCTTCACCCACTATTCACATGCCCACGGAGTGATGTCCCGAATACACTTGATTCTAACCTCACCTAATCTATTAACGAAAATTCTCACAGAGATTGAAAACATGCTAATTTCTGACCATTCTCCAGTCTCCCTTCTGATGCACGGACTGGACGTTCCGTCCTTGCCCAGGACATGGTGCTTCCCATCGTATCTAACACATGATGACACTTTTAAGGAAAATCTGTCCCTATGGTGGATGGAATACACCAGTTGTAATGCTCAACATGTTAATGACCCGATATTATACTGGGAAACAGCGAAAGCTGTATTGCGGGGAAGAATATTGTCTTATTCCACCGCCCGTAAGAAGCTGACTCTGCAAAAATATACCGCAGCCTGTCAGACAGCTAGACTGGCCTATACCACCTACAAGTCTCACCCCACAGATTTAAACAGACTTGGGTGGATCCAGGCCAAACAAAATTGTGACCACTGGCTTGCGCAGTATGACTTGCAGATTCGTTCTTACAGGGAAGTGGACCTGTTTTAAGTTTGGTAATAAAGCAGGCAGACTACTGGCTAACCTGGCCCGAGGGACGCGACAATCATCACATATTCTTAGTCTATACGATGCTGAGGGTAGAATTCAGTCCAACCCAACCCAGGTTTCTGACATCTCTAATTATTACCAAACCCTATATAGTGTCCCTCCCTCCGAAAAGGACGGGGGAGACTTGTTCCTTAACTCGATAACACTACCCACACTGTCTGAGTTGGACAAAGCAGCTTAATGCTGAAATTACTGCCCAAGAAATACAGCAAGTGATAAGAGTCTTCTCGGGCCAAGGCACCAGGGCCAGACTGTCTTCTGACTTTTATGAACTGATGTTAGATGAAGTGTCCCCAACCTTACTTAGCCTGTACAACAATATTATGCGAAACCAGACTTACCCCCCTACATTTAACGATGCATTTATTAGATTACTCCCGAAACCAGGCAAAGACCCCTTAAATCCAGGATCCTACCGCCCTATTTCACTGCTTAATCAGGATGCAAAATATCTCTCTAAAATTATGGCAGATAGACTGGCCTCCCTCCTACCTTCACTCATTCTCCCAAACCAATCTGGTTTTGTATCTGGGAGATCAGCAGTAATCAATATCAGAAAGGCTATCACGGACCTGGAATACTCTCGCCTGTCGGGGGCCCTCTCCGCACTCCACGGCCTTGTTAGCCCTGGATGCGGAGAAGGCTTTCGACAGCGTGAGCTGGCAGTGGCTCCTGCGTGTTTTAAGACACATGGGTTTCGGGGGATCGTTCTTTAATTTTATAGCCACCCTTTACACATCGCCCTCGGCACGTATCTTTACCACCACCTTCCTCTCCCCCCCTTTCCCTTTTACACAGAGGGACTCGCCAGGGTTGCCCACTATCCCCATTGCTCTTTAATTTGGCTATAGAACCCTTAGCTAGATCGCTCTCCTCTAAAAATATTTTCACAGGGCTCCAACTGGGCACTCAAACCATCCAAACATTACTGTTTGCAGATGACATATTGCTCTTCTTATCAGACCCAGATATTAGACCATATCAGTTTGTTTGGTGCCTATTCAGGACTCAAAATAAATGTGGACAAAAGTGAGCTGATGTTTCTCTCCAAGCCCACCAGACCTAGAGATGTGTCCTGGACTACCCAATACCCCCTCCAAATACGCACCAGATCGGTCAAATATATTTTGGGTCCATCTACCAAAGCACTCCTCGGATCTTTATGCTCTTAACTTTGCGCCTGTCATACACAAAATCCTCCAGGAGCTCTTCTCTTGGAGCTCTCTCCCGTGGTCAGTCCTGGGCCGATGTCATTTAATTAGAATGGTTAGCTTCCCTCGCCTCCTCTACCCCCTACAGACCCTACCTCTCCTTCTCAAACATAAAGACGTCCAGTCTCTCAATAAGGCTTTTACAAAATTTATCTGGAGGGGCAGGAAAACAAGGATAGCGCTGAAGACGCTCCAGAAGCCGAAATCACATCTGGGAGCCAATGTCCCTGATCTGCGACTGTACAATTTAGCATGCCTATCTCGCCATATGCGAGACTGGTCTCATAACACTGAATATTATTCCAACACTGGCTTGGAGCAGCATTTGGCGCGTCCTTGGTCTCTTGCAGGGTTATTACACACACCTATTCATAAACTGCCACCTCACATTAAACAAAATGTTCTTCTCAGGGACACTGTAATAGCATGGAGGGAGATGAGAAAACTGAGTGGACTCCCGGGCATGACAACCCCCCTAATGCCTCTTGTATCGTCCCCTATATTCCCGACAGGCATGTCTACAGCAATTTTTCACAAGTGGCGAGAAAAGGGGATCAAGACCTTGCAAGATCTTCTAACCCCCCCAGGTCACATGCAAAACATTCCATGACCTCATATCTACTTATCATATATCCCCCACACATTTCCTCCAATATGGCCAGGTATCCGCTTTCCTTAAATCCCACATTAAGCTCCCCTCAAGACCCGACAATAACTCCTCCTTCTCCAAACTATTAGCACACCCCGCACAGAAACTCTCCCTCTCGCAAGCATACTCCATCATATGACCTTATCCTGATGCCGCCCCTTCCTTGAGCCCATGTTTTGCCCACACAAATGGGCTCCTTTACTTGAGATGCCCCCAGAAGACACATACGACCTGCTCCTCAAAAGCTGGCACGATGTATGTAAGAATGTCTGTAGCGAGCAATGGAGGGAGATGCAATTTAGATACATAGAGCGTACTGCGCCTTCAATTTCGGTCCTACCAACGCTCCTACAGACTGGATTCAATCTTGTCCTAAGTGCCACGTTCCATGCCCCAATTTGACCCACCTTTTTTGGCACTGCCCTGACATCCAAAGGTTTTGGGGAAATATACTTGATTACATGACACGCATGACACCCCACACAGGGACTCTTACCCCATCTTATTGTCTATTCCATGTATCACAAGACTCCCTGTTGGGCACCCAATCTTCATTGTCCCAATGGGAACACTTGTGCCTTTTGGCCACAAAAAAATCTATCCTCAGAGCCTGGCTCAATGCAGCACCACCCACAGTAGCGGACTGGAAAACTAATCTACACCAACTCATGCTTATCCATAAGCTTGATACTAAGCACAACTTGCATCTCACACATAGATTCTTCAAAACCTGGACGGCATACCTATTGTATGAACTGACTAGACCCCAGTTACAGGAAGTGATGACAATATTCCAACACTCCAAATGGTACCTATTGGCCAAATTGGAGGGAGCATTAGGAGGACTCGATGTTCTGTAAACTAACTAAATATCTAAATAAATATATCTGACCAAAGGGAGCGCTACTCTGCTTCATAGGATCCTGGGACACACCTTGTAGACGTTTCTTTATTCTCTTCTTTTTCCTAGTCTCTATTGCAGCCATTATTAGCTACTCCCCCTTTCACGCCCACAATCAGGTGAAATCCCTTCCACAAGACTGTCCCCCTTGCAGTGCATCTCATACGTTAATAACCTATTACTAGGACTCTTTGTTATTTTATGTATATATATATACGAGTTGTCAGAGTATCTAACAATTACGATTATATAACCACCCATCTTTCTTTTCTCTCATCTCTCTCTCTTATCTCTCTCCACTCCTTCTTCCCTCCTCCCACTCCTCCCTCCTTCCACTTCTGCGTCAGCCTCTCCCTTAAACCCCAGATGTCATCCGAAATGGTTTAGACGACGAATTGGGAGTAGTCCTACTTTATTCCCCTTCAACTCCATATTACTTGCTTTATTGCTGTTTCAAACATACAGAATTTGAGATTGCATTGTTTCTATTCCATGCTGTATGTTATGTTGCTATCTGTTATAATGATACCAATGTATTACTTGCTTATCCATGGCCTGTACATTGCCTGTCCGTAGGAGGCTACTTGCCCTTGTAACAAACCTTACTGTATGTAATACCTCCGAAGCAATGTATTTATGTGATTCAAAATTAATAAAGACATACTTGTTTAAAAAAAACAAAAAATACAATTTTTTACAGCTCATTAATTTACAGTTAAAATATACCAATGGCTCTATTTTTCTACCTCTAGTATGCATGGAGATACTCAATACAAATGCACAATTGGCTATATACGTATGTGCGTCCAAACTGCATATAATTCTCTCCTTTCTCATTTTCTCAGAACCAGCTCTTACTGGTTGTTTTTGACACCATTTTGAGCACAGTCGGACTTCTGTGATAAAAATTCCCAAGGGGATGGGCAGTTACCGAAATACTCAAAGCAGCCCATCTGCCACCACAGCGTACAATGATCAAAATCACAGAAATCACTGTTCTGGTGTTTTAATGTAAACATCACCTCAGCTCCTGACCTGTTCCTGCATGATTTTATGCAAGCTGCCACATGATAGTCTTATTAGATATTTTCATGAATAATCAGGTTCAGAGGTGTTCCTAATAAATTCCTCAATGAGTGTGTGCAGAGATTATCAGCCATAACATTATGAAAAACTGGCTGATCTTGAGTAGGTCCCCCTTTTTGCCACCAAAATAGCTCTGACCCATCGAGGCAAGGGCTTTACTAGACCACTGAAGGTGTGCTGTGGTATCTTGCACTAAGCTGTCAGTAGCGAATGCTTTAAGTTCTGCAAGTTGCAGGGTGGTGCCTCGTTTTTCCAGCCCATCCTACAGATGCTCGTTTGGATTGATGTAGGACTGCATCAACTAATCGATGATCGATAATGAGAATCATTGTCCGCTATTCTCATTATCGACTAGTTGATTCTGCAACTTAGGTGATCGTGCCCCCACTTCACTTCCGTTTCTCCCCATCCCCCCGCTGTGCCTCCGATGCTTCTCCATTTACCCCCCCTGCTGTGCCTCCAACGGAGCACAAGTCGATTGCACCTACGTAGAAAAACAATGATTGTGCTACACATGTCAGGTATCGCTTCATGTGCCAGAGTAAGAGCAATAATTCTTGGGCCAATATTCATGGCTAACTCTAAACTGATGACCGGGCTTTTATAATATATATTTTTGCTTATGAAAATAATCGTTAGTTTCAGCCCTAGATTGATGCAGAATTTGGAGGCCAAGTGAGCACCTCAAACTCATTGTTGTGTTCCGCCAATCTTTTCTTGTACCATTTTTGCAGTGTGGCAGGGTGCATTATACTGCTGAAAGAGATCACTGCCATTAGGGAATACCATCTATGAATTGGTGTACTTAGTCAGCAGCAATGTTTAGGTAGGCGGTACATGTCAGAGTAACATCCACATGAATGGCAGGAGCCAAGGTTTCCCAGCAGAACATTGCCTATAGCATCACACTGCATCCACCAGGTTTGCCTTCTTCCCATAGTGCATCCTGGTGCCATCTCTTAACACTTCCCATCCGTCCGAAAAACGGAGAGAAGCTGATGAAGGACATCTGTGCTTCATCAGCTTCTCTGGGGGGTCTCTAGGTGACATTAGGGCTCTTGGAGACCCCTGATGTCTCCATAGAGGGGACCTGTCACTGTAATTTGTTATTACATAGGGGACTTCTTAGCACCCTATGTGATAACAATAAAGTTAAGTGTAAAGAAAAAATTGCTCACAAAATAAAATTTACACACAAATAAAAAAAAACCCACAAGTTTTTTTAAAGTCCCTCACCCCCACATAGATGCGCAAAAATGCGTTAGGTGTGCCTACACGCAAAAACGGCGATTGCGCCCATTACGCCGCACATGTTGCATATCGCAGCAAACGTAGTAGTGAGAGCAATAATTTTAGGGCCATCAATCACTGATAACCGTAAAGTGATGAGCGCTAAAATCTTTTAAAGCAACGCCTATGGGCAATTTTGGCTATGTTAGTTTTTTGCGATTTCGCGGGCGTGCGCAATTTTAAGGCTTGACATGTTTGTCTATTTACCCGATGTGACCCCGCCTTTTATATTTGACCAAAAAATTGGGTAAAAATAAATGTTTCCTAAAATAATAAAGGGAAAACCGTTTAAAAAAAAAATATTCGGTACTTTTTTGTTATAGTAAAAAATAAAACCCCCAGTGGTGATGAAATACAACCAAAGTAAACTCTATCTGTCCCCATAAAATGGTATACAATTAGTTTCAGTACAGCGTTGCATGACGGAATAAACGTCAAAGTGCTGAATACTGAAAAATGGCCTGGACAGGAAGGGAGTGTAAACACCCCGGTCAGCAAGTGGTTAATAAGCAACACACACGCACCTAGCCATCCACATGATGTAAAAGAAAATGTGATTCATCAGCCCAGGTCACCTTCTTTGATTGCTTCGTGGTCCATTTTTGATGCTCCTATGCCCATTGTAGGCGCTTTTGGTGGTGGACACGGGTCACGATGGGCACCCTTACCTGTCTGTGACTACACAGCCCCATACGCACCAAACTGCAATGCTCTGTGTGTTCAGACATCTTTATCAGTATAAGGATCAGTGAGTCATTGCGTCCAATACAGTGTATTGGAATGTTCCTCAGTGTCCTAACATCTATCGCCAGAGTGGAGGTGGAGAGAGGCTGCAGCAACCGGTCTAGCTGCCAGGCAGGACAGATTAGCAATACTTTACATCTTTACTGTACATCTTTCTTTGTTACTTTTGATTTCACATTTATTTTAGAGGATTACGTTTTGGCATTTGTTATTTTTTTATAGGGCCACCAAAGTCTTTGAGATGTAGATGGATATTTTTTTCCCTCTTCTATAGGCAGGCAGTCAGCGCCCTGTAGTCCTCCTTCAGCACTGTGTGTGTTAAGAGATGGTTTTTAATCCTTATTAAAATGGAGCTTCACATGGAAATATTGTCAGTTTCTATTTCAGCTTTATGGTTAGCCTTAGTGAAAGAATTAGGCTTATGGGGATTTTAAGTTTCTCTGCGGAGATGATATGCAAATAAAGCAAGACAGACATTAGAACTGTTACATGAAAGTCTTATAGATGTCTGTTCAGGAATATAGGTCAACCATGCATATGGTAGAACGTTAATATGGTTTGGACTGATAACATGTTTTAGAGTTCTTTTTCTTAGCTGTGATTTTACAGAATGTGGCTAACCATTTAAAACATTTTCTAATTAATGATAACATAGCCAGTCACAGAAATTTCAGTTGGTTAAGCCGTTTCATTACTGGTTTCACTCATTGTGGTGTCCCACAAGGTGTAACATCTGCTGGTTTTGGTTGTAACTTTTCTGTTGTTGCTATTAGGTGGGACTTGGTAAAGTAAAAAAAATTAGTTTAAATGAGAATTCCATACACCTGGGCATGCATCTACTACAGCTTAGTCTTTATTAGCAGAGATACTTGCAATATATTTACAATTTTAACCAAAAATTGCAATTTTTGAGTAGCTAAAAGGTGCTTTTGGTAGGCAGTAAATGATTGGTTGTCAAATATATGCGTAATAGATGTATATAGAAATCTAAAAAAAGACTCTATCCAGATCTATTCTATTTTTTTTTCAGTGTAGGCTGATGGGGGCTGCCTTTTTACATTCTGTACATCTTGTGTAGTGGTCCAACCTAGTAAACTTCCCCAGTGATGATCACTAATTAGGACTCATTTTGTGCTACCTGCTGAATGTCAGCAGATTCGTCATTAAAGTCAGAAGTCATATGCTGAGCGTCGGCATTCGTGTGAGCATTAAATGAGACCAGTATTGAGTAACCTTTTGGCTTCTGCAAATGCTAGTGCTGTGGCTGCCCCTGCAAATCGTACTTTGGGACATTGACCTGAAAGAAGTGCATAACAGGGAAGTCAGAGTAGTGTTTGAATATGTAGCTTGATTTTTATTTTTTTTTGTTCCACGACAGTTATTTAGAAAGTGCTGAAACCATTGTATCTTCGTGATCGGCAGGACAGTGGCATTTTTTTCATTAGGAGAGGACAGCAATCGCCGCCTCCATACCTCTTTAATATGGCTTTTCTTGTAGGTGCATTTCACAACACTGCATTACAACACATGCATTTGGAATGAGCTGTCAATGCACCCAACACACCAACGTGACATTGGCATGCATTTGCATGGTGTCCATGAAGTCTGTGGGGAATTCCATCCCCAGGAAATGGCTGAGCAGGACACAGGGACTGCCCCTTTGAACATACTGATCAGAAAATGGCCAAGAGGTATACAAGTTAATCATATTCTCGTCAGTCAGCTTATTTGCACTTTCTGGAGTAATTCAACTTAAAGGAAATGTAGTTTCAGAAGGAAGTTTACACTTGTTTTGCTTGGTGTGAAACCTGAAGCTATTTAGGTTAATATGATGACCATAAATCATGTGTTTCCACCTTTTGCAGTCAAATTTGAGAAACCCCCCACTGTGTTTTATATGTTCCCATTCACACAGCATGCCTACAAATATATATACTTTTAAAATATTTACCTTTCTAGTTTGTTTGAAGCCGGTGTTGTACATAGGACTCTAAGGCCTCGTTCACACCAGACACAGTGTGTTCCGGCCTGATTCTGGCAGGAGGGGGCATGGCGATCCAGTGAAGTGAATGGCACCGTAGCCACGCCTTCCGGTCGCAATGCGATTGTCCGCACTGGAACGTAAGGCATATCAATGCCTGCAGTCCGAACAAAATAGTGCTTGCAGCATTTTGTTCACTGTGTCTGTTGTGAACAAGGCCTAATAGACAGCTTCTTTTTGTTTAAAATAGTTTGCAAAGTGCAATTAGGGGACAAACTGTCCCTTAGTCTAACATTAACATGCAATGTACCCCGCAAGCCTTGAGATCTTTAATACTTTTTTAGGACAGATAGTGTGCACATCTAGTTTAAAACTGATGGTGAGATCTGTTAGCACAGTACAGGCAGGGTTAATTATTGTAAATGTAACCCCCACGCCCTATATTTAACATTACAAAGAAGGGGGCAGCTAAGTAAGATTCTGAGAAAATAAAAAAGCTAAACAGCATTTGTTTAAATACTTTTTTTTTTTAATGCTATGGGAATGGGAACAAGGTGTTATCCCAATTTGGCTGCAAAAGTGGAAATACCCTTTTAAGGGCTTGTTCACACGACGTCCGGATTCTGTCCGGACCAGATCCGTGCGCTCAAGCACCCAAAATGCATCCCAATGGATCCCTATGTGTTTTATGGGCTACAGTTCTCACGAGCGCAGTCCGTTCCGGTCTGGCCAGAGAAAATACTGCATGTCACATTTTGTCCGGTCCGGAAACACAAAAAAGTTTACTGGAACGCATCAAAAACGCATAGCACCGCGTCTGCAGATGTGGTCCGGACATCGCGTGAGCAAGCCCTTAAGTTTAATTTTTAGTAAAGCTTAAGCACTGTTCCCTCCAATCTGGGCCCAGACAGTTTGTACTATATGGTGATGGTCAATTATCCCACCTCAAACTTAAGCTGGCCATACACTATTTTTTGAATTTCAATTGATGAACCGGAAAAAATTTGCACAGTGGGTGCTGCTGTCATCCCTCGATCTGTTGATCATCAGATTCGGTTGGAAAATGTTTGGGCATTCTGATATAATACAATGCAAACAGCAGGAGATTCCTCCATCAACGCTCTTAAGCGTTGATGGAGGAATCTGTTATGTATAAAAATATTATTGTATGACCAGTTTAAGGCAGAGATTTGTTGGAAAATGGCTTTGCATGTGCTATGATGTAACATCACGGAACTATTGTGTGTGCTTTTTTAATCCAGTACTAATTTGTGCAGCGTAAGTGCTACGTCAGATGGTTACTAGTGATGGAGCAGAGCTAGAGTGAGAGATCTTTGGTTTGCATAGTGAGTGATTCTAGAATGTTTATTGAAAGATTTGTGTTGCCAGTAAAAGGATTAACAGGCTAATATTGGGCTAAATTTGACAGATGTCTGTCTGAGGTTTATGGGTGGTGAGACATTTGCCCATTCCCCCTAAACCTTTCAGCTGTGAACAAAAGCAGTGCATGTGCCATGTAGAGTAAAGGTTGACCTTAAAGGAGAACTATGAGGTGAGTGCTTTTCACTCACCTCATAGTTCTAGCCGACCTGTGACAATGAGACTGTCACAGGTCGGCTCAGTAGATCGGGAGGTGAGCGAACACATACCGGGTTCGCTCACCTCTCAATCCTGTCACGGCTCTCTGCCGTGACAGGGGGAGGGGCTGGATTCCCCTCTCCCCGCTCCGATCTGCCAGCGCTGACTGGCGGAATGGACGGGGGAGGGGGCGGGTACAGCTGGCTCTGCCTCTAGATAGGCAGAGCCAGCTGTCACTCACGCAGCTGGGCGGATCCCGTCGTCTAAGTCGGGATCCGCTCCGGCTGCGGCGTCTCAGTATACCGCGAGCTGTAGCTCGCGGTATACTGAGCTTAGGGTAACGGGAGGACGCTAGTTTGTGTCCTCCCGTTACCCTAAGGAGAACTATGGGGAAAAACACTGACCCCATAGTTCTCCTTTAATGGCAGCACCTACTCTGTTCTGTTTATTCTGTTTGCTGCTACATTTAGCCACCAGGAGTAAAATGAAAATGAGTTACTTCAGGTTATGGGAGAACATGTTTCTTTCATTCCCCACACATAACATGGAATCAGGTAAAGAGCCCTTAGCCCCCTGTGTAAGTTAAGCCTCTTTTGCTCCCAGCTATTGCAGGTAATGCCGAAATCTGGACAGTTATGGTTTACCTAGAGGGCAGTAGAAAATCCCCCCTTTTTATTTATTTTTATTTAACGGGAAAGGTTTGAACATTTGTAATCATATTTCTATCTGTGTCGCTACTGGGGGGATTTTCCCCTGCTAGGTGCTTCCAGTGTTACTAAACTGAGACGAATGTCTTCAGTGAGGACTCGTACGGTAATAAAAAAAAAAACATAACATTTTTATAGGGTTAGGAAGAGTACAAACTTTTTTGTTTTCATTGCTGCTGAGTTATTGTTTGAAAGATTCCATCACTTCCTGTCCCAGGGACAGTCTATTTAATAATTAACACAAAATTATTTTTTTAACCAGTCTATTCAATTAGCAGCTCTGACTGTTTCCACTTGGGTTTCAAGAGCTGATCTTTAAACCTCACCTCATGGAAACTTAATCTCAAAACTAAAAATGGACTGTAAACTGTTTTTAAAAGCAAGATTTAAAGCCAAGAATTTTAAAGAAATATTTGGTGTTTTTGTAATGCACAAATGATTCAGCATTAGTTGCCACAATGAACATTAATCATACATTAAATATTTTCGAATTTAAATCTTTTCGAATTGACTACCCATTGCCAGCATAGCATATGTCTGCTTCACACAACTCTGTTCATGAACTGCAGCCTGATGTATACTTATAAAAGCTTTTGCAGGTGAGTCTCTCCCATCTCATCTTTCCCCACTATTTACTGTCATCTGCTCCCTTTTTACCTTCTGCCCATTTTTACCCTCTGTTTCTTCTTATCTCTGTCCACTCTGCTATTTTTCCATGATGCAACTCTTCGTGAATCGCTGCCAGTGCTCGCAGATGGAACTGCAGCAGTCGACTGCTGAGAAGCGATATGAGGAAGAGCAGAAGTCCAGTGATGCATCTGAACTATGATTACTTTCTGTATTGTAGTTACTGTATTTCAGTCAGTGATCCAGTTTGTTTTGACTTGCCAGTTTCTTAACCCACCCCATTTGATCAGCTAATTATTTCAAAGGCGTCTTCTAAACTTGTGCTAGGTTCAGTGATTTCTCAGCTTGTGCCCCACCTGATGAAGTAGCGTGCTCTACCAGTGAGATTCCCCTCAACGTTCGAAAATGGCTGTACTAATTGTCTTGCACTATACAGTACTAAACGCTAACTTTATAAAGACAATCATGAACGTAAATGGAGATAATAAAAACCATGAACATACACCAGCATGGAGCTTAAAAATCAACTGTGACTGTCTCTACAGTACCTAATGTTCCACATGTGTGATATGAACTGTGAATAATACTGGAATACTGTATCAGCTGAGCATTATTCTACAGAATTTTAATTATTCCTCTGTAAAAACATTTTTCTCACAGTTCAAATCTCTCTTCCAGGTTGGCTGAAAACCTTTGATGACTATTTCAGAGACCAGACACAGCACATTCTTAATAACATGGTTGTGAAACTACAAGAAGATAAAAGGAAAAAGTTCATGTGGTCTGAGATTTCATATTTTGCCAAATGGTGGGATGGTATTGATAACCAGAAGAGAGAAGCAGTAAAGAAGTAAGTATCCTAGTTCTGGTTCTATAACTTTCAGCTTACCTAAAAAAAGAAGGGAAAAACTGATTACTGAGTACTACAAAAATGGGTAAATGCATAGATCCTATCCGTAGGAGGTATTTACACATCTGATATGTTTTTTGTTTATAGCTATAACTTAAATAATGTCACCTGTATACGCCAGTGCAATTTGTACATGTTTGCTAGGGGCCTGTTTGCCAAGACTTGAGATGACAAACATGTTTTCTAGAATGCACAAGGAATTCTTTTCGTGCTATGGTCTTGCACATGATTTTTTTTTAATATACAATCTAGACCAGATGCATAACAAAACTAAAATAATTTTTTTTTCTACTTTGATTAGCGGTTTAAAAAAGCGTTTATAAACAAAGACACAATGTATTATTTTGCTACAATGCATTGTAAAGTTATTCACAAATGGAAAAAAACACTTTCAATTTTGTATTTTTAAAAAAAAAAGAATAATAATAAACATACTGGAAACCCTGTGGGTTTGGTGGTCGAAGAACAGAAAAAAAAGACCAGGCTAGAAACCAAAAATTATTTTTTCCTCCTTGAGAGACCCCGTCCAGAACCCACATGTGAGATTCCAGTCCTCCACGTAACCCCGAATGCCGGCGGTAGCCCACCAACTCTGGCTGAATAGGTGGGATGGGGCTGCGACTCCAAGCAGATGGTTTGTTTGCAGGCCGCTTGGATGCAAGGAGTCGGAAGCCCTGGAAGCACATGAGATGGAAGTAGACCTAGAGGTATAAAAGGAACATCTCAAAGAGGAAGAGGAGGGAGCTCATTAGTGGGAATTCTTACTTTGCTAAATCTGGGGAAGATCTGTGTTCTTATCTCAGTTGCTGCTCAGATGAGATTATCCAGCGAAGTGCCAAAGAATCTCTTACCTCCGAAAGTGTGAGGTTGAACCTTTTAGGTTTGATTCGCCAATTAAGAGTTGAGCCAGAGCTCACCTCCACCTGGACTAATAGGAGGCTGATGTGATAGTACATAACTGGTATCCATCGCTGAGCTGCAAATGAAATCGAGGCCAGTCAATCTAACGCCACACAACAAATTGCTGGTTGGTACAAGTTGTAGCAGATAAATCCCTACACAGGGATCTAGGCCAATCCAATAGGGTCTGAGCTAGCAATGCCAGAACTCTACATGTTACAAGGCTGACCCCAACAATGTGCATTGAACAAGATACGTATTCCAACCACTTATTCATGCCCTCCACAGGAAGGATAGCCTTGTTAAAGGAGATGTTTTGGGAGAGTAAAATATGCTCTTCTCAATACTTGGGTACTGCAGCTATACTACTGAGAACTGAGCGATTACAAACTGATGATCGCTCCGCTCTCAGCTTCTCCCTGCAGAGCACAGTGACGGTCAGTCCCCCCTCCCTGCTGCAATTACCCCCTCACAGGCAATTATGGTACAAATACAGAGGCTGAAGCTGCACTCATCAGGGGAAGTGCAGTGTCCCTTATAGGAAGCAAAACTTAACACTGAAAAGGAAACAGGCCCAAAAATCCCTGAGTTCTGGAACAAGATTTACTAAAACTCTTAGCCAGACTTTCTGGCAACTGACAAAAAACCAGCACATACATAAATTAGATTCCACTGAATGCCCTAGGGCAGGGGTGGGGATCCTCTGGTACCCCAGCTGTGGTAAAACTACAAATTCCATGATGCATCTGTCTGTGGGAGTTGTGGCTGTGAGAATCTTGCAATGCCTCATAGGATTTGTAGTTTCCCCACAGCTGTAGGGCCGGGGCTTCCCCACCCCTGCCCTAGGGGTATCGCAGAACTGAAATTACCAGACCACCAGCCTCGGAGCCTGACATAAACCGAAGGTCTGCAGGAGGCACAGCAAGAAGGAAAAACCTCCCTGTGCATTTCCAGTATCTAAATGGGGCAGACATACATAGTTTTTGTATTCAGGTGGATAATTAAGACTGTTTTTTTTTGTTCTGTGTTAAGTGAGTAATACAAAGTGCCAACAGGCATAGTATGTGTTTTGTTGGGGGTACTAAGTGTGGCTTTACTTGGGCGTTCACACATTCACAATTCACTTGTACTTCTGAAAGTGGTATAAATAGCCAAGCAACTAGGAATGTTGCTTTGCTCAGTAGTGAGATTTCCATTATTTGTACGTATGTAATCCTTTGTTATACCATGATATTGTTGTATCATAATGTTGAGTTTGCAATTATATGATCATCCCTCCATCACATCTTGGTCTAGTGTATATATGCATGAGAATAGTATTGTTCATTCATGCACAGTATTTGATACTTAAGCCATGCAGGTTTTGCTAGTAATGTGTTTCATGCAATTCGCTTTTTGTTCTTACTGGTAATGTTTTAAAAATAGTTATAAGGCAGATTTTTTTTATTTAAAAACTATTTTGCAATAAAAATTAAGTCAGAGCGGTACTATCACAGCTTTGGAGTAATGGTTTCAAGGAAAATTAAGAGTAAATCACATTTTCTATTTGAAATGCTTATGAAGCACACAAACTGGGGTCAGTTTTGGAACAGATGCAACATTGGTGGGTTCACACCTTTTCCTGAATGAGTCTTCAGTCAGTGAATATTTGGATATCTCTTTGGTTGAAATGTTTTTCTGCAGAACAACATGGTCCTCGTAAAGGGTAAACTGGTCTCGCTGCCCCTCCTGTTCTCCATGGCTTAGTTCATTGTTCAAGCTTATGATATTATGAATTGGGTTCCACCCTCCCCTGTTAAAGCTTGACATGCTGGGAGTGGGGTGGGTTCTACCAAGCTGGCCACTTTTTTTTTTTTGCCTTTGTCCAAATTCTTCTGTAGGCAGCAGTACAACCCAATTTGTCTCTGAATTATTTTGTCCCTTAAAGAAACTGATTTTGCAATAAGTAGAAGATTTTTTTTGTTGTTGTTGCAAAAGTAGAATAAACTGAATTTATTTATAAATTCACTTGTGCATTTGCCACCTCAATTTAATAGGGAATGTTTAGCAATGCCACTGCCAATGCCAAAACAAATATTTATTTTAGGTAATTATTTTCCAAAGCTATGGTAAGCACTAATTTGGGAAAAACATAATGATAACATTGCCAGTGGGATTTAATTAAGGTACACTGTACCTTTTTAACAAGGCTAAAATGAAAACTTGCACTAAACTTTGTCCCATTTAAAAAAAATAAGTAAAAATATTGCAGTGCTAATGAAGACCGCATTGATTTTACTCTGGGGGAAGAATTTATCAAAACTGGAGGAGACGGAATCTGGAGCAGTTGCCCATAGTAAACAATCAGCTTCTCAATTCATGTAGATGGGTGTACATACATTTTGACCCCAGGGTCCTGAGCGCAGCAGCTTTTATATATATATATATATTATATTTTTTAATAATATTTTATATTATTGAATTCTCCTTTTAAATTATACTTATTCCATAAAGCGCGGATTATATATATTTCATCAGCTTCTTAATTCAGTTTGTTCAGTTAAGCTTTAAAAATGAAAGATAGAAGCTGATTGGTTGCCATGGACTCCAGATTCTATCTGCTCCAGTTTTGATAAATTCACTTCTGGGTATATTGGTAAATAAAACTTTTTCCAAATAAGTTTGGTCATTTTCTATTTCAGCTGAATGTTCTTTATAGTTTGTATAGACTAGACAGTATAGTTTGTTTTCTCAGCTGGATTTGTTTCTAGTTGCTATTATCAGAAATTAGGTATAACCTACCCAGTGGCATATTCATTTAACTATTTTTCAATTGTTACCCCCGATTTCAGGCTACCTCTCATCTCTCATGATAAAAGACACTGGTCACGAAGGGGGTTAATAAAGGGGATGGATGACCTAATTTAGGAAGATCACCTTTAGAAATTTCTCCTGAGAGAAAAGGCTGCTTAAAGCTGCCCACACACCTTACAATTTATCTGCAGATTTTCTGTGGTCAGATGGAAAAGGTGCAACAGATTCCTCCATCTACACTTAACTGTGTGGATGGAGTAATCTCCACCTGGGCCAATCTGTTGCACTTTTTCCATCTGACCACAGAAAATCTGCAGATAAATTGTAAGGTGTGTGGGCACCTTAAGAGGGGATATGATCGCAATTCACAGATCTATCTATGGAGACCTCCAGTATCTGGAATAAACTGTTTAACCACTTCAAGACCAGGTGTTTAGACACCCTTCCTGGCCAGGCTATTTTTCAGTGTTCAGCGCTGCGGTACTTTGACTGACGTTTATTCCGTCATGCAACGCTGTACTGAAATTAATTTTATACCCTTTTTTGGGGACACATAGAGCTTTATTTTGGTGGTATTTAATCACCACTGGGGTGATTAAATATATATTTTTTTACATTATGTTAGGAAACATTTATTAACCAGTTTTTTGGTAAAATATAAAAGATCGGGTCACGTCGGGTAAATAGACACCAAACATGTCAAGCTTTAAAATTGTGCGCATCCACGAAATCGCAGAAAACTACCATACCCAAAATTGGCCATAGGCAACACTTTAAAAGCTTTTACCGCTCATCAGTTTAGTGTTATCAGTGATTGATGGCCCTACAATTATTGCTCTCACTGCGACGTTCGTGGCGATATGTAACATGTGCGGCGTAATGGACACAATCGTCTTTTTTGCACGTATGCACCCCCAACGCATGTTTGCATGCGTGTATGTATGGGTGGGGACTTTAAACATTTTTTTTTGTTTTTTTTAATTCTTTTTTTATGTGTAACTTTCAATTTGGGGGGGGGGGGT